>NW_026652307.1:1250353-1551474 GCF_009828535.3 Hylobates moloch | reverse complement strand
CTTTCTTTCTTTCTTTCTTTCTTTCTTTCTTTCTTTCTTTCTTTCTTCCTTCCTTCCTTCCTTCCTTCCTTCCTTCATTCCTTCTTTCTTTCTTCTCAGATGGAGTCTTTCTCTGTCACCCAGGCTGGAGTGCAGTGGTGTAATCAAATCTCACTGCAACCTCTGCCTCCCAGGTTCAAGCGATTCTCCTGTCTCAGCCTCCCGAGTAACTGGGATTACAGACGCGTGCCACCATGGCCAGCTAATTTTTGTATTTTTAGTAGAGAGGGGGTTTCATCGTATTGGTCAGATTGGCCTCGAACTCCTGACCTCAGGTGATCCACCTGCCTTGGCCTCCCAAAGTGCTGGGATTACAGGCGTGAGCCACCATGCCTGGCCAACTTATCTCTTTCTATTTCAACAGTCTTGTACATGTATTTTTTGGAGGAAGAGAAAGGATTGTTGAGATATAAATTATAAATAAGTATTATCACTCTAAGTCATTATGTAAATGTAAAGTGCCATGTCTATTATTTTATTAATTATTGTAAATAATGTCTTAGAAACAAGGGACAAAAAAAAAAAAGAAAAGCCCACTTAAACCTCATTGCCAATTAATATTTGGTGTTATTTTACATGTGTACATATAAATACATCTGTGCTCATCCTGAATAAACGAGTTCTACTTCCTGCTTTGTTAACTAACAGTAGTATTTTATGATTTTAAACGTCTCCCCACCATTGGTAATAATAAATCAGAATTCTTTTCATTATTTCTCCTATAGTTAGAGAAGATAAGTGGCAATCATGAATTAAGATGTAGAGGATAAGAAATTCTATTTACCAAAACTAAGTACAGAAGTTCTGTTTTTGTCATTTCTAATTCTAGATTTATGCAACTCCAGGCGGTTTCCATGTGATTCTGATAAGTATATTCTCTACTAACTAACATTATTTTTATTTTTAAGGTCAGTATCGTTGACAGTGTCCAACAGGAAACAGATGATCTTACTAAGCAAACAAAGGTGAGGTTTGGAAGTCAGTTTCTTAATATATAAAATCAGTCTCTACACTTGACTTAGAGACAGAATTGCAGCTTGGAGTTCTTTAGTGCCCTGCCAATGTTTGGTTTGCAGAAAATAAAATGGTAAATTCATGTGGCCTTTTAGAATCTTGAGGGACTGCCAGAGAGTTGCAGATGATGCTTTTATGTCTAATTAGAATATGAGCAGCCTGCGAACATCAAAATTCAACTATACACCATAAGCTTGGAGGTTTGTCCACATCATTTTATTCTTTATGGAATTAAAATATATTGAAGTTAATATTTTCCATTGCAGCAGTCATGCACCTACCACTGTGAGGTTTTGCCATATCCTCATGCCACGTTGTGATTATTTACTTGGTATTGTTCTCTTGGTCAATTCACTTTATCATTAAGTAATTTTTTAAAAAAAGAACTTTTTGTTGGTAAAATTAATGTGGCTAGAAACCAGCTTCACTTATAATAGACGGTAACTGTGAAAATATATAATGCAAACAAAACAATGCTTTAAATTTCATATATTCTCTTACCTGACAAATATCTGAGCCCAAGATCTGAGTCTAAGTCACTCTCTTTCTCTTTGTGTACATGTCTGCACGTTTGTTAAAAGGGATATTCATAGACAGAGATGCATTAAAAGTCTATCAGCACCTAATCATCAATAATTTCAGGAAGATTGAGCGATAAATGGAAGTGGGAAAACTCTCAACAACTGTTTGCATGTCTACTATAGGACAGCCATTGGCACATAGCAGACAGTCGTCTTTAATGCTATGTCTGGATGACTCCTAAAATTATCTCAAGAACCATGTCAAATCATTGGACGGCATCTGCCCCATGGTTAGAGATGACTCTACAGCTACTAAGAAGACAGGCACTTGGATTTTCCAAGCTTAGGTGGCTGTTGTGGGGATGAGAGAATGCAGGCCAAGTGTCAGCACAGGGCCTTTACATGAAGTAAGGGTGTGATAAATCCTGGCTGTGAGCATCACTGCCATCCTCATTGTCACCATTGTCACTATAAGTTCCAGGCAAAGAGCTACGAGCCTCTACGGCAATCCAAGAGAAGATGGGTGATCACCACCTTGGAGCTGGAGGAGGAAGACCCGGGACCCTTTCCCAAACTCATTGGTGAGGTAAGGTGCCTACTCTTAAGGAATGACCCCCTCATGCCCTCTGAGTAAGCACGCCCCTTTTGCCAGGAAGATTAAGTCTTGAAAGGTTATGTGGTAGTGAGACCAGGGAGTGAAGTAGAGCAGAAAGAGCACTGGCCTGGGGTTCAGGATGCCTGGGTTCTAGAACTCACTGTAACTCTACCTGGGTATGTGACTTTGAGAGAGTCACTTCTCCATGTGAGTGTCTGATGAGAATCTCATACAGCAACAGGGTGGTTAATTCCAACTGACAGGTCTGCTTTATTTGGCCCATGCAGAGGCTTTTTTTTTTTTTAATATTATTTAAAAACAGGGAGATTGTCGGCCAGGCACGGTGGCTCATGCCTGTAATCCCAGCACTTTGGGAGGCTGAGGCGGGCAGATCACGAGATCAGGAGATCGAGCCCATCCTGGCCAGCATGGTGAAATCCTGTCTCTACTAAAAATACAAAAAATTAGCCAGGCATGGTGGCAGGTGCCTATCGTCCCAGCTACTCGGGAGGCTGAGGCAGGAGAATGGCATGAACCCGGGAGGCGGAGCTTGCAGTGAGCCAAGATCGCACCACTGCACTCCAGCCTGGGCGACAGTGAGACTCCGTCTCAAAAATAAATAAATAAATAGGGAGATTGTCTTAAAAATTTTGCCCTTCTAGAGACTTTTTAAAAATGGAAAGTTCTGTCCACAAAGAACCCACATGACAACAATTAGGTGGGGCTTGAGTTACTCAGAATACCAGTTTCCACCACTCCCTATTGCCTCCCGCATGCTGAGGGCGAGCACTGCCTTGAAGAAGTCACATGGTATTGGAATAGTAGAATCTTTACTCCAGGCTCATGTTGCTTATTTCCACTACCTTCCTAGTACCAATGGGCCTTTGAATTAAGTACTGATTAAGCTCTGCTATAGCTGTGACATTCTATGATTCTTAGAAAAAAGAAATAGTGCATGCCTACTGTTAAAAACAAACATAAAGAGTACAGAAAGTTTTCAAGTCTCAGTGGTTAAAAGTGTATATGCCTAAGAGTCAGGGGGAGTGAGTGGGTTCACATTCCTACTGCACCACGTCCTTACTGGGTAAGTTAGAGATTTTTAACGTGTCCTCATCTGTACAACGTGGTCAATGATACTGCCTACATTTCAGAGATGTTTTAAAGATTAAATAGGTTAAGGCAAGCAAGGCATATTGTAGGCCCACTCATTCTAAGCTCTTTCTAAATGTTAGTTGTGTTATCACTACTTCTCTTTCCTTCAAGGGATAATTGATATTAATAAATTGGTATGTGTGGTTCAAGATATTTCTCTACAGATTTTCTGATGTGAATCTGCACCAAAGAAATGAGATCACACTTGGTGTGTTGTTCTGCTTGCCTTTCTTGTTTAGCGATGTGTCCTGCTTGTCTTTCCTTGGCAATGTAAATACATCTTTAAAGGTTATAGAGTACCCCATGCTATGTGAAGGAAGTATCATTATATTTTTTTCATGTTGATGAACATGTATGCTATTTCCAAATTTTCACTGTTACAGACCAAACTGCAGCTAACAGTTAGTTTAACATCATTGTTCCTGCATCTCAGCCCATCTGTTTATTTCTTTGGCAGATGTGCCATTGCTGGGTATAATTTCTTAAAGATGCCATTGATTCTTAGCCTTGATACTTGATTATCACAGTGGCTTATTCTCTTCCTCCTTTTTTCTTCTTTCCATTTTTCCTCCTTCCAGCTGTTCAATAATATGTCTCATAACATGTCACTAATGTATCTAATCAGTGGACCTGGTGTGGATGAATATCCAGAGATTGGTTTGTTTTCTCTAGAAGACCATGAGAATGGAAAGATATATGTTCACCGCCCTGTTGATCGAGAAATGACACCGTCTTTCACGGTATCTAAAATTTGATATATTCTAAGCTCGGATTTAAAAGCTCTTGCAAGACTGTTGTATTTGGTAAGCATTATTTAAGCTGACTATGTGCCAGGTTCCAGGAGATTGAGAAATTATGCCTTGTGACAAGCTTTACGAGTATGCCTGAGACTGTTGTAATCTTCTTTTAGAGTTGTGGACTTTGGCTTTGTAATGATTTCTGCAATCGATGTGAGCTGCTATAGGTCTTTATTCTAATGACCAGTGTCCTAGCATGATCGGGATATCTGAAAGCATTTGGGGATAGGGTCATAGAATGTTTATAAAATGGGCTAATTTATTTTTTGATGAGTGACTTCTGAAATATGGAGACAAGCCATAACAGACCCAATGGGTTACCCAATGACTGATGCATGAGCAATTGCATACCTGTTGACAATGTCGTATTGTGAGTGCAGGTGTTCTTTACGATTTCATCACTGCAACACTGTGGTTTACTATGAAGTTGAAATTCAGGTTCTAAACTAGGAAAGGAAATTACAAAGAAAAAAGCCCTAAACCATGTATCACATTGCTCGTCTAACATCGTAGGAAGTCCTTAGGTAGTCAAACGTTGTTCTATTTTGACTTCAGTGGAATGGAGCTGCTGGGAACTGGGCTTGGTTCTCAGGCATGCTTGGCTGTACATTTGTTCATTAACTCTTTCAGAGTGGAAAGACGTTGATTAACATTCAAGAAAAGTTATATATGAAGCTTTTCTCCAGTGATCTCAAAATACTTATATATACAATAAAAGATATACCCTTAACTCACTAATAGGCTCTGAATCTCTAATTTTTAAATAGGTGAAAATTCTTCTAAAACTCCAGTGAACATGCAAAGATGACTCTCTAGGTCTTCCTTATCCATATGAATGCATGCCTCCCTTCTGTGCAGAATTCACAGTGTCTGTTAAAAAGAAGGACTTTTAACAGTGCCTGTTAAAAAGAAGAGTAGTCATAAGGAGACCCTGAGATAGCACCTCTCAATCTTTAATGAGCAAACAGATCACCTAGGGATCTTGGTAAAAAAGCAGATTCTGTTGTAGTGGTCAGGGTGAAGCCTGAAAGCCTGCATGTCTAGCAAGCTCCAGGTGATGCCCATGCTGCTGTTCCTCGGGCTTCCACACATCGAGTAGGGAGGACCTAGTGATGGTCATGGTCTGTGAAGGATGGAACCAAACATTCAGTGCCCACTTGTTGTTGTTGCTTGTTTGCTTTCAATATTTTATTTTTTCCTTTCCTTTTATTATTATAATTTTTTTAACTTTCATTTTAAGTTCATGTACAGGTTTGTTACATAGGTAAACTTGTAAAATGAGGGTTTGGTGTACAGATTATTTCATCATTCAGGCATTAAGCCTAGTACCCACTAGTTTTCCTGATCCTCTCCCTCTTCCCACCCTTCACCCTCTGAGAGACTCCAGTGTCTGTTTCCTTCTGTGTGTCCATGTGTTCTCATCATTTAGCTCCTATTTATAAGTGAGAACATGCAGTATTGGTTTTTTGTTCCTGTGTTAGTTTGCTAAGGATAATGGCCTCCAGCTCCATCCATGTTCCTGCAAAGGACATAATCTCATTCTTTTTTATGGCTGCATAGTATTCCATGGTGTATATGTACCATATTTTCATTATCCATTCTACCATTGATAGGCATTTAGGTTGATTTCATGTCTTTGCTACTGTGAATCCTGCTGCAATGAACATACCCATGCATGTCTTTATGGTAGAATGATTTAAATTCCTTTGGGTATATACCCAGTAATGGGATTGCTGGGTTGAATAATATTTCTGTTTTTAGCTCTTTGAGGAATCACCACACTGTCTTCCACAATGGTTGAAGTAATTTACACTCCCACCAACAGTATATACATGCTCCCTTTTTTTCTGCAACCTCACCAGCATCTGTTGTTTTTTGACTTTTTAATAACAGCCATTCTGACTGGTGTGAGATGGTATCTCATTGTGGTTTTAATTTTCATTTCTCTAACAATCAGTGATGTTGAGCTTTTTTTCATATGCTTACTGGCCACAAGTATATCTTCTTTTGAAAAGTGTTTATGTCTTTTGTCCACTTTTTAATGGGTTTTTTTCTTGTAATTTTGTTTAGGTTCCTTATAGATGCTAGATATTAGATCTTTTTCAGATGCAAAAGAAACTATCAAGTAAACAGACAACCCACAGAATAGGAGAACATTTTTGTGAACGATGCTTTTAACATTTTAAATGATGTATTAAGGGTTGGCATTCATAATGTCTAATATGGGACTTCGTGTCTAAAAGCTGATAATGCTAAAGCCAAATATCTAACAGCATTTCCTGAAACTCGAAGTTGAGTTGGAAATGCTTGGCGCATCACAGATAGATCCTAGGCGCCATTTAGAGCAAAAAGTGACAGCGTGGGGTGGGGGGAGACACATAGCATCCCCATTAGTTCTGTTATGTCAGGTTTTCAGGGCCCTATGCATGGAGCTCCCTGCCTAGGCCAAATCCACGTTCTGATCCCCCAAACGTTGATCGCAGTTGTCTTTTAATATTGATTTATGTACTTATTTGATCCGTGGCCCTCTCATTTAACTACAAACTTCCACAAGGAAAGATACAGGGTGGAGATTCTGAGACATGCCCCAATCTTGCCCATCGCTCTCCATCTCATTACCCTGTTTTATTTTCTTCTCAACACCACTCATCACCTGAAATGTGAACATCGTGTTTAATTCTCTGTTGATAGTTGATCTCCTCCATTAGCATGCTGATCTCCGCTCTTAAAACTTACATTCTAAGAGGGGAGAGACTCTGCCTTATTCTTGACTTTGGGGAAAGTCTGCCATTGCCCCAGGGTCAAGATCAGGGGTCCTCACATAATAGGTTCTCCCTTAATCATGTTAGATGAAGGAGTAAATGAGTGAACAAGCACAGTAAAATGTAGCCTCGGCTTTGCTGGGTGTTGTGAGTTAAATTGTGTCTCCCAAAAAGACATGTTCAAGTCCTAACTCATGGTTCCTACCCCTGTGACCTTATTTGGATATAGGGTCTTTGTAGGCGTAATCAAGTTAAAATGAGGTCATACTGGATTAGGGTGGGCCATAACCCAGTGACCAGTATTTTTAGAAGAAGAGAGAATCTTTGACACAGAGACAGACACAGAGGAGAATGCCGGGTGAAAGTGGAGGCAGAGATTAGAGTGATGCCAAGGAACATCGAGGTTTGCTAGCAACCACTCGAAGCCAGGAGAGGCAGGGAATAGTCTTTCCCTCAGAGCCTCCAGAAGAACCAACGCTGCTGACTCCTCCATTTCAGCTCTAGCCTCCAGAACTGTGAGAGAATAAGTTTCTAGTGGAAGCCATGGGGTCTGTGGTATTTTGCTACAACAGCCACAGGAAACGAACAGCCAGGGGCTTACACACTATTTAGGAGCGTATGAAATGGTCCAATGAGAAGGATTACCACCAGGAAGGGTGGCATAAGCCATGTCCTATAAATTAGGACATGTCCTAAACACTACACAAACTGAGCATCCTAGCTTAACCGTCCGCTCCTGTAAGAGAACATTTATTGTTGGCTTTGGCAGTCCATCAAGATAGTACATTATTAAAAATCAAGTAAGCCTGATGTAGTGGCAAAAAGACATTCTAGTAGCACTTCTTTACTCTTGAGCATCCTGATGGCGTCTCTAAAACCAGCCAAAAGCAAAATTGTGTTCGGGGGTGGTGTGGGGGAGGCTAACATTTATTAACTCCATGCGTCTATAAGAAAGCAGTTACAAGAATTACTGTAAGATTTAAGACAGAGGACAGCAACAGAAAAAGTTTTAATTTTTTTCTGTGTATGGACCTCATCTATTTATATCAAAATATGCTCATTTTTGTAGAATACAAAGCTACCCCAAAACCCATCTTTTTATATTTCTCAAAATAAATATTGGTTAATTTTTTTCACCACACAATCTAACCTGCGCATTAGCGATTTTGTGTTGTGCATTTGGTCCCGAAGGTGTTCCTATGTGCTCATTTGCGTGTAAGGCCATAGATCTTGTGCCTGTAATTTCAAATAGCCACATGGTGATGCATCAAGTTAATGCACCATGGTTTGTTTATCCAAAGGTATAAATCTTGAGGCTGTAACAAAAGGCGGGAAACACTTTCCAAGTGCAGAAAATGTCCATGACATTTCTTTTCTCCATTGTAACCCGAATCCCTAGAAATTCTTAGCATCTTGCCAAAGAATAAACAGCACTCATGTTTCTCAGGCATCTTATGGAACTAAAGGTCTCATACGTAGCTTTAGGATAATAAGTGAAATAAAAAATTATAAACATAAAACGCACAAGTGGTTCTTTTTTTAAAATGGAAGGAGTACAGTTGGCACAGTTTTACAGCCAGAAGTCAGGGTGATTAAGGAGCCAAGAGTTGCCAGCACAGTCATAAATTATGGAGGAGAATGTAGAGATGGTGTGGGAGAAAGCCGATTTATTTGCACAAAAATTTAAAAATGTATGCTGGAGTCCCTGAAGCGGACTAGCTCAGTGGTAGAAGCCCTGAAGCCTCCCTCAGTCCTACTGTGGGGGAGGAGGAGCGCTGACCTGCGGTAGACGTGGGGGCTGCTGTTCTGGGATACCTGGTGGGACCACGGTGATGGAAGCTGAGCAGAGAGCCGTAAGTCTGCAGGGAAAGGGGGCTCAAGCAGTCATGTGAAACAATACAGAGGTAAAGACATTTAGGCTCCCGAGGAAGGGGATGGAGAAGTGTTGCCTAGAGCTTTCAAGGCCCTTAGAGGCCCCCTGGGAGGGCCACCGACTCTGGGCACTGAGTAGCCATGGAGTGAAGTGAGGAAGAATCGGTGGAAGGTGCAGTCTTGATCCCTGACTGGACTTGAATGTGGGCTACTCTACTTCCAAGCTGAAGGTGAAATAGTCACTTAGTCTCTCCATGGTGCAGAGCTGGACAGCAAGGGTGCCTTCCTCCAGGGCTTCCGCGGGGATGAAAGGAGGCCATCTACAGGAAGGGCTGGTGCTGGTGAGTCTGCCCTGGGCCTGGCCGAAGCTGGCAGCCATGCTTCTGCAATGAACCTTTTTACCCCAAGCAGGGTACTGTACCTGGTGACCAGTTGGTCCTTGAGAATCCAGTGGTCTCACTGCAGAACAGGCCTCTGCCTGGACCACCCTCGTGCCAGGATCCATGCCCTTTCCCGCTCCCTTTTCTGCGACTCTGAACTCCTGCCTTTGCCCACAGCCTTTTCAGCCTTCAGCAAACAAAAGCACCATTTATACTAGAGCAATGAGAGATTCAGGAGCAAGTCTGATTCGACTTGCTTTTAAAAATATGTATATTTATTTAAAATACACATGTATGTATTTTATTATAGTTCATATTTATTATATTTTATTAAGATGTATATATTTATTCTGTAAGTAGGGACATCATATTTTTCAAATTAATGGACTTTATGTTTTAGAGCAGTTTTAGATTGACAGAAGCACAGAGCAGAAAGCACAGTTCCCATCCTCCCCTCCCCCCACCCCCTCCCTTCAGGTTCCCCCATTATGAACATTTAGCAGTAGTGTGTGCATTTGCTATAATATATGTGCTACATTTGCTATAGTTCTTGAGCCAGTATTTTACATGACTATTAACCAAAACCCATAGTTTACATTAGGCTTCATTCTTGGCATCTTACATTTCACGGGTTTCGACAAATGTGTCCACCATGATAGTGTCATATAGAATAGTTTCACTGCTCTAAAAACTCTCTGGGCTCTGCCCATTCACCCCTCCCTACCCCCAGAACCCCTGGCAACCACTGGTCTTTTTACTGTCTCCCCACTTTTGCCTTTTCCAGAAGGTTATATAGTTGGAATCATACACTATGTAGCCCTTTCAGACTGGCTGCTTTCACTTGGCAATATCCATTTAAAGTTCCTCCAGGCCTTTTTTTCATTGTATAATGCTCTATTGTGTGGATGGACACAGCTTATTTACCTATTCACCTACTGAGAAACATCTTGGTAGCTTCCAGAGTTTGACAATCATGAATAAAGCTGCTGTAAACATGTGTGTGCAGGTTGTTGGGTGCATATACGTATTCAACACATTTGGGAGGGTGATAGCTGCGTTGTGTAGCAAGAGTAAATTTAGCTTTGTAAGAAACTGCCAAACTGTCTCCCAAAGTGGCTGCATCATTTTGCATTCTCACCAGCAATAAATGAGAGTTCCTATTATTTATACTTACTTTTTTTTTTTTTTTTTTTTTTGAGATGAAGTCTTGCTCTGTCACCCAGGCTGGAGTGCAACGGCGTGATCTCGGCTCACTGCAACCTCTACCTCCCAGGTTCAAGTGATTCTCCCACCTCAGCCTCCTGAGTAGTGGGATTACAGGTACCCACCATCATGCCTGGCTAATTTTTGCCTTTTTGTAAAGATGGGGTTTCACCACGTTGGCCAGGCTGGTCTTGAACTCCTGACCTCAGGTGGACCCCCACCTCGGCCTCCCAAGGTGCTGGGATTACAGGTGTAAGCCACCACGCCCGATCTTATATTTACTTTTTATAAAATTAATAGGGCTTCTTACAAAATTTTATACAATATATGAAAAATCTCACCCCACCCACAACTTTTCCCTTTGGTCTAATTCCACAGAAGGAGAAAATAATTACAGAGAAATTACAACATTCATTTTTCACTTATTAGATTTGATATAAAGTTTTAAATAACTTCTTTGACAATATAATGACCTGAGAACCCTTAACTGCCTTTATTCCTTCCAAATTTATGTGTATTTTACTTTTAAAAATGTATTTAGAAAACTTATGTACGGTAAGATTTGTATCTCTTGATGTATAGCTCTAAGAGTTTTGACAAACCCTCCTTCAACCCTTAACCCCTGGAAACCACTCATTTCTTCTCCCTCCCAATACATTTACCTTGTTTAGAACATCACAGAAATGGAGTCACACAATACATGGCGTTTTAAGTCTAGATTTTTTTCACCTCACATAATGAATCTTATATTCATCCATGTTGTTGTGTGCATCAAGAGTTTCTTCTTCTTCTTCTTTTTTTTTTTTTTTTTTCTGAGATGGAGTCTTGTTCTGTTGCCAGGATGGAATGCAGTGGTGCGATCCTGGCTCACTGCAACCTCCACCTCCCAGGTTCAAGCAATTCTCCTGCCTCAGCCTCCCAAGTAGCTGGGACTACAGGCACCCGCCACCACACAAGGCTAATTTTTTGTGTTTTAGTAGAGACGGGGTTTCACCATGTTGGTCAGAATGGCCTCGATCTCCTGGCCTCGTGATCTGCCCACCTAGGCCTCCCAAAGTGCTGGGATTACAGGTGTGAGCCACCGTGCCTGGCCGAGTTTGTTCTGTTTCATTGATGAGTAGTATCTTGCTTCGCACTTTATAAAACTAAAGCGTGCTTGGATTCTTTTCAATTGTGGTGATGATAAAGCTGCTATGCATTTTTTTTTTTTTTAAGATAGAGTTTCACTGTTGTCGCCCAGGCTGGAGTGCAATGGTGCAATCTCAGCTTACTGCAACCTCAGCCTCCTGGATTCAAGCAATTCTTCTGCCTTAGTCTCCCAAGCAGCTGGGATTACAGGCACCCACCACCACACCTGGCTAATTTTTATATTTTTAGTAGAGACAGCGTTTCACCATGTGGGCCAGGCTGGTCTTGAACTCCTGACCTCAGGTGATCCACCTGCCTCAGCCTCCCAAAGTGCTGGGATTACAGGTGTGAGCCACCGTATCTGGCCCACATATGGTTTTTATGTGAACGTCAGTTTTCATTTATTGTAGGCAGATACCTAGGAGTGGCTTAGTTGGATCACGTAAGTGTATGTTTAACTTGATAAGCAATTCCCAAACGATTTCTCAGAATAACTGAACAATTTTTCATTCTCATTAGAAATGTATAAGAATTCTGATTGCTCTGCGTCTTTGGCTGCACTTGGTATTGTCAGGTTTTTTTCAGTTTAGCTGTTCTAAAAGGTGTGTAGTGATATCTCATTGCAGTTTTAATGTGGATTTCCCTGTGACAAATGATGACTTATTTATCATCTGTATCTCTTTTTTTAGAGACCTGTCTGTTCAAACCTTTTGCCCATTTTTAAATTGTATTGTTTGTTGTCTTTTTTTTTTTTTTTTTTTTAGATGGACTTTCTTTCTTGTCTCCCAGGCTGGAGTGCAATGGCGCAGTCTCAGTTCACTGCAACCTCCACCTTCTGGGTTCAAGCAATTCTCATGCCTCGGCCTCCCGAGTAGCTGGGATTACAGGTGCCTGCCACCATGCCTGGCTAATTTTTGTAATTTTTTTAGTAGAGAGTGGGTTTTGACATGTTGGCCGGGCTGGTCTTAAACTCCTGACCTCAGGTGATCCACCCGACTCGGCCTCCCAAAGTGCTGGGATTACAGGCATGAGCCACCACGCCCGGCCATATATTGTTTGTTTTCTTATTGAGTTTTGAATACAAATCCTTTGTCAGCATATGAAATGCAACTATTTTCTCTCAGGCAATTGTCTTTTCATTTTTGTCTTCTCATTCATACTGTTGTCTTTTCATTCTTTTAACAACATTTCTTACGGAGCAAAAGTTATTACATTTTGATAAAATCCAATTCATCAATATTTTCTCTTCTGGATCATGTTTTTGGTGTTGTTATCTAACACATTGTCATCAAGATTTTCTCCTTTTTTTACTAAAAGTTTTATAGTTTTATGTTTTACATGTAGGTCTGTGATCCATTTTGAATTAATTTTTGTCTAAAGTGTGAGATATAGACCCAGGTTCTTTTTTTTTTTTTTTGCTTGTGAACATCTAATTGTTTCAGAATCATGTGTTGAAAAGGCTAGACTTTGTACTATTCTCAAAAATCAATCAACCATACTTGTGTGGGCCTATTTCTAAACTATCTATTCTGTTTCAGTGATGTATATATTTATCTTTTCATCAATACTATACTCTCTGGATTACTGTATTTTTATATTAAATCTTGAAATTATATAGTGTGAGTCCTCTAACTTTGTGTTTCTTTTTCAAAATGATTTTGGGTATTCACATTTCTTTGCCTTTCCATGTAATTTTCAGATCAGCTTGTTGATATCTCTAAAATATTCTGCTAGTCTTTTGATTGGGATCGTGCTGACTTTATAGGTCAATTTGGAAAGAACTGTCATCTCGGCAAGACTGAGTCTTTCAGTCTGTAAACACGTATATCTTTTCATTCAGTGAGGTCTTCTTTGATTTCTTTCATCAGTGTTTTAACATTTTCACTAAATAGATCCTATACATATTTTAGATTTATAAATGGGGCTGTTTAAAAATTTTTATTTCTAATTATTCATTGCTGATTTATAGAAATATAGCTGATTTTTATAGATTGTATCTTGTGACATTGCTGAAATTGATTTTCGAAAGTTGAATCAGCCTAAAATTCTCAGGGTAAACCTCATTTGGTCATAATGTGCTATCCTTTTAATATATTTCTGGGTACTATTTGTTAGTATTTTGTTGAGAACTTTTAACTCTAGATTCATGAGCGATATTGTGCTGTAGTTTTCCCTGTAATTTACAAAAATTTGACTTGGTATTATGGTAATGTTAGTCTCATATAGTCAGTTGAGAAGTTTTTCTACCTTTTATATTTTTTGGAAGAGACTGTTAAATTGCTCTTTCTTCTTTCATATTTTGCTAGAATTTATCATTGAAGTCATCTGGGCCTGGAGTTTTTTGTTTTTATTTCTTGAAAGATTTTAAACTATAAATTTCACTTTAAAAAAATATATAGGACTATGCAGGTTTTCTGTTTCTTCTTGATAAAGTTTTGGTAGTTTTTCTTTATTAAGAATTTGATCCATTTCATTTAAGTTGCTGAATTCATTGGCATAAACTTGGTCGTACTATTCCTTATTCTTCTTCTAATATATGTAGAATCTCTAGTGATATCCTTTCTTTCATTCTTGTTATTGATAATTCTCTCCACTTCCTTATTTTCCTTCATCAGTCCCCCTAGAGGTTTATTCATTTTATTGATCATTTCAAAGAATTGCTTTTGGTTACATGACTTTCTCTATTGTTTTGTTGTTTTCCATTTTATTGATATATGCACTTACCTTTACTATCACTTTCTGTTTGTTTGGGTTTATTATGATGTCTTTTTAAAATTTCTTAAGGCAGAAGCTTAAACAATTGATTTGAGACCATTTGAAGTGAAAGACTTCACACATGCATATTTGACATGGACTGACTTTTCTTATCTAAGTACAGAAGTAACTGCAGTGGCCATTTAAAAACATAGCATGTCAGTAGCTGTGCTAGTTACTGTAAATGTTCACTTTCCCAAAAATCTTTAACTGTCTGCTCTCTGTGATGTTTCAGTAATATTCAATTAATATATTTATTTCTTATGACAATACTGATAGGTTGTAGAAACGGAGGCTCACTAGCAACCTGCATGTGTTTACCCAGTGGAGAGACTGAGATTTGAACCTAATAATAACTGATCATTTTTTTCCAAGCCAGAGCATTGGCTTGTTCTACACATTTGCTGAACACCTAGTCTGTGCCTGTACTGTGCTTGCTCTCTGGTGTACTTGGTAAATGAGGGCAGTCTGATTCCTGCCCTTCGGAACTCTCAGTCTAGAGGAGGAGACAGATGTAAACACATAATTAGGATAACAGTTATTTTATTAGAGTGTCATCAAGTAAATGGTTCTGCAGGATTTTTACAGCTCTCTGCTTCCTAGGTTTATTGTGATGTTGTGGAGCGCTCAACAGGAAAAACTGGATAAATCCTTGATTTTCAACATTAGGGTCAGTGGTGTGAATGATCATGCACCCCAGTTTCCAGAGAAGGAATTCAACATCACTGTGCAAGAAAACCAGTCTGCAGGTGTGTGCGGCCGGGGGGCTTCCGGGCTTCCTTCTGTCTCTGCTCTGTTCCTTTTCATTAATATTGATGAGGAGCTTGATCCTAGTCATCTTCAGGGAGAGTTTTTACTGTTCACATCTCAAAGGTCGCAGGCCTTGGATCTGAGTGAAATGCTTTGAGGTCTGTAAGCCTCGTTTTGTATCGGCAATAAAATGATGTGGGAATTACATCAGTGGGAAGGGTTGATATGTAAACGCCATTCTAAAAATAGAGCCACATGCAGTGAGGGAGAAAGAGCTGGGTGATGAGCTTCTGCATATCTCTGCACATTTTTTGTCTATAAAATGGCAACACGATCACATCTATAGCCTCCGAGTTACAGATACTGTGCATTCTTAAACCCAACCTACTCTTACTAGAATGTGGATTTATTTTAATAACAAAAACCATTTTTTTGTATAATCATCTCTCCAAAAAATTCCAAGAAATGAGAAGACTGAAAAAGAAAGCATCTTTAATGTTACCCATGAGAGATAACAACCATTAGTGTTTTAGTTTGTATTCTTTCAGCATTTTTCTTTGCATTTTCTGTGTGTGCGTATACACATGCTGTATGTTAAAATTATATATGTGTATGCATTCACACATTTTTATGTATAATTACAAATGTGTATTTGTATATATATACATTTTTTCATCTTTATCATAGTACGCATTGTATATGCGTATATAGTAAATACACATGTTTGGTGTGCTTTTTCACATGTGCATATTTATAAATTTCCTCTCTAAAGGTGCAATTTTACTGTTTGTAACCTGATATTTTTCTAAAATACCCTGGTGTGTAATATTTTATGGATGTGCTTTAAAGTATTTGGCCGATCTCCTATTGTTGAACATTTATGTTTTTTGCCACTTTCTGTTATTTTTATAAAATATATTTCAATGATGAAATTTAAGCTAAATCTGTGTCCCAATCAAGCATTATTTACTTAGCATGAATTCAGAAGCATAGACTTGCTGGTTCGCACTGCACATACAATGTAAGGGTCCTCATTTGCTTACCTGCCCACAATCCATGAAGGTGCCTGGCGTGTTGTTGGTCTTTGATAACTATGTGCTTGAACATTTTGCTACGTTTCTTGGCCATTTCCATGTTCTATCAGTTGCGTTTTCCTTTCTTTTCTTCATTTTTCCGTTAGCGTGTTTGTCATTTTTCTTGATTTTAACCTCTGCAGTCTATATTAAGAATATCTGCCTGCCATGTAGGTTTCAAATATATTTTCCTGCTTTATCATTTTCTTTTAAATGTTGTCCACAGTTTTTTGCCAGAAATTAAAAATGTAATCTGATCCACCAATTTTGTCCTGTAAGTCTTCTGCATTGGCAGTCATGATTAGAAAGTTCTTGATCTTATAACTAATTAAATATTCATCTTTATCTTTTCTAGTATGTCCATAGTTTATTTTATATTTAAACATTTCCCACATTTTGGTATATGCCCCAATGGCATTTAGCAAATAATTCATCCTCTTACTGGTTTGATAGGCTACCTTTATCCAATAGTAACAATTTTTAAAAATTCTTTCTAGGGCAACCTATTTTTCAGATGTTAGCAGTCGATTTGGATGAAGAAAACACTCCAAATTCTCAAGTCCTTTACTTCCTCGTTTCTCAAACACCATTACTGAATGAAACTGGTTTCCGGGTTGATCACATTAGTGGAGAAATACGACTCTCCGGGTGCTTAGATTATGAGATTATGTGGATTTTATTATTTTTTTAAAATGAAATGTGTGGCCCATCTTGAACCCCAGGCTTAGCTTCTACATTTGTAGTGGAGAACCCTCTGCGGCTAGATTTGCTATTGAAATTCCTCAACAGAATATTTCTTTATTAATATTTTCCTTTCCTGTATTTGAGGGGCTTAACTTTCCTTTTCCTCCCCACATAGACTGCTCCTCAGTTTACACTGCTAATCAGAGCCAGGGACTGTGGAGAACCGTCACTGTCATCCACGGCCACCGTTCACATGGATGTGCAAGAAGGCAACAACCACAGGCCTGCATTTACGCAGGAGAACGTGAGCTACCTGGGCCACCCCGACAGCTAAGCCCCAAAACAAGTAGTCCCGGGATCCTAGGCTCAGTTTTTCTTGGGGAGGGTGTTAGGCTGTTATCATATTGCTATGAAGAAATACCTGAGACTGGGTAATTTATAAAGAAAAGAGGTTTAATTGGCTCATGGTTCTGCAGGCTTTACAGGAAGCCTGAGGCTGGCACCAGCTCAGCTTCTAGGGAGGCCTCAGGAAGCCTATGATCATGATGGAAGGACAAGGGGGAGCAGGCATGTCACTTGGTGACAGCAAGAGCATGCAAGACACGGAGGGGTGGGTGGGGGAGAATGAGGAACAAGAGAGGTAAGAGGGGCCGCACACTTTTAAATGACCAGATCTCATGTGAACTCCGGGCCAGAGCTTCCTTATCACCAAGGGGATGGCCAGAGCTATTTATGAGGGATCTGCCCCATGATCCAAACACTTCCCACCAGGCCCCACCTCCAACACTGGGGATCACATTTCAACATGAGATTTGGGCTGGGACAAATCTCCAAACTATATCGGGGAGTCACCCAAGATATGTGCAGTTCTCCAAAGTGACTTAAGCTAGAATCAAGAAGCCAAATCATATTGACATAGAAGCACTTCATAATGGTCACATGAGCTTACATTTTTGACTGCTGTATGCCAGAAACTATGCTAAGAACTTTCACGTGCATTTTTTTCATTTTTGATTATTGAAACTATGACATGATTTCTGTTTTACAGATGGGAAGACTGAGGTCTAGGAGAAGACAGGGAATTCCTGTTTACTTGGAGTCAGGAGTTCCTATGCTCAGCCTAACTGACATTGGGCCAGATGATTATTTGGAGTGGGGGCTACTCTGTGTGCTGTGGGATATTCACCAGCATCCCTGGCCTCCGCCCAGTAGATGTCAGTAGCGCCCCTCAGCTGTGACAACTAAAAGTGTCACCAGACATTGCCAAATGTCCCTCAGGGAGAAGAATCACCCTTGGGTGAGAAGTCTGCACCTGAGGTTTTCACACCATGTTCAGGATTCTAGAGGGAAGGTGAGCAGGTAGGCTTTGGCCTCGCCTTCCACACATTACCTTATCCAAGTACAGAAGTAACTGCAGTGACCATTTAAAAATGTTGTATGTCAGGGTCCACATGGGATTTCCCAGGCTGCAAGACTCCCAGCCTTTAAGAAAGCATTGAAAACCACTGTGTAAGATGGTTTGGGATGGATGCTCCACCTAAGGCATGTGAGACGGCTAAGAGATAAAATAAGAATCACTCAAGATCTATTTCCAATATTTTATTTTTTACTATTCCATATGTATTTTTTAAAAAGTAAATATCCACCATACTTCCTTTCTCCTGACTCTGTCAGTGAGCCCTTTCTTGACTACTGAGTTAAAACCCTCCCACTTCTTTCCTGGGACACACTCTAGCCCCTTTGTGCTTTCTTCTGCTTAAAAGTGTTCTACTTAATCAATTAGTTTTATTTATTTTATAAATCCCCCTACACACACACACACACACACACACACACACACACACACTCAGCTCTCAGCTCCATCAAGGACGGAATTTTTGCCTGTCTTGTTCACAGCATCTGAAATGGAATGTGGCACATAGAAGCTGTTGTTGAATAAATGATGCAACGATTATTTTTAAAAGGTGTCATTTAATTAGAAAAAAACCTGTATAAACCAAAGTGAAATGTTTGCAAACCAAAGCACCTCACCAGAAGTATATAATAACTACAAAATAATATTATGCTTGAACTTCGTTTTGAAATCTTTTCCTGCCTTGGTAAAAAGCAATGCTTTCAAAAATATGGCTGGAAAAAAATATACCCTGTTATTTTGAAGTGCTTATCTAGAAACATTGTCTCCGAAAATATTGAATAACAAGCTATTTTGAAGATCTACATGTGTTAGAAAAATGATCACCTTAATCTGAATAACCACAGTGTCCTATTTTAGGGGAAAGAGCTAGGATTTTTAGAGAGCATAAACTAGAATTGCGTATTATTATTTTTTAAATTCTTAGAAAAAAATAGGGCATTGAGTTGGATTTAAGAGTACTTTAAAAATTATTTAGTGAGTCACAGGTAGGAGGGGGCAGATATTCCAACGGATGTACCTTCTGCTGTAACAGAGGAGTTGCAAATCCCTTAGGGCAGGTTTAGCAGCATGAGGAATATCCAGGGTGTTGTGATAAGGAGCAACATTTTCTTTCTCCTTCTCTCTCTCTGCTTCTCTCCCTCCTTCCTCTCTGCTTTCCTTTTCAATTGTGTTTTTGTTTCCATGACATGGACATGATGATTGCTTCTTTCAGTATAAGATTCAGATTCCTGAAGGCCGAGTCAGCAAGGGCGTGTTGCGTCTCCTGGTTCGAGATCGAGATTCTCCATTTACATCAGCTTGGAGAGCAAAATTCAACACATTGCATGGCAATGAAGAGGGACATTTTGACATTTCAACTGACCCTGAGACCAATGAAGGGATATTAAATGTCATCAAGGTAACACCATACCGGTGGCACACCAACCAGGTGGTGGCAGACGCTGAGGCCTCTTCTGTAGGACCACTCATAATGAACTAGGGAGCTAACGCCCGTGGATGCTGGATGCTGAGCCCGTTACGTACTGTGTGTCACCAGGCCAGGAAGGCAGGGTCTCAGTGCCACTTCTGTGTGTGGGCTGAGGACTCCTCCTACCAAAATAATATCAGTAATAAAACTTATTTTGATATGACTAAATACTTCACCATTTAAGTTTTTGTTGTTGTAGGCAAAATGTAATAGATTTACGTAGGCCTTAAAATGATTATTCTTTTTCAGATGTGATTAAAAAAATGAAAACATTTTCTTCAACACCAAAAGTTCTTTCTTTTAGTCTGAATTTTCAATGTTTAAGACTTTTAAAGTTTAAAACAAATGGGAGTGCATCTGTGTGGCCCCTAAGAGTATGGAGAGCCCCTGGCACTGTGCCTAATGGAGAAGCTGGCCTGGAAGAAAGTATTAATATTACCATCTCACTTACTGATTAGGAAACCAAAGCCCAGAGAGGTGAGGTCCTTTACACAAAGCCACACAGCTTGAGTGGCAGAGTGGAGGATCCCACTGGGGCAGTCTGACCCCAGGGCCTCTAGTCTTCATTGCTCACAACCAGACCTAGAGTGACCAGGGCCTCTAGTGCAGTGCCGTGCAGGTGAGTCACCTGGGGACAAGGCAGACCTGAGTCAGCAGGTCTGGTGCAGGGCCTGAGATTCGCCTGCCCATTTGACCAGCTCCCAGGGGATGCTGATGGCCTGCGGACCGTGCTATGAATAGCAAGGCTCTGTAGACGCTGCACCAGATGCCTGGGGTTCAATTTTCAAAATATTCCCAGCCTTTCAATCATTTTAAGTCAACTGACCACTTTGTGCCCTGAGCAACTATGATCGTTACTATCTATATTTCTCTAAGTTCCCCTGATTTTTTTTGCTGCGTGGTTGTATCATTAATGTTTCATTAGGCTATGGTTTTTGTTGCATTTTTCATTACCCTCTGAAGGATGGTGGCTCTTTTCAACCAGCAGAGGAGGAGGGAAAAAATAAAAGAGAAAAGAACTCCATAAATGATTTGAAAATGGGCTGAAGACTGTGTTTTGATCATTATCAAAGACAATGTAAATAATAAATGAAGCGTAAAAGCCACAAGCTCTGAGTTCGCAATGACGACTCGGCGCTGGGCTTCCTCTGGCCAGAGGAGCAGCAGGTGCTGATGAAATCCTCGCTCTGGGGTTCCAGCCTTTGGATTATGAGACTCGCCCAGCGCAAAGCCTTGTCATTGTCGTGGAGAATGAGGAGAGGCTCTTCTTCTGCGAGAGAGGAAAGCTTCAGCCGCCAAGGAAGGCAGCAGCAAGCGCCACTGTGAGTGTGCAGGTGACAGATGCCAACGACCCACCAGCCTTTCACCCCAGAGCTTCATTGTCAGTAAAGAGGAGGGCGCCAGGCCTGGGACCCTGTTGGGAACTTTTAATGCCACGGATCCAGACAGCCAGATAAGGTGAGAAGAGAGGGCCAAGAAGCGTGGTTGTTTAAGTGGAAATACCCACATAACCAAGAGGGCTCCTGTTAGAAAACCAGCTCCTTGGACGTGTTCACAGGTTGCCTCAGTCTCCGTGATGAAAATAGAAGAAGCCACAGTGCATGACCATTGGCCTGAGTTAAATGTCGTCTTCCATCCATAGGTTATTCTGACCCCAGCAGAAGAAGGCACTTGTTGGTTTTCCTTTGCATTTTCCATGTGTTCCTTTTGTATTCTTTCCTTTGTGTTAGGATAATTAGTTATATTTTTCTATCTCCCCCCTCTGTACCAGAAGTTATAAACCAGTACCTCTCTTGCTTCTGGGCAAGAAAAGTGAGGGTTTTTTTGTAAATTGTGGTAAAATATACATAAAATTTACCATTTTATTCATTTGTAAGGGTACAGGTCAGTGGCATTAAGCGCATTCACAACGTTGTGCACCATCACCTCCATCCATCTCCAGAACTCTTTTCATCTGGCAAAACAGAAACTCTGTCTCCATTAGCCACTCATTCCTCATTCCCCCTCTCCAGCCCCTGGCCCCCACCATTCAACTTTTTGTGTCTCTGAGTTTGACGACTCCAGGTCATCAAAGTAGAATCATACAACATTTGTCTTTAGGTGACTGGCTCATTTCACTTTGTATAATGTCCTCAAAGTTCATGCACGTTTAGCGTGTATCAGAATGTCCTTCCTTCTGATGCTGAGTATGCATATGTGGTGTTGACACATTTTTGTTTATCCACTCATCCATCGATGGGCACTTGGGTGGCATATGGCCTGAGTCTCCTGATGTTCTTGAAGAAATGAAAGAAATTGGCATTTTTGGGTCTGTGTTCCATGAGACCATGATCATGGGGACAGAAAGGGGTCATGAGTCATGCCCCTTCTCTCTCCAGGCTGAGCTCAGCAGTTGGCCCCAGACCCCATTCTACCAGCTTCACTCATTTCTCATGCTTACTTGGTCCCGGTCCGTACTTGAGTGTGAGATTCCTCCCTTACAGTAACACTTCTCAACTTATCGGTTGGGAAAGGCTAGATTTTTTTTTTAATTTACAATTCATTATGGAGTGATAAGTTTGCAAAATATAATGAAATTGAATTACTAGAAAAATGTTCATGCACTAGGGGGACACAGCAATGCTGACACCTCTAAGAGCTTCTCAACACTTGCTTTTCATTTTTGCAGTTACCTCATTGTGAGCAGCCAACCAACAGCTCACAGACCCCTTCTGGTGCACAGTGGTGCACCTTGAGTTAGCAAGGCTCTTAAGAAGTAGCTATCAAACTATACTGGGTATCAGTCTCTGGGGGAACTTGTTAAAATGCAGATTGCTGGGCCCCACCCCTACAATTTCTTTTTTTTTTTTTTTTGGAGTGCGGTGGCATAATCTCGACTCACTGCAACCTCCACCTCCCAGGTTCTTGTGATTCTCCTGCCTCAGCCTCCTGAGTAGCTGGGACTACAGGCACATGCTGCCATGCCTGGCTAATTTTTGTATTTTTAGTAGAGACGGGGTTTTGCCATGTTGGCCAGGCTGGTTTCCAACCCACCCTTAGAATTCGATTGAGAGGTCTGGGGCCAGGACTGAGATTTGCATTTCTAAGAAGCTCCCAGGGATGCCCGTGTTGCTGGCTGGGGATCCCTTTGGGCACCACCAATAGGAGCCTTTCCTAATTTGTTGCTGTCTTCCTGTCTCTTCAGGATGGTTGGCTCATACGTAGGTCTCAGTAAATGTTTGGACTGTGCTGAAATCAAGAACTAAATAGTCCATCATTTTAGCCTCAATATGGCTTTGTCCAGGAGGCAGGATGAGTGTCTTTTGTGACAGGGTGGAGGCATGATCTGAGTTGGGGGGCAGCTTTGGTTTCCTCTAGTTCTGCTTCATCTGCATTAGCTGAGGGAGCTGCCTTTTGGCCTGAGATAATCCACAGAGGAACTCTGAGTTTCTTGCCCTCGTTTGTAAACATTGGAAAATCACAGTGCTTCTAAGGATCTTCTGGAACTTTCCCTAAGAGGTGAAGCAGTGCACAAAAGGCTTCAATCCCTTTAAAAACTGTGACCCACCCAACGTGAGAGAGGGATCCTTGTTGACCCTTTGAAAAACATTTGCCCAGAAGATGAAGGAAAAGCGTGAGGAGAAACTGCCCCTCTCCGCACCTTTCTGGGACATGCACTTATTGTTGTTGTTTGCCTGAGTCCAGGAGGTTCCTGCTGCGGTGCCCTCAGCAGGTAGCTGGGGTTGGCAACCTGGCAAGGTTGCAAAGGATGCCATCCAATGGCTGACAGCTCTCAGGAACCCTGGAGGGCTTGGCATGGCCCACCCCTTAAAGTGGTGTCAGGTTCACATAGGTGAGGGGGATGTAGAAGACCACTTTGAGGAACAGGGTTACCCAACTATGAACCGCCGGGGCTCTGCTGCAAAGGGAACACACCGGGGGTAAAGTCCTAGGTTTCTATTGCAAGGACAGTTTGGTTTTTCACACTAAGCTAACATCATCTACAGGCCACTGAAGATGGGTTCCTTTCCAGGATGAAACATCTCCCCAGGGCAGACAAAACTATGTTCGGTCCAACAAGGAGGGGGATGCTTGGTCTTCTGGTGAATGTCGATTCCACAGACTTAGGAGCGTCTTTAGGCTGTCCTCCCTGTGCTTCCATTCCTTTCGTGAATTAAACACTCTCATAGTTTAATTGCTCTTAGAATTTCTGAAGTTACTTGTGGTAGAAATAGTGTTTCTATGACATATTTTGTTTTTTTCATGCAACTTTTTATATCTTTTAAGGTAAGTTTTTAATTTTAAAAATTGCTGTCCGTTTTTCTTCTACAAGATATACACTGGTTCATGACCCAGCAAATTGGGTCAGCGTAGACGAAAACTCCAGAGCGGTCATCATCGTGGAGCCAACTGACCGAGAATCCCCTCATGTAAATAACAGTTTTTATATAATCAACGTTCACGCTGTTGATGATGGTGAGTGTTTACCCAAAATTGGAAAAATAAAATGCTCATTCTTGCTTCCTGTGGGAAAATAACCCTGGTGAGCGTCTTTCAGCACAGCTAAGAAAAGGATAAAATAAACCTTGTTATCACTCTGCATCCATGCTGCTGATTATTTTTGGTAATAATTCTTGAAATGGTAAACAAGGGACCAATACCATCGAAAGAGGGCAGTATTCATTCAGAAGAGACAATTAAACCAGCAAGGAGGCTGCAATCAAACCTAGCATCTTTTTCATCTGTTCATGAGCTAACTCTTCAGCTCTTTGTCAAAGCCAATGATGTGTGATAAATATTTAGCACAGCTTCCCTGTGCTTGGGATGGCATACGCGCTCAGGTAAATGGGACTGTAAGGGACACATTTGTCATAAACCAGAAAGGGTGGTTTTATGAGCGTGTTTCAGCATTTTTCTCTACACTCTCCTAAGGCTGAAACTTTAAACACACCAAAACAAAGTTGAAGAAATAAAAATGTTCAAATAACTTTAAAATTGTATTTAAGAAAGTCTGTGAACTAAAAGCCAAGCTCCAAGTGATATGTCACTATACATTCCACTCTGTAATTAACTAGTGGAATGTTGGGGGTGGAGGGCAATGAAGATGTGAAACGCGTGTTCCTAATCAGTATTCAGGGAGGAGAAAAAGTGGGGCCAGTGTTTCAGGGTTCTGTCGTTCTGTTATGGATGATTTTACGATTGGTACTTTTTTTCCTTTATTTTTTGCTTTTTGTATTTCAAAAGCTTTTGGGGTACAAGTGGTTTTTGGTTACGTAGATGAATTATGCAGTGGTGAAGTCTAAGATTTTAGTGCACTGGTCACCTGAGTAGTGTACCTTGTATCCAATGTGAGGTTTCTTCGCCCTTGGCTACCTCCTCCCCTGCTTCTGAGTCTCCAGAGTTCATGATATCACTCATGCCTTTGTGTATCCATAGCTTAGCTCCCACTTATAAGTGAGAACATACAGTATTTGGTTTTCTATTCCTGAGTTATTCACTTAGAAGAATGGCCTCCAGCTCTATCCAAGTTGCTGTAAAAAAAAATTATTTCATTCTTTTTTATGGCTGAGAATACATATGCCACATTTTCTTTATCCACTCATTGGTTGATGGGCATTTAGGTTGGCTCCATATATTTGCAGTTGTGAAGTGATTATTGCCACTTTTTTTAATTAGAAAAAGTCCTTTTAGATAATTGTAGATTCACTTGCAGTTTTAAGAAATAATTGAGTGGATCCTGAGTATCCTTTGCCAGTTTCCCCCAGGGGCAACACCTTGCAGGACTACAGTGTAACCTTGTAACCAGGACATCGACGTGGAGATGCAGTGCATTTGCCTCCCCTTGGGGACCCCCATGGTGCCCTTCTTTAGTCACACCCATTTTCCTCCATCCCACCCATCCTTGATGCCTGGCACCATTGATTGACCTTTTGTTTTTTTAATGATGCCACATTCTACCTTGTTCTACAAATGATTTGAGGTGGTAAGTGCTTTATTAGCTTACCTTACCCAGATATTCTGAATGTTCATAAAAGCAGGAAAACAGATCACGTGCATGCCAGGAGAGCTTATGGCTTTGAAAGGGAAACAGTTCTAGTATTTCAGGAATATTTTTTTTCTGAGAGACGGAGAGTGCTCATTCTCCAGGGCTCTGTGTGCACGAGATAAACAACTCCTGAAACTTCCTCCCCGTACAAGGCTTCCCACCACAGACTGCTACAGGGACCCTAATGCTCTTCCTATCTGATATCAATGACAACGTCCTGGCTCTCCGGCCACGTTCCCGCTACATGGAGGTCTGTGAGTCTGCCGTGCATGAGCCTCTCCACATCGAGGCGGAGGATCCAGACCTGGAGCCCTTCTCTGACCCATTTACATTTGAATTGGACAGTACCTGGGGAAATGCAGAGGACACATGGAAGTTGGGGAGAAATTCGGGTGAGTTTTTGTATTGGTCACGGGCAAAGAGTGGAAAATGCCAGATATCCAATTCAAACAGATTTAGGCAAAAAAGGACTTTATTAGCTTAAAAAGCCAGGGGAGTCTGTGTTCTGGCAGAGCTGGCTCTAGGCACTCAGAGGATATCCCTGGAAGCTACCTTCCCACACACGGTCTGCCTTTCTCTAGGTTCCTTCCTTTTTAGGAAACTCTCCTCATCAGGGGGTAGGAGGCTGCTGGGAGTCCCTGAGACATATCCCAGCATCTAGCAAGAAGGGTGTTTCCGGGGAAGCTCCAGGATTGCTGTCACTGTTTGGCCTGGGTCAGCTGCCCTGTCAATCACTGTGGGTGGGACTTGGGAGGGCGGATGTGCTGATTGGCTGGTTCCCAGCCCACACCTGGACCTTGTTGGGATCTGGCCTCAGCCTCTCCTGATTCATACTGAGAATTCAGGAAGTGTGGGCTTCCTTAAAGAAACACTGGGGCACTGTTACCAGAAGATGAACATGCTGAGCAGGTTAAAAGCAACTGGCATCCACTGTCAACACTCTCCTCTGTGCCTCTAGCCGTGGCGTCTGTAGACTGTGGCACAGTTTCAGCTGAAACTGTGTGCTCATGTTTGTAGCTCTCAGACCTGGAGTGTGTGGTAAAGCACTTCGCCTTGCCCAAAGAGAGGTCTGGTCTTTGTCCTTGGGGTCTGGGTGATCTCTATTGGGATATCATGTCTGATACCAGTGTCTCTTTACCTGGGGTGTCTTGGGCTGAGCCAGATAGAGGCAATGTGATTTAGATTGGGGACTTCTGGTCACATAGTATCAGTCTACTACCAGAGAGGCTGGAGACTGAGGCCGCCCACCTGGGAGGCCCACCAGGTTGCCTGACCAAGCCCCAGGAGGACACTGGAGCCTGAGGCTCAGGTGAACGTCCCTGGCTGCAGCATCCCATGTGTGCTGTCCCTCATCGATGCTGACCTGGCTTCTCAGGAGAGGATGATGAGAAGCTCTGCCACTGCTGCTTTTCTGGACTCTGCCCTAGGTGCCTCTTTCCTTGTCTGATTTCCATCTGATCTTTTCCCTGTAAAAAATGGCACCATCTGTAACAACTTTCAGTGTGTTCTGTGAGTCTTTCTAGAGAACTGTTGAACCTGAGGGTGGTCTTAGGAATCCATGAACTTGCAGTTGGTGTCAGAAGTGAGGGTGCCCTTGAGGACCCCTCCCTCTAACTCTACAGTTGGCTTACTTTCATACAGAGCTTGGCCCGCGCAGGGCGTTTAGTAAGCGTGCGTTGAGCAGATGAGTGAGTCAATGCGTGCCATGTTCTTTTTCCCTTTGCAGGTCAATCAGTTGAACTTTTAACCTTGAGCAGCCTGCCACGTGGTAATTACTTGGTGCCACTCTTCACTGGAGACAAACAGGGACTTTCCCAGAAGCAAACTGTCCATGTAAGGATCTGCCCCTGTGCCAGTGGGTTCACGTGTGTGGAGCATGCAGATGCAGGAGTGGGGCTTCATGTGGGAGTCCTGTGCTCTGTCTGTGCAGCCTTTGTGGCTTTGGCAGGTCAGTGGTCTATAGGGGTGTCCTGGGACTGTGGCTCCTCTCCCCAGGCAATAGGCCAGGGGTATGGGGCTTGCTGGGGTAGGGAACAGCGGTGGCAAGATTGGTGGAATGGCTTTGAGAATGACTTCTGGGTGTACTCAGGCTCCTAGATGCAGATCAGAGGTTGCCATGCTGGCCAGGCAAGATCCCTGGCCAGCAAAAGCAGCTTCTACTCACAAAGGAATCCGTCAGTAAACATAGTCAAGTAGTGGCCCTTTGTTTGTGATAACCATGGAGACAGCAATGTACAGATGTCCAGGCTCCTGGACTTGGCAAGGCTAATAAGAAAGCAGCTTTTCCAAGAAACAATACAATATTACTGGCCAGATAGTATTATTGATTAATTCAACAAACAGTTATGTAGCATCTACTTGTACCCTGAACTGTGCTAAACTTTATAGCTACACAGATGACTAAGATGCAATTTGGCTTTGCCAGTTCATGACTGAGTTATAAATGAACAGAACAAGATCCTCATGAAACCTCTGATACGGGTCAGCTTATCTAATCTGTTTTTCCCCTTTGTCTTATCACAGTGGCTCTGCTTTTCCTGTTGCGATGCTCTTTTGTGCTTGAACCTAAGAGGCATGGATGCTCTGTATCCAATGATGAAGGCCACCAAACACTGGTCATGTATAATGTGGAGAGCAAAGCCACTTCAGCCCAGGTAGTGGAATGTCATGCTTTGTGTCTTATGGCAAGGAATTCATGAATACACAGACATATAGCACGTATTTTTTCACCCACTGTACCACCTCTTAATTCTTCACTCTTACCCGTGTTTCAGTAGCAAGTGGGAAAAAATTCTTGCAAATACTATCTAACTCAGATAAACGAATTTATTCTTTTAGATCAATGGTTCTCAACCATGAGCAATTTTGCCCCATAGGAGATATTCATCAATGCCTGGAGACAGTTTTGATGGTCACAGTTAGGAGTGCTACTGGCATCTAGTGGGTTGAGGTCAGAGATGCTGCTAAACAGCCTACAACACACAAGACAGCCTCTACCACAGAGAATTATCTGCCCCAGTTTCCTAAGTGCTGAGTTTGAGAAACTGTGCTTAGGGAAAAAGTGATTTTTATTAGGTAGACGTTCCCTAAATGGGATTGTGTGAGGCTCACTAGCTAAATGAGTCTGAGCTGGCTTCTTGGCCATGGCTTTCGGTAGATCATGGCAGAACCTGCTCTTCTACCATTGTCCGGCAGAGGCCAACCAGAAAGCTCACTGCCCTTGGAGGTACAAGGCCTGGGCTCTGTTTCTGCCTTTGCATCTCATTAGCTTCATTATTTAACCCTACATCCTCATCTGTGAACTGGATGATAAAGTCAAATTCTTAGATAGGTTGTGGATCAAAGAGGATGCCTATGAAGGCACCTAACACAAGGCAGAGCCATATAAAGTAATTGGCCAATGGCCACTGGTTTTTCAAACTGGCTGCTTCTGAAATGGGCCCTACGGTATCTTAGTCATCCTTGCAGCAACGCTGGGCTGGGGTTAGACAGACAAAGGGATGAAAGCATTGTGAGCTCTCCTGTTTGTCTTCATCTAGAATTAAGTGGTTGATTTAGAAAATGAACGCAAAAGAAATGTCAAAAGGAAACACACACAGAGGATTCGGTCACCCCATCTTACACCTCCACCAATGTTTTGTTTTGTTTTTTCCTGGAAGGGAGAGACTTATTGAATGAAGTGAGACATTTAGGGAAAAGATATTCCAATGAACTTTGATATGATGCTCATGTAATTAGAGAGTTTCTCAAAAATATTTGATTGAAGAAGATGGTGCTCGCCCAAGGCTCCTAGGGTTCTTTGCATTTTGTCTTCCCTGTGGCATGAAAGAGGGAAGGGAGCAGCCGCTTAGGCTCCTCTGGAAGGTATGTGCCTGTGCACCCTCCTGTGAGCCCTTCCTGGTTGGGGAAACAGGAGCAAGGTCCAAACTCTCCAGATTGTGAAGTCCCCTGGAAGGAATCCCAAATGTGAGAGCAGCAGCAAACTTGATTTGTTGTGTAATTTTAAGAGGAAAACCATCTGGACAAACAGCAGTCTTTGTGTAACAGTAGAATTTCTTGCCTTGGACAGTTCCAGTGGCTCAGAGGCTCAACCATGAAGGGAAACAGTAATGGTTCCCAGGCCCAGGGGCTGTGCCTCAGTCTCCTCCTTGGTGGGAGAGAGTGAAAGCTGCTGAGCTTGGAGGAGACTGGCAGGAATGTCGCACTCCCTGAGCACTGGTTCAGGTTGTAGATGAGATGGAAGGGACAGTGGGGATGCCCTGGTTACCCTTCTTTCCCAGCAGCTTTGTGATTGTCTCTTGGAAAAGAGGAAGCAGCTATGGAAGCAGTGTGGGTGGAAAGGAACCTTGGCTCTTGTGATGCTAAGACCAGGAGGGTTGGAGGGGGCTTAATGACATGGTGGCACTGGTCAAAGACAAGCTATGCCAGAGGGACAAGAGAATCTCATGCTGGGCAAGGGGCTCTGTTTTCTTCTTATACCAACAAATCTTTCTCTTATTTCCCATTCACAGCTAAAGGCACATCTCCATTCCTGCATCAGTATCTTAGGGCTCTGAGAAGTGGAATTCAACAGACCTGAGTGTAGATTCCAAATCTGTGATTGATCAGTTACATAATCTAACTGATTCTGACTTTCATATATAAAGTGAGCTTGCTAGTCTTCTGTCTCTTAAGTTTGTTGGACTCTTTAATCAAATAACACATGTAAAATTTTCAGCACTAATGGTCATGCAATAAAGGGTGGCTGCCAATATTAGCATTATCAGCAGTAATTACTGATTGTATCTTTGTAACCTTGGTAAATAAGGCCATCTCTAGGTGCGCTTATCTCTCTGTCCATCTTACATGAATATACCAGCCTACATTGCACATCCACTCACCAGGAACATTCTGTGCTCTTGGGAAAACTCCATGTAAGATATCGTCACTAGCTGCACACGTGTTATCACATTCTACTGCTAAACTATAGGGATGCCATCTGATGGTGATGATCTACAGAACTGCATAGATGCCTTCCCTGCATATGGGGAAGCTAATGAGCCCTTGGCCAACAGAAATCCAGCACCCATCAACCTGAGTCCCTCAGTGAACATATATGTTAGATGATAAATGAGTGGGACAATGCACAGAATACCGTGCAACACTGGTGATCCCAAGAGCCATCACTATGAGCCCTAGAAAAAGACAAGCTTTTCAATTCTGAGGGCTCCTGAAACGAGCCTTTTACCATCAGTTTACATGGAACACTGAACCACGAGAAGCTCAACCTCCCAGCGAGCAATTACAAAAGACAAACAGAAATAACATTCTTTTCCCACATAAGTCATCCAGATTTACAGGAGAGGTGTATTTTTTACAGTCTGGACTTCTTCTGTGATGGCATAGATACAGTGTGTTTTGGAGAAAATGTCATCTCTTTCCTTCTGTTTTTATTTCTGCTATCTGTGATTTCAGCCCTTGTCATATTTCTTTCTCTGTGTTCTACAGACATGGTCAGATGTTGAAGGCCAGAGGCGGGCTCTGCTCATCTGCACAGCTGCAGCAGGACCCACGCAGGGAGTTAAGGTAACATGCCCCTTACTTGCTTCTGGATTTCAGAGAGGTGACTTTCCTGATGGTTCCCCTGACAAGAAACACCTGGGATGCTCCTCCTACTGCCACATCCAGGGAGGTCCTTCTGCAAGTCAGCAACCCCAGCCCCTACTTGCAAAGCCCCATGGTTCCCCTGGCCTAAAACACCCTTGCCTTTCAGTGGCCAAGTTCCTTCATCTTTGCTATGGCGTCAGATGACCCAGTGCTTCCAAATATCACGGTGTCCGGTGCCGTATGCATATGGCACTTGGACTAGTGTATTTCTTAAGACACTTTTTTCTTAAAATGGGCTTGTGTCCACATTAAGCACATTTATTTAAGTAGGAAATTTTGTATTTCAACTGTAAATGAAAACACAGTTTTACTTGTGTAAAGAGCAGGCAAGTGTGAAAATAGCCGTGAAAGAAGTAGGGCACAATGACTGGGTGGACGATGTCACTGCCAAAGGCCCGGGGCCCCTCTGCAAGGAAGGCAGAGCATGGAAGCCAGGCTAGCACCAGAGTGACACTTCCTCCTGGATGTCATTAGGGTGTGGAAACAGAATTAGAAAGGGAATAATTTTCTCACCATGCAAATCAGTGTTATTTAATATTGTTTCCCAAGCAGCTAAATCTTCCATTCTATAAGTAGTAGGTGTCCCCTACTTTGAAAACAAAATTGACCCAGGATTGCCATAAATGAGCATGTGCTTGGCCAGGGCAGTGAGCAGGGCTGGGTCCGCTGTGCATTCTGACCACTAATCCGTGTTCCTGGGGGAAAGGCTGCCCTTTTCTCATTCGTACAACTTGCCTCCTGGGCTGGCAGGAGCCTTCTCTTTCCTTCCTCTGAGCCAGTCTGCAAACTTCTAGAGGCCTATGCACTTTGCATGCCTCATCTCATTGAATTTTCACCAGAACCCATAGGGGTGTGTGTGTGGTGGGGGCAATCTTTCTTCCCTATTTTACAGGGGAGGAAACCAAAGCCTCCACCTTCTAGGTTTTGGTGTGTCTCTGGGTTCCCTGCAGTGTCCTGCAAATATTCGAGGAAGTACATCTGTGGTGACTGCTTAAATAAACTGCCATTCACACACTTTCTCTAAGTGAAGCCGTCACTTATGATTTATGGGGTAACCTGATATTTTAAAATCTGCTGCATAGCGTGAAATAGCGTCAATGAGACCATCGTCAAGGTCCACTGCCTGCTTTATTTTCTTTGAAATTTAACTTCATTATTGAAGGGTCACTATTAAAATAACAGAAACCCAAAGCAGAAAATGCCTACAATCCCATGCCTAAATCTAAACAGTTTCACCTGTGAGTGTCACCGTCTCGTTCTCATCTGCGTGTCTATGCAGTTTTCAGGTGTCTATGTTATGGAAAGAACATTAGCGTCTTCACGTTCAAGCCTCCTCCTGCCACGCGGTTCCATTGCGCCTGCCCTTTTATTCCCCGCCTCTCTTCATTTTCCTTTCCCCCACACCGCGCCCTCCCTCTCATCGTGTTAATTTGTGTTTGCCTATGAATATATGAGCAAGGGGAAGTGGTGAGAGGTCACACATATCCACTTTGTTTCCAGCTGGAGAGAAATCCGTTCTCCTTTGAGTAAATCAGCATTTCCCCCCTAGGATCTCGAGGAAGTGCCTCCATCTGCAGCGAGTAGGTCAGCCCAAGCATGCTGTGCTCTGGGGAGTTGGGTGAGTTCCAGAAGGTTGCTCCCTGCTGCGGCCATCTCACTAGTGACTGACAGTTGGTCCCCCTGAGAGAGGGCCCTTGTAGAAGATTCTGTGATACTGTCAGAAAAAGGCACATAGTCAATGAAAATCTGAGAAGTTGGGTTTTTTCCCCCAACTCTATTTCCATCTATAGAACTAGATATTATTATTGATGGTGGCTGCTGTTTTTAGAGTTGTTTGATAATCCTGATCAAATATGACACTTTTTAGAACATCCACAAATAGATACATTTTCTCATGTCCTTCTAAGGGCACCAGAGATAATCTATAAAGTTAAAAGTGCAGGACTTTGGCCCTGACTAAATTCCAGCCCAGTGACTGCATGCTTCCAGCGAAAGGGAGGCCTGACTCCCCATCTGTGTTGTGTCTTCATGTACTCTGCATACGAATTCTAGGACTATTGCTTTGTGAAATGACTTTTTCTGAAATAATTTTAGGCTAACTAGAAGTTGCAAAAATAGTACGGAGAGTTCTTGGGGGTCCCCCAAAGATACCATCTTATGTAACCCTACTCCATGATCAAATCAGAAAATGGACTTTGGCACAACACTATGAGTACAGTTCTCAATCACAGACCTTATTTGGACCTCACCAGTTTAACTAGCCATTATTTAACAAAAATGTACTTTTCTGATATAGAATTAAAAGAGGTATTCAGGGTCTAAAGAGCCATAGAAACATATCCAGTTTTTATGAGGGAAAGCTTCTAAAATAAATTCGAGATCTCTATAATTTCATATCTTTGCACAGGCTGTATCTGAGCAAAGATGAAAACGTGGTGTTCTTCTTTGCACAAAGATGATGCCACAAATCCATCACCGAAGGGCTCCTGCATTGCTGAATGTTGGGTTCCATGTCCATGCAGCTGACCCTTCTGGTCCTGTTGGGGCCAACTGCATGGACATGGAACCCACACCATGGCACAGGGTCTCCCACTCTAAAGAACCCTGCTTGGTTTAATATTCTACTGTCACCATCTTGAAATTCTTAATTTTTTAACAAAGGGCCCCCAACTTGCATCTTGCACTGAGCCCTGAGAGTTGTGCAGCTAGGCCTGGGTCCCAGGAGTGGATGTGTATCATTTGTTTGTATTCAGGGCATGGCCATGGCACAAAGCAAATCTTACAGGGTGATCATGGACCCAAGATAGAGCTTGCAAATCTAATATTCTCATGTGCCTTCTTCACAAAGCAACTATGAAACTTGTTCACGAATTTCTGCTATGAATATCTAAGCTCTTTAGAATTACTATACCTTTAGTACAAAAATGAAAGGCAATATGACTGTAAGAATTTCTAGTTATGTATTTGCATCCTTTGGTAATTTATTTGAAATCAGTAAATATTTCCATCTTTCTTTAAATTAAGGGTTATGGCGAGCTCTTTGAGCCAAGAGGTGTGAAGAACGTATACTCTACTCCTGTAAGTACAGATGTAGGTGTTATTGTGAAAAAACTTACCTTATTGTTCTGCCTAAAAGCTGTGGAAAGCCCTGAAAATTGGAAATTTGGAAGGAAAGAGGTGATAAAAAAAAATATGCCCAACATCCAAACAAACTGAAGGAGAAGCGAATGTGAGAAGAGGTTGGAAGTAGTTAAGGCACATTTATCCCATGACTTGAGGGCATAAGAGCTTTTCAGTCCCTGGCAAATTTCTTTTGCTGTTGAGTTGCTAAGACCTCAATCATACACTGAGTTTTCTGCTGTGCTTTGTCACAGACTTATAGAATTTTGAGCTAAGGGGGTCTTAGACATCATCTAGTCAATTTTTTTTTCCTAAATATGTTTTGCAGCAGAATTCTTCTTTTCAAATGAGATCCTACAAATAACTCCATTGTAAATAAAACATCTAAGTACTAATTTTATATGCATTGACATTAATAACATATACCTATTACCAAAATAGCCAAGAAAAATAATGATTCTGATGTAAACAAGAGAAAGTTGAATGTTGTGGATATAGTTTGCAAAATTATGTTAACTTAGCACCTAATTCATTGCCTCACATTATTATAAACTGGTTTTTAAAGTATCAAGAAAATTTTGATAGATACCAACAAGCAGTTTCAAATCTTAATGGTTTTTGAATAGTTCAGTTTACAATATTAGGATTCTCTTTGATTAATGAAACATGGGACAAGAAGCTTCATTAGAGTTTCATAAAAGCTAATTAACATGGCATTCCAAATTGACATGTTGGTGTGGGAGACTAAAAAAAGATGGAAACCACTTTCCGTTATATTATAAAAATAATATTCAATATTATTATTGAAGTAATTTGTAAACAATGAAAATAAAATTCAAATACTCCAGTTGAAGTATCTTTGAGGAGTCGTAGGCCCTGGGGATAGAGTTAAACCAGTGGCTAAGTCCACAGAAGCCCAGAGAGGAGAGATGGTGCTCTCTCAGCCACAGTGCAGCCATACGTAGTGTGGGGTTAGGACCTGAAGTTGGCTTGAGGCAAAATCACCCCGAGTATACCTCGGGAAGGAGCCAGGCTGGAAACTGACATGGTGTCTTCCTCTGGCCCTGGATGAGCCCCATGCTTGGTCAGTGAACATCTGGTGCAAGGGTACTTTGTACATAGCCCACATCTTAAGGGTCCTCCTCTGAGAGGCCCCTGGGGCTAAACAGACTGAGGGCACAGTATCTCCAGTCAAGCGCTCCCAGCACTGGGAGCCAGGCAGCAGGGTCCCTAGGGCTGCTTGTAGTGGTCCTCACCTTGCCTCTTTGGCTAAGTATGTTTGGTTCAGCTTACCTTGGTATGATGTGGCTTCACTATGTGTACACACGTGTATATGTACAGTCATGTCTAGCTTAATGGTGGGGATACATTCTGAGAAATGTGTTATTAGGTGATTTCATCACTGTGTGAACCTCATGAAGTGTTTTACACAAACCTAGATGGTGTAGCCTACTACACACCTAGACCTCATGGTGTAGCCTGTCGCTCCTAGGCTATAAAGCTGTACAGCGTGTGACTGTACTGAATACTGTAGGTGATTGGAACACAATGGTGTTTGTGTATCTAAACACCTACACATAGAAAAGGTGCAGTAAAAATACAGCATTACAGTCTTACAGGACCAGCTTTATATATACGGCCTGTCATTGAAATGTTATGCAGTGCATAACTGTATGTATGTATGTATGTGTATATAGATATATATGTGTATACAGTTTACCCTTGAACAACAGGAGTTTGAACTGTGTGGGTGCACTTATATGTGGGTTTTCTTCTGCCTCTGCCACTCCCGAGACAGCAAGACCAACCCCTCTTCTCCCTCCTCCTCTTCATCCTACTCAGAGAGAAGACAATGAAGATGAAGACCTTTATGATAATCCACTTCTACTTAATGAATAGTGAATATATTTTCCTTAATGACATTTTCTTTCTTCTAGCTTACTTTATTATAATATAGTATATAATACATATGACATACAAAATATGCATTAATTGAATGTTTATGTTATTGGAAAAGCTTCCAGTCAACAGTAGGCTGTTAGTTGAGTTTTGGGGGAATCAAAAGTTATAGGCATGTTTTCAACTGTGCAGGGTCAGCACCCCTAACCCCCACATTGTTCAAGGGTCAACTGTATATGTATATGTCTATATGTCTATATGTATATGTATATGTATAGAAGCATGTACATGTACAAAGGCATGAGTATGCATATATGAACATGTGTATATGTATGTCTGTATATGTGCATGTGTGCGTATATATGTATATGTATGTATGTGTATATATAGCCTCATGGACATATGAAATTGCCCCAGGCTTTATCATATTTTACATATGTCTTCTGGAACCCAATAAGTATCCCTAAACCCAGGTATGATCAGAAGTCATCTAAGCCATAAAGGCCACCAGTGATTAAAAACACAAATCGTATGTCACTCTCCAATTTAAAACTTCCTGATGGCTTGCCATTGCACCTGGGATAAAGTCTACAACCTTATGACCTTAAGGGAATCCTCCCTCAGGGCTGCTTTGCAGAACCCAGCCTAAGACAGACCTATGACTTTAATGTCCTGTGAGACCCTCTATCACGTGGCCTTTGCTCACATATGGCTTCAACTTGCTCTGAGCCTCCCCCCACCTCCCTAACCATCCCACCACCCCACCTCTTTGGGCTCCAGCCACAGAACACGCCAAGTTCCCTCCCTGCTTAGGGGCCGTGCTGTTTCTTCTCATTGGAATTCCCTTCTTTTCCATGGCCTTACAACTTCCTCCTCCTGAGAACTCCCTGGTTTCAACTGGGTGAGATCCCCTCTTAAACCTTCCCTTGGTGATCAGTCTTACATTTACCGCCACTCTTGGGTGCTTGCCTTGCACCTGCGTGAGCCCGACAGTGAGGCCCCGGGTGCTTTGCTTGCCTCCAGGCCAGCCTGACTCACGTGATTTAGTGGTGGGATTTGTGGGCCCCCGGGTAGCCACTCCTCCCGGTAGATGCCAAGCCTGTTTCCTACCACTGCACCCTCTGCCCTTAGATAGCACAGAGACCCGGATCCACAGACATGGGCCAGATGAGCAGGTGACTGCCAGCAGCCCATCATGGGGAACAATGGGCAAGGTTCAGAGGAAGAGAAGCCAAAATGAGTGAGGAGGGGCAGTGTAGCTGAGGGGGTGCAAGTCATGAGGCTGTCAGCAGGAACAACCCTCCTGGCTGGGTTCACTTGGGTTCCTTCCTCACCGAAAGTGTGTTTCAGCCCAGACATTGGAAAGTGTAGCCGTGAGAGCTTGCAGGGTCTCCCTGTCTCCCCCAATACAAAGAGAGGAAACATGAGCAAACTGCCCTGGGCCTGGCTCTTTACCTCCAAGACAACTGTGCTCAGTGTGCCCCATCTGTGCTGGGGCCATTGACATACAGGGGTTGGGGGGTAGGACAAGGGCTTTGCTGTGGTATGAAACTCTACTGGTTTGCTTGCAGGCTTACCCAGATGCCACAATGCACAGACAACTCCTGGCTCCAGTGGAAGGAAGGATGGCAGAGACATTGAATCAGGTAGGGAGGGCTCCCCTTGTCCTGTGCACTGGCTATGGGTTCTGCATCCCCACCGTGCTCCAAGCTTGATTTGGGGACACTTCCTTCTAAATCACTGTGTTAGTCAGCTAAGGCTGCCATAATAAAATACCATAGCCTGACTGGTGGCTTAAATAACAGAAATGTATTGCCTCATGTTTCTGCAGCCTAGAAGTTCAAGGTCAGGGTTCCAGCATGGTTGGGTTCTGGTGAGGGCTCTCTTGCTAGCTGTCAGATGGCCACCTTCCCGCCGTGTCCTCACATGGGATGAAGAGAGAGATACCAAGCTCCCTGGTATCTCTTCTTATTAGGGAACTAATTCCATCATGAGGACTCTACCTCATGAGCTCATCTAAACCTAATTGTCTCCCAAAGGCTCCATCTTCAAATGCCATCACGCTGGGGTTAGGGCCTAAACATATGGATTTGGAGAGGGAACACAATTAAGTCCATAGCAATCACTTTCATGGGAATCCTCCATCCAGTGCTGCTTTGCAGAACCCAACTGAAGACAGAATTGACACAGGACAGGCAAGCCCCAAAACTGGGGATTAGCCCAGGAGGGTTTTGGGAAAGAATTCAAAGGTGAGGTGGTGGTGTTAGACAGCAGTATTCTATTCAACATTGCTGCTTTTTGCAAGGCAGGGCTAACTCATAGGCAGTATACTCAGAGTCGGAAATGTATGAGCTGTTGGCAACTGTATTTATACCCACTAAAACCCACTTTCAGTTACATGCAAATTAAGCGGCAGGTTGATGCAAACTGAGGGGCTGGTTATTTAGAACTTTCTAGGAGAGCGGTGGTAACTTCTGGGTCACTGCCATGGCATTTGTAAGCTGTCTTGGCACTGGTGTGAGTCTTTTGCACCAATGAGCAATGAGGGCAACCAGGGATCACTTTCGTCTCATTATCTGCTAGTTTCTGCTGGTTTTTTTTTTTTTTTTTTTTTTTTTTTTTAACTTCATCCCATCTGTCCAGATCCTGTTTTTTTCAGCAGGGTTGTGAGCAGAAAACAAGACCTGCTGGCCTCCTACCTCAGAATGAAGGGTCTTTTCCTGCAAAATTGTGAAAGATGTAGTTTGACTGCGATGAAGGGGTCTATTGGGTGAGATTCTGATTTCAGGTATATCCTGAAAGGTCCCTCAACACAGCCACTGTGTACTCCCAGGAAGATTAGAAAGCAGCTTGGGAGCTGGGCAAACCCATAGGCAGGTTTACATGGATATGGCAGAGCCAGTCCACCTGCTCGTGTCATGGAGGCTCTGCATGCCCCCTGCTTGGGGAAGGATATACCAAAAAGCTGCCCAGGCTGTTCTGACTCTAAGCAGCTCCTCCTGTTGCAGGGCAGTGGGAACTCAGGCCTGTGGAATAATAAGCACAAAGGAAGACATAAATGTCGACAGTCTCTGTCAGGCTAGACTTATTTTTTTGACAAACTCGTGTATAATACTCACTTTGTTGTAGACTCTGTTCTGAGGACTTGAAAGATGTTAACTCTCAGTCCGCACATCAGCCTATTGGGGGAGGTGCTGTCATATGCCTTTTTATAACATGCGGAAACCCAGGAACAAAGAAGTTGGGTAATGTGTCCAAGGTCACAGCCATATAAAGCAGTAGATTTGGGGCTCAAATACAGGCAACTGGGCTCCAGGGTCTAGGCACTTGGGGGGCTCATTAAAAAGCAGCAATCCCCAGTACCAACTCTGTGGACCCTGCTGTAGTGGATCTGGGGTGCGCATCTGAGCCTCTGACTTGAGGTCCTGGGATCCTGTTTTGTGAAACCCAGTGGTGAGCCTGGACATCTCCTGCTGTGGTTGTCAGAGTGGATGACAGACAGCGCTGTGAACACTGTCGCCTGAGGAAGTGAGCCAAGGCTGTGTCTGGATGTAGAGTCACTGCCTGGGGTCTCCCCAGTGTCGCTTCCTCTGGTTCCTGTCACAGTCCCCAGGTGGGAGCTCCAGCTCTGTGCCCCAGTGACAGCCCCAAAGGTGCTGTAGGCTTGGCCCCTCCTCACTCCCACTCCTTAGCCCTGCAGAATGGGTACTGCCTGGCACCTGCTTCAAGAGAACACAAACATCTTCTCCGAGCCTAGAAGCTTTGCCTAAAACCAGGCAAGCCAGGCTCCTGCAGAAGGGGGCTGTGTACCCACAGAGTCAGGGCTGAAGGGCACTTCCCCAGGCCCTGACTGCTGGTGAGGAAGATGAAGGATGAGCTGCGGGGAAATTTCCTTGTGTCTCTCCTGAGCCGACTGTAACCTCCCTGAGGGCCAGGTTCTGTCATTACTGGTGCATGACACGGGGTCACTGAAGAACCAATGAAAGAACCATTTTCACTATAACCCAATGTGGTAGATGAATCCAAAAATGGAGGCTCAGACAAGTTGCTCCAATGGTAAAGGCATGAGGGACAGAGCCAGAAATGGGGCACAGAGTGGCCGACTACAGACGGGCCCACCTGATCATTAAGCAGGGTCAGGGAAGTCTCCTCTCTGAGCCTTAATTTCTCATCTACAAAGGAGAGTTGGGGCAGCTCTGCTACATTCTCAGGTGAAGCTCTGTGCAGACGGGATCATGTCTCTACATAAAACATAGCATGTGGTGATCGTGACGTAGTATCCGGCTTACCCATTTTCACATTTGTGCACACACACGTGAATGCAGGTACATGCACACATACCGCTCATGCCAAGTGGACTGTGTGGACAGTATCGCAGGTCCTGCCTGGCTGAGCAGGAGAAGGATGTGTTCCAGCTGCAGGCCCCCCTCCTCCCTCTGCGGGGCAGGGAGGCAGCTTTATTCAATGAAAGCTCAAAGCTCTGCTTGGTGGTGGGAGACGAGGGAACACCAGATTAGAGGGCCGTGTTCTTTCCTTGTGAGCCCCCTAACTTGGATGGTGGTGTGTGATGAATTATTGATCTGATGAGGCTTCCAAAATTGCTGAATCAGGGTGCAGGCATCCGCTGCTCTGCTGTCAGCCTGAGGGTTTTGAAGTTGAATCCACCCAGCGCAGCCCCCACTGCAGATTCTGTTTTGCTCTGCACACACCAGGTCCATCGCTAATTATCTATTCAGCTTCACTGCAAGGACGTGAACAGACTCCTAACACCTAGACCAGAGCTTGTGTATCTGCTGGTTTTGCTGTAAAAACTTTCTTTCCTCCCCGTGCTCCCAGCTCCCCCATGCCATATGGTCAGACAGCGACCACAGTCCCTGAATAAGCAGACCCAGTCAATGGGCCAGATGTGCAGGTGAGCGTTCCCACGCTTCCAGTGGGCACCAAGCCTGACAGAGCAGTAGATTGGGGTGGGGAGACAGCATTTCCCACTAAATGAGGGCCTAGGCAGGGCTCCTGAGAACCAGAGGAGGCTGGAGACAGCTTGTTGCAGTCACTGGGTGGGGCGGGGCGGGGGCGTAGTTAAGAGCTTGGAAGCCCAGGGGTCCCATCAGAATGGGGACATGTATGGGGTCCCTGGGGCCCCAGAGCTGCCCTTTCCAGGCCCTCCCCACCTCCCACCTTGGGCTTGAGCCCCAGGATTCTGACTGTTTTCATGCCCTACGTGAGCTCAGCCTCTCAGAATTACTATCAGCAGTGACGGATTAGACAGGCTCCCACGAAACCCATTCCTGCCAAGGTCTGTGGAACTGGCTCTGGGTTCAGAGAGCACCCTCTAGAGGTATTAGAAGGTAAATAGGCTAAAGTCCCCCTCCCCTCCCCTCCCCTCCCCTCCCTTCCCCTCCCTTCCCATATTTATTGAATCACTCAGGCCAGAAAAGGCTTCACAGAGAGATGACTTGGGTCCTGAATGCTGAGCTGGAGTTTGCTGGGTTGGAGATTGGCAGAGGAGGGCTGTCTAGGGTGCTAGGCAGACAGGAATGAGCAGATATGAAGCCTAGGAAATGTCTCTGGGGTTTGTGCAGAGGGTAGACCTGAGGCAGGAGAGGTTGAGGAGAGGAGGAGATGGTGAGAAGAGGGCTGTTGGGAGGGAGAAAGCCATGGCAACCCCACAGCAGGGTGGCTTAATGCGCAGAGCAGGCACCTCTGGCTCACATCACACATCAGGGTGGGTGTCGAGCCGGAGCCTGCCCAGGGTCCTCCCACTCTGTGGCTCTGCCACCACTCAGAACTGGAAATAGGGCTGGAGGACAGAAAGAGTGAGAACAGAGGCTCTTGGGGAGGTTTTCACGGCCAGGTAGGTGTCACTGACATCCCTATTTCATCAGTCACGTAGCCACATCTAGCAGAGAGGCAGGAAATGTGATCTTGCCGGGTGACCAGAAGAACAAGAAATGAGTTTAGTGAACTTGCCACTCTCACCCCAGTGACTGGAGATAGGGACCTATCCTCAGGCATTGGCCATAGGGCTGGAGGAGAGGGAATAGAAATAGGAATATGGCCGAGTATTGGAGAGGATGGGGCAGGGGAGAGTTGGCGATGACTCTAGGTTTCAAGGTTGAGCAGCTGGGCTGTAGGGGATGTCCTGACTTAAGTCAGGCTAGAGTTTCATGAACTTTGGTCATTCTCTCACTACTTTCACACTTATATCTAACCCACTCACTATTATGTATTTAACGCATTTCTGTAAATCACCTCACATGTTAATTAGCTTTTGGCTTTACAATCAGCCAAGCAATGGTATTGTGAAGTCATGGAGTTGGTGTGCTTGTTATTATGTTTTGAAATATACGATAAAATGGCCATTGACTCAAATAAATATGTGTTCTGATACTACCAAAATCATCTAACACTGCAGGGGTCAGTGAACTTCCTACAAATGGCCAGATAGTAAATCCTGTAGGATTTGAAGGCCAGTTCCCACAGCTCAGCCCTGCCATTGTTCCGTTGAAAGCAGCCACAGATGATACACAAATAAATGGTCTTGGCTGTGCTCCAGTAGAACTTAATTTACAACAACAAGTGGTGTGCTGGATTATCCCTGGGTTGTAGCCAGCTAGCCCCTGTAACAGGGGGTGCACACTGCACTTGGCGAGCATTGAGGGAGGGGACGTGGGAGGATGAGATGCAGGTTGTGGGCAAAACCACAGTGGTTTCCAGGATGTTGAGTCCGAGGTCTCTGTGGATGTCCTCGTGGAGCTGTCTGGTTGGAATTCTGGCTTTGGATGTGACCATAGGGAGTGTCCCAGACAGAGATGGTGATTGGGACATCACCTTTGGTTAGGGATGGATGAAGCCATGGCCTGAGTGTGAGTGGGGAGACTGGAGGGCAGTGGTTTGAGGAGCCATGTGGGTGAGAAAGGGGTGGCAGGAAGTGGTGGCTGCCCTTTCTTGGAGGGAGGCTGTGAAGTATGAGCAGATTGAAGGATAGACCTGAGCACATTTGTGGGTCGGGAGAAAGGAGCCCACAACAAGAGGCCAGGTAAAGATGAAGAGAGAGGGGACAGTTGTCCAAACGAGGGTCGGGGGGTCATGGAAGGGGAGGTGTCCAGGGCACAGGACAGGGAAGGGCGAGCCTCAAGGAATGAATCTGCAAGAGGGTGGGAGCAGGTGGGAGGTCCTCCTGGGGGCTCCTGTCATACTCCTGGGGCGGCCACCACTGTGTCACAGTTCCCTCTCAGACTATAAGGTGGGATGTCTCCCCTCAGCATGGCTGCCACTTCTGGGACTGTACGAACTCCTGTGTCAGCTGAGGACGCGGGACCTGAGTGCTGTTACTACTGCACTGAGGTGTTCCTCGAATCAAACCCAGAGAAATGAGCTGGGTATGGAAGCACATGGCATTTGCCTTCTCTTTCCCCCACTTTTCCCCGGAAACTCCATGTTGCCGATGTGCTGGAAGATGACCCCGGCTACCTACCTCAGGTCTACAGCGAGGAGGGGGAGTCTGGAGGGACCCCATCCCTCAGCTCTCTGGCCAGCTTGGAACAGGAGCTGCCGCCTGATTTGCTGGACTCTTTGGGTTCAAAAGTGACTCCGTTTGAGGAAATATATTCAGAGTCAGGTGTTCCTTCCTAAAAAAAAATGTATATTTTGGAGAACTGAAATAATTCATGGAAGGGAATCACTATTCAGGGATTTTTCCCCTTTGTTCTTCTTTTCCCTCCTTAAAAAAAAAAATTACCTTCTAGTCCTAGGATGAGGACACAATATTAGTTTGAATTAAATGCTTTGATATTCTCAGACCAGCCATCTCGAACCAAAGCAAAACCACAAGTTATGCTTTCTTAAAATTTGATTTGTCATATTTTCTAGAGAAACTTGAATTTAATTGTGTTATTCTTAGCTTCCACTGGCAGCCTAGCTTTGAGGGTAAATGAAAATGTAACCCGTAGATTACCCAGCCACTGGGGAACAGCAGGTAATACTGAAGAAAAATAAAATTAGATTTTGAAAATGTTACTTACATTTCTATGATTATGATTCTGTTTCCATTTAAGGGAAAACTTAGGTAAATAGAGAAATGTTTTCTATAACATTTGTAATCAGTATTTTAAGTGATTTTTAAAAAAATAAGTATTGGTCCCTGTTCACTTTTTGATTAGATAAATAGATAAAATATGTTATCTTGAGAAAAATGATTATGCTGAAAGCTTTATAAACAGTAATACTCTTTGAAAAATGAAGAGCTGACATAATTTAACTTGTATGTATTATGTAAGTAAAAGAGTTTAGGAGCCTTTGAATGAATACGTTCTGATTAGATTTTATCTTTAAACAAAACCACAAAATTTAATTGGTTTTTACTTGTCCACTTACTGCTAGTGTCAGTTTCAGGGGAGGAAATGGTTTCTTTCAAAAATCTTAATGGGGGACATATGCCCTAAAAATAGTCAGTTTTCTAGTCTGAGTAATAGATAAGAGACTGACTAAGCAAAGTTTAAAATGCTGTTAGGACACTTTAATGCACATATTGGATATCTAAAAGTCTACAGCCATATAAAAACTTTATATAATTAATGAGCAGATGCCCTCTCTCACGCCCTAAAATAAATCAGTAGAAACATGTTGGCTGTTGAATCAGCGAAGTATGATGTTAAACAGCGAGTTACAGCTCAGAGTTAAAACTTTCTCCTTCTTTTTGAAGAAGCTGTGCAAATACTTCTTTTAAAGCGATCTGGCCTTTTCCTACCTGGTTACCTCACTCTTCCTCTGCTTTGGGAAGCTGAAAAAGAAGAAAAACCACATTTAAAGCACTAGAATGTCTGAATGGGATGCTTGAATGTGTAGAACAGCTGTACTGATCCTAGCATGACTCAGAGGACAGTCTAGGGTATTTTCTGGGTAATTCAGGATAAAAGTCTTTTTTTTTTTAGAAAAATACATGTTTTTGGACAACAAAACAAAATAAACACATTAGTTTATTCAATTGCCTCCTTATACTTGCCTCTTTCATTCTGTTCCCTGTAGATCTTTTAAAAATTATCTCGTTTTAAAGCTTTATTATTTCATTTTAAATAATTGACATATAATAATTGTACGTATTCATGGGGTACATAGTCATGTTTCAATACGTTTAAGTGATCAGATCCGTGTGGTTAGCATAAACGCTGGCTCAAACATGTTCATTTCTTTGTATTGGGGGGGAGCATTCAATATCCATCCCCCTTCTAGCTATCTAAAACTATGTATTATTGTTAACTATAGTCATCCTAGAGTGGTATAGAATGTATTCCTCCTAGGAATAATTTGCCGTAATTTTGTATCCTTTAATAAATCTCTCCCTATCCCTCTTTCCCCCCACCCTTCCCAGCTGTGTGCCCTCTGTTCTATCTACTACTTCCGAGATAAACTTGGTTTTAGCTTCCACATATGCATGAGAACATGTGATTTTCAACTTTCTGCAGCTGGCTTATTTCTCTTAACATAATGTCCTCCAGCTTCATCCATGTTGCCATAAATGACAGAATTTTTTTATTTTAGTGGCTGAATAATATTTCATTGTGTGTATATACCGTGCTTTCTTCATGCATTCGTCTGCCGTTGGACAGCTAGGTTAGTTCCACATCTTGGCTATTGTGAATAGTGGTGTAATAAACATGAGGTGCAGATGTCTCTTCAAAATACAGATTTCCTTTCCTCTGGACAAATGCCCAGTAGTGGGATTTTTGAATTATGTTGTAGTTCTATTTGCAGAGTTTTTGAGGAACCTCCATACTCTTCTTCAAAGTGCCTGTACTAATTTACATTCCTACCAACAGTGTATGGGTTCCCTTTACTCAGCAACCTCACCAGCATTTGCTTTCTTTTCTTTATTTAATTTAATTAAAAATTTTGTTTGAGACAAAGTCTCACTTTATTGCCCAGGCTGGAGTGCAGTAGTGCAATCTCAGCTCACTGCAACCTCTCCACTTCCTGGGTTGAAGAAATTCTCCTGTCTCAGCCTCCCAAGTAGCTGGGACTACAGGCACGAGCCACCACGCCCAGCTAATTTTTTGTATTTTTAGTAGAGATGGGGTTTCGCCATGTTGGCCAGGCTGGTCTCGATCTACTGACCTCAGGTGATCTGCCCACCTCAGCCTACCAAAGTGCTGGGATTAAAGGTGTGAGCCACTGCATCTGGCCCAGCATTTGCTATTTTTGACTCTTTGATAGTAGCTATCCTAACTGGGATGAGATAATACCTCATTGTGGGTTTGATGTTTCTTTTCCTGACCATTCATGATGTTAAGCATTTTTTCATATATTTTTTGGCCATTTTATGTCTTTTGAGAAACATCTGTTCAGATCATTTACCCATTTTAAAATTGGATTCTTTCTATTTTGCTGTTGAGATATTTGAGCCCCTCGTGTATTCCAGATAATAACTCCTTATTGGATAAATAGTTTGCAGATATTTTCTCCCATTTTGTAAGTTAACTTTTCACTCTGTAGTTTCCTTTGCTCTGCAGAAACTTTTTTCTTTTGATATAATCCTATTTGTTTATTTTTGCTTTTGTTGTCTATGCTTTTGAGGTCTTACTCATAAATTTTTTTACAAGACCAATTTCCTGAAGCATTTTCCCTAGGTTTTCTTTCAATAGTCTTATAGTTTTGGGTCTCACATTTAGGTCTTTGATCCACTTTGAGTTGATTTTTGTATAGGGTGAGAGAGGGGAGTCTAGTTTCATTCTTCTGCATATAGATACCTACTTTCCCCAGCACCATTTGTTGGAAAGACTGTCTTTTCCTCAATGAATGTTCTTGGTCTTTTTGTCAAAAATCAGTTGGCTAAAGATATGTGTATTAATTGCTTGAGTCTGTATTCTGTTTCATTTATTGATGTGTCTGTTTTTATAGTGCCATGCTGTTTCAGTTATTATAGTTTTGTAGTATATTTTGAAGTCTGATACTGTGATGCTTGTAACTTTGTCTTTTGTGCTCAGAATTGTTTTGGCTCTTCAGGGCCTTCTATGCTTCCATACAAATTTTAAGATTTTTTTTTCTATTTCTGTGAAGAATGTCATTGGTGTTTTGATACAGATTGCATTGAATCTGTAGATTGCTTTGCATAGTGTGATAATTTTAACAACATTAATTCTTCTGATCCATGGGCATGAAATGTCTTTACATTTGTTTATATCCTTTTTGATTTTTTGTCAGTATTTTGTAATCTTTTTTTGTAGAGGGCTTTCACTTCCTTGGTTAAACTTATTCTTTGATATTTTAATTTTTTGTAGTTATTGTAAATGGGATTGCCTTCTTGACCTTTCAGCTAGTTTGTTGTTCATGTATAGAAATGCTACTGATTTATGTATGTTGATTTTGTCTCCAGCAATTTTGCTGAATTTATTTATCAGTTCTAAGAGTTTTTGGTAGCATCTTCAGGTTTTTCTATATATAAGATTATGTCATCTGCAAACAGGGACAATTTGACTTCCTCCTTTCTAATTTGAATTCCATTTCTTTCTTCCTCTTGTCTTATTGCTCTGGCTAGGACCTCCAGTATTATGTTGAATACAAGAAGAGAGAGTGGGCATCCTTGTCTTGTTCCAGTCCTTAGGGGAATAGTTTCCAACTTTTCCTCATTTAGTATGATGTTAGCTGTGGGTGTGTCATATATAGCCTTAATTTATTGAGGCACTTTCCTTTTATACCTAATTTTTTGGCATAAAAAATTTCTCATGAAAGGATACTGAATTTTATCAGAGGCTTTTTCTGCATCTGTTGAGATAATCATATGGTTTTTGTCCTTCATTTTGTTGATGTGATGTATCATGTGTACTGAGTTGGGTATGTGAAACCCTTGCACTCCTGGGATAAATTCCATTGATCATGATCTATTATCTTTTTAATATATTTTTGGATTTGGTTTGCTAATATTTTTGTTGAGGATTTTAACATCTATGTTCATTGGTGATATTGGCCTGTAGTTTTCTTTTTCTGTGTGTCTTTGTATGGCTTTGGAATCAGAATTATGCTGGCCTCATAGAGTAAGAAAGGAAGAGCTATCTCTACTTCAGTTTTGTGGAATTGTCTGAGAAAAGTTGGTATTAACACTTCTTTAAAGTTTGGCAGAATTCAGTAGAGAAACCATCCAGCCCTGAACTTTCTTTTCTTGAGATAATTTTTATTATTGATTCAATTTTATTACTTGTTATTGGTCAATTGATGTTTTCTATTTCTTTTTGGATCAATCTTAGTAGGTTGTATGTATTCAGGGATTTATCCATTGCCTCTAGGTTTTCAAATTTACTGGCATATAGTTGTTCACAGTAATTAATAATTATTTGTATTTCTGTGGTCTCTATTGTGACATCTCCTTTTTTGTTTCAATTTTATTTACTTGAATCTTTTCTCTTTTTTTCTTAGTCTAGCTAATGGTTTGTTGATTTCGTTTATTTTTTCAAAAAAATCAACTGTTTGTTTCATTAACCTTTTGTATTGTTTTTCTGGTCTCAATTTTGTTTATTTGTGCTTTGATCTTTATTATTTCTTTCCTTCTACTAATTTTGGGTTTCGTTTGTCCTTGAATTTCTAGTTCCTTAAGATGCATTATTAAATTGCTTATTTGAAATATTTCTAGTTGTTTAATGTAGTCATTTGTTACTTTAAACTTGCCTCTTACTACTGTTTTTGTTATGTTCCATAGATTTTGGTGTGCTGTGTTTCCTACTTTTATTTGCCTCAAGAAATTTTAAAATCTCATTCTTAATTGCTTTTCTCACTCCTTGGTCATCAGGAGCATGTAGCTTAATTTCCATGTATTTGTATAGTTTTGAGTGTTCATCTGGTTCTTGATTTTTAGTTTTATTCTCTTGTGGTCAGATAAGATACTTTATATAATTTTGATTTTTAAAAACTTTTTGAAGCTTGTTTTGTATCCTAACATATGGCCTCTCCTGGAGAAAGTTTCATGTGCTGATGAAAAAAATGTGTATTCTGTAGCTGTTGAGTGAAATGTTCTGTAAAGTCTACTAGGTCTATTTGGTAGGTTCAGTTTAAATCTGATGTTTCCTTGTTGATTTTATATCTAAATAATTTGTCCCGTGCTGAGAGTGAGATGTTGAAGTCCCCAACTATTATTGTATTGGGGCTTATTTCTGCCTTTAGATCTAATAATATTTGCTTTATAGATCTAAGTGGTTCAGTGTTGGATGCATGTTTATTTATAATTCATATATTCTCTTGCTGACATGTTCCCCTTATTATTATTTAATGTTTTTCTTGTCTCTTTTTACAGCGTTTGACTTTAAAGTCTGCTTTGTCTGATATAAGTATAGCTACTCCAGCTAACTTTTGGTTTTTGTCTGTGTGGAATATCTTTTCCATCCCTTCAAGTTCAGACTATGTGTGTCTTTACAGGTGATGTGAGTTTCTTGAAGGCAGATATAGTTGGGTTATTTTAAAAATTCATCCAGCCAGTCTTTATCTTTTAAATGAGGAATATAATCTGATTCAAGGTTATTATGGATAGGTGAGGGCTTACTCCTGTCATTTTATTGATTTATTGATTGCTATGTTGTTATTTTGTATATCCTCTGTTTCACTTCCTCTCTTACTGCATTTGTTTTTTTTGTTTTTTGTTTTTTGTTTTTTGTTTTTTGTTTGCAGTTGGGTGGTTTTCTGTAGTGATAGCTTTTATTACTTTTTTCCCCTTTGTTTTTGGCTTTGCCAGTGAGTTTTATAGTTTTGCATGTTTTCCTGATGGTGGTTATTTTCTTTTCACTTCTAGATGTAAGACTTCCCTGAGCATTTCTTGTAAGGTCAGAACAGTTGTGATGAATTCTCTTAACTTTTGCTTGTCTGTGAAAGATTTTACTTTTTCATTTCTGAAGGATAGCTTTGCTGGATATAATATTATAGGCTGGCAAGTTTTGTTTTGTTTTCAGTACTTCGAATATATCATCCAATTCTCTCCTGGCCTGTAAGGTTTCTGCTGAGAAATCCACAATCTAATGGGGATTCCATTATATGTGACTTGATGCTTTTCCTTTGCTGTTTTTAAAATTATTCCTTTGCCTTTAACTTTTGGCAATTTGACTATAATGTGACTTGGAGAGAATCTATCTGGAGTGAATCTATTTGGAGTTCTTTGAGCTTCCTGGATCTGGGTGCCTATCTGTTCAACAGGAATTGGGATGTTTCCAGGTATTATTCCATAAAATATATTTCACACACCTTTTCCATTCTCTTCTCCTTCTGGAACACTCATAATGTGAATATTTGTCACTTAATGGTGCCGCATAAATCCTGTAGTCTTTTCTTCATTCTTTTTTTGTCTGCCTATGTTATTTCAAAAGACTTGTCTTCAAGTTCAGAAATTTATTATTCTGCTTGGTCTTGTCCATTGTTGAAGCTCTCAATTATATTGTTTTATTTCATTCATTGAATTCTTCCATTCCAGACTTTCCACTTGATCCTTTTTAATTATATCCACCTTTTTGTTGAATTTTATGTACATATCAGAAACTGCTTCTTGATTTTGCTGAATTGTCTATTTGTATTCTCTTATATCTCACTGAATTTCCTTAAGATTATTATTTAGAATTCTTTTACTGGAATTTTGTGTATTTCCTTATAATTTGGGTCTGTTAGTAGAGAATTACTATGTTCCTTTAGAGGTGTCATGTTTCCTTGCCTTTTTTGTGTTTGATGTGTCCCTGCATTGATTTATACATATCTGGTGAAACAGTCACCTCTTCCAATTTTATGGAGTAGGTTTCATATAGAAAAACTTATTCATATAGATGGGTTTTGGGGTGTTGGTTTGATGGGGTGCATTGGCTTTGATTCTAAGTGGACACAGTAGTGTAGTCTCTGTGTAGTGTCTTCAACTATAATCCATGCTAGTGATGTTTGTCTCAGTGGCATGGGCTGAGAGAGTTTATGGCAGTGGTGCTGCAGCTTTGCTAGAGGTGGGCTCATTGGTTTGTTTCTTAGGTCAGGGGCACATGTGTGCACACAGTGGGTGAGCCAACTTGTGGTCTGGCTTTCTGGAGTTGGGACCATGGGATTATTACTCTGGCTGGGGGCACAGACACACAATTGCTTGGCTGACCTGGGATCGTGCCTGCCATATGGGGCTATTTCTCAGGCCTGGGACAGGGCACAAGGCCTCTTGGCCAGCCTGGAAGATATCTTCCTGCAGCAGCCCACAGGGCTATTTTTCTGGCCTGAGATGGGGGCACATGGTTTCTCAGCTGGCCTGGGGATGTATCAGCTGCTTAGTGCCTCAGGGACCTCTCCCACTTGGGGTAGGGCATGCAGTGGTTTGGCTGGCTTAAGAGTGGGTTCACTCTGGGCAGGACTGCAAGGCTGTTTGTCCCACTGGAAATATGGGTAGTGAAGGGTGGGTTTCTTTTTTGGGCTCATCCTGAGTCACAGCTAACTCTAGGCCTGGAATCTACACAGCTGGGGTTGTGACATTCAGACACTCACGTGGGCTTGGTGGAATGAATATGGAGCCCTGGTGCTGTAGAGGTACAGCTGTGACTGATCTCCAGAGCATAACACACTCCAGAGTGTGGCTCTGATCTCAGAATGGTGCTGTCCTGCAGTAGCTTGGCTCACATTGTGTGGGTATGGGTGGGTGAGAGCTTGGCTCACAGTGCAGGGGGTAAGCACCTTGTGCTACTAATCTGGAACAGTGCAGTTCAGTGAAATCCTAGCAGATCTCCAAACGGGGCTCAGGGCTTTGTGAGGACTGTGGGAATCTCGTATGTAAGGACTGTAGGTGTTTGCAGTGGCAATAGGGACTGTTAGGGATCTTCTGCTTACCTTTTTCCTGCAGTGGAAAGTCCCTCCTGTCTCTGGGCTAATCTGATCCAGGCAGGGGAGATGGTGTGCAGATGCACGGTGCCTCTACACTGCCCTCCTGGGCTTCTAGCTGTCACAGGTCCTTCTCCATTCCTCTGCTGCATGACAGCATTCTCTTTTCAACACTCCAGTTAAAGCTTAGTTATTTATTTGTTGCCATGATTCTTTCTTGGTGGGGGTCCGGGAGAGAACCAGACATCTCTAGTCAGCCATCTTGCTGATGTCACTCCCAGAAACGTATACTTTTGAGTCTGAATTGTTGGCAAGGGCAATAGGTGGTTATTAGACCTTCCAGATTTGCCTTACTACCATGGGTCAAATATACACACTGTCTGTTCTTATAAATAAAGTTTTGTTGGCACACAACCATGCTCATTTGTTTAGGTATTATCTATGGCTCCTTTTGTGTTCCAGCGGCAGAGCTGAGTAATTGCAACAGAGACCCCACAGCCCACAAAGCCTTCATATTTACTTTCTGGCTCTTCATAGAAAAAGTGTGCTTGACTCCTTCTCTGGGGCATTCTATTTGGAACCTCTACATCATATCAAACATCTTAAGATGTATTCATACCTTGCATTAAAAATGAACACATTGCCATACAAATTTTGAAAGGTTTTAAATAAATTTGCTTTTGACTATGGGTAACTTATTTAGCTTACTACTGGCTACAAAATGTCAGCAGTTTTGCTTATTTGTGAATTCCTGTATTATGAGATGCTCTCTGACAAATTGTTTTCAATAGTAATAAAATATTCATGCAATACTCATGAACAACAAATTTAACAATTAATGAGGTAACAAAATGTCATGTTTTGTAGATATTTTGTTAGACATTTATGAATTTTTAGTTTGCTGTCTTCTTTGTGTATTTTGAAGCCGATATCCTTATCTGTACACACACACACACACACACACACACACACATACACACACACACACACACACACACACATATATATATTCAGATCCTGACTCTTTTCATGGGCCTTTTGGTCTTGGAATTATAGTGTCCAGTGAAGAAAATGGCCATGTTGGCATCTTTATGAAGTACCCCTGGCATAGGATACTTCAGCCTTTCCCTTTACATGCAAGTCTATATTATATATTATCACCCTCCCCAACTGATGTCTGCAGGAAACATTCCTGGATGTCTGCTGGTCCTTCTCCCAAGTTCATTCTCAAGTCTACCTACATGCTTAAAAAAAGCATCCATTAGAAACATCAGCACCAGGAGGTTTTGGTGAAAATTCTTAGCTTGTAGTGGAATTCACATATACTCATGAATTAAACTAATTCTTGCTAACGGCAATGAATAAGGCAATAAACAGGAATAGTAAATATTTTCAGAGAAAATGTGATTTTATTATCAACATTAGCTTCCAAATTATCCAGCAATCCAAAGACAGCAGCAGTCTGAGAAGTTAAATATTTGTTTTGCATTTCATCAATTTTGGTTTTTTTGTGCAATAACAATCTGATTGGTTTTGTGGAGCTTTTCATCTAAGATGCTCATCGTGCTTACTTTTATGATTTACTAAACACAGCAGATACCTCAGTTGTTAAAACTTTCCTTTTCCCAAGTGAAACACTGACCAAGGAGACCTCATTGTATGTTTCTCTGAAGTAGGCATAGCAACGGTCCCCTCAAAGATGACCTGTGGCAGCCGTCAAGGATATCAAGACAGTGCCTGATAGAGGGCGTTTCTAAGATGGTGTCCTCTCATCAGAGAGTTTTTCTGTGTGGCAGAGACTGCAACCCTTGTCTAGTCATTGGCTTCTCTGAAATGTGTGTGTCAAAGGCCAAACAAATCTGCTATGAAGAAGGAGAAGGATAAAGAATTCTGGAGCCATGAAAACAGTCCTTTCACTTTTCCCAACACAAGCATTCTACTGCTGAAATTTTATGCAAGTATGAGGCTGCAGAGACTGCTGATTGCCCTAAAACGTGTTACCTCTTCTTCCCCAGTAAAAGAACCCTGATTCTTGCTGTGCACTTGCCAGGCAGAATGGCAGCAACATTTCCCATCCTCCATTTCAGCTGGGCATGGCTGTGTGACTAAATTCTGGCCAATGGGAGGCAACTTCCAGGAAGTGTCCTCGAAGAGGGTGGAGATGTATCTGTTTCCTCTCCCTCTTCTTCTACTGGCTGGAATTAGAATGTGATGGCTGGAGGTGGGGCAGCCATCCTGGTCATTGCCGTCAGAGCTGATACACAGTGTAGTGCAGGATAGAAGAGGCAGAGGTGCCTGTGCACCAGGGAGCCCCACTCCACTCCTGAACCACCTTCCTCTAGACTCAAACTGAGGAGGAATTAAATGTGTCTTGTTTAAGCCATTGCTCTTTTGGATTTTCTGTCATTCATGGCCGGGTCTAATCTTAACTGATACAAAATAGAGACCAAGAGAAGTGAGCTACAAGTAGCAGAACCGAAGCACGTGGCCTTGGCTTACTGGATGTGTTCAGGCGGCAGGGGCTCAAATATTGTGAGCTAGAGAGCCAGTGACCCTTGTTATACAGAAACAAAGCATTTGATAAAAACCACTGCCCATTGTTTTTTGAAAAGCAGCCCATGTCCTGAATAAGGACTGAGGCAGGAAATGGCAGGAGAAATTTATAATGTAAAAAAAAAAAAAAGCATTAGCTGCTTCTCTCTGCTTTTAGCAATGTTCTACAAGACAAAGCCAGACTTTGGCTACTGCTCGCCAGTCCCTGAGCAAGAATGAAAGGAAACACAGTGTGCTAATGGAGGCACTCTACCTGCAGTCTGCAATTTAAGTTGACTGAGAGCTTGGTAATTTGGAGCCTTGCAGGGTTGAAAAAACAACTGCTGTGTTTCACAAACTATATTAGTCATGGAAATGGTTTCTGCAAAGCAGCCTGCTTAGCAGAAAATAAAACTAGTGCCCCATCCCGCCAATTTGGAACCTTGTGTTAAAAGTCATTTGAAGAGTTTTGTCTTCCCAGCCAAGCCCTTGCTTCTCATGGCTCCAGGTGGGTACCATTATGCTGACAGAGAGAGAGAGAGAGGAGAGAGAGAGAGAGAGAGGAGAGAGAGAGAGAAGAGAGAGAGAGAGAGAGAGAGAGAGAGAGAGAATATCAGCAGAGCATGGAGGCCCGTAAGGAAAAAACCAGAAGTTTCAGCATTAAAAACGTGTCTTCACAGAAGAGCTCACTGGAAACAAGTAGATCTGAAGTCTTTATGTTTTTGAAAAACTGTTTTACCAAAGAAACCAGCAGTTTGGTCTGTCTGCAAAAGCTTGTGATTGTTTAACCCCAAAGTGATTCCTTTGGGGGGTTGGAACAACCAGCCTTCAAAACAAGAAGCAAACTGTGAACGCTGTGTAGCCTCAGGAAGGGCACACCCTCTGCCCCCCACACTGGGTACAGCAGGGGAGATAATAGTAGGGAAGAGCCTCTGAGAACACAAGGCCATGGCCATGGCGGGTGATGCTACAGAAGGAGACTCCACTCTTCCTGCCCGCTGGCGTTTGCTCATGTATGTGGATGATGACGGCTGTGGTTATCAGCCTCCAACTACCAAGTGGGAGTTTTAGTCACAGCTCTTCTGTTCTTACTCATCTCCCTTATGTTGGATGTATTGAGAACAAGTAACTTATTACTTAGTTTGTAGTTTGTCAAACCATTAAAATCCTCATTCATATCTCAGAGAAAGGACTGTGCTTTACCCTGGGTTGCCGGATCTAGAGTCAGATGCAGTGATTGGATGGAATTTTGCAGATGTATCTCTTGGGGGTAAGAGATGAGCGTATTCTGTGTATGGGAAGAAAAGCTCACACAGGTCTGTGGGTGGCCAAATGAGTGGACTGTAGCAGAAACTACCATCTCCCCACCCACTCCCACGATCTCTTCTTTCCTTATTCAGAAGAAATAAAACCCTGAATTTAGCTAGGGCTATGGCTTTCCCAAATGTACACCGCATTTCTCAGACTTCCTTGACCTAGCTGTGACCAGGTGACTAAGTTCTGGCCAATGGGATTCATGTAGTGGCAGCAGAGGTGGTCGTGCAAGTTCTGAAGAGTCCTGCAGAGAGCAGGTGTGCTCTCCTCTGCCTCTCCTCCCTCCTCCTGCAGGCTGGCTGCAGACCTGAAGGGCGACTATCTGCAGAGCTTGGGAAGGGAGCCATCCACAGTGGAATCCTGTGTTGGAAGGAGCCTGAGTCCCTCACACTGGCAGGCCAAAAAGGCCTGGATCCCCAAACTTTTACAAAAGGGAAATAAATGTAAGTCAGTATTTGTTGGGGCACTGTGTTCTGTCATTCATCATCAAACTTAATACTAATTAGCCCAAGTAATGTGTCCTAAAAAAAATAAATAAATAGAAAACCATTGATGCATAAATGTGTTATGCTTTAGAGTGATTGCCTCGATGAGTTAAATGCATTCAGTGAACAGATTTTTTCCCATTATGTTTAAACAAGTATTTGTACAATGAGTGACTTTCCTCCTTACACCGCGCTACACTATTGCTTAACAGATTCCTAAAATTCTCTTCCAAAATGCCTGTCACTACCCCATGGCGTATCCTTTTAAATATCCCTTTCCACTGACCTCACAATGTCACAATGTCCTTTTGAGTTTGGATTTGATTTTTGGAAACTGCCGGAAGTCCTCCAGGGCCTTGAGGGGTAGGCAGGTGAGTGATCAGCCTCAGCGACATCCTTCTGGGCTGGGAGCAGGTGTGGTGAAGGGCAGATAGGCTCATTACCTGAGTCACAAGGCCATTCCCACATGGGCCTGTAGAGGGTTTGAGCCCTTGGGCATACCTGTTTTAAATGACTCTGTTTTTAAAAACTTCCTCTCTCAGCCCAACTGAGAGGGGTATTAAGCAGTGGGGTAAGCGTGTACCTGGATCGCCAACTCTGGGCTGGCACTGCCAGTTTCCCCAGCACCTAGACTGCCAAGCACTGACTCTAGCTAACACTGTCCTTTATCAAAACACCCTTAAACCAAGAGTCTGAAAATAGAATAAAAGTGATTAGGAGCTGCTTGCCCCTGATCAAAATGAACCCGGCGTAGTGTGTTGAATGCTTTCAACCTACCAAAATGGACCTCATGAGCTGGACACTATTTCATTTATGTGGAATCTGTGGTGTTAGCTTTCTCAGATCCCAGAGCCAGGCACCAGGCCTCACTGGGACACATAGCCCGAAAAAGCCTTCATTCTGACTTAGAATCTAGTAGGAGGTGAAGTCCCACAAAGTGACAGCTGCCTTAACCCCTCTGGGAAGTCTGAGGTTGCTCTGGGGTTTATTGTTTGTTTCCCTGTAGGAGGCAGAATGGTGAAGACCTCCTCCCAAGGTTCCTGAGGCGTTTCAACTCACACTCTAACCCGGCACTGCTGTGAAGGAATTTGCAGAGGGGATTAAGGTGAATAACCAGCTGATTGTGAAATAGGGCATTGATCTTGCATCTTGTGAGTGGGCCCAGGGCAATTCTATGAGCCCACAAAAGTGGAGACAGCTCTCTGGCTGGAGTTAGAGAGACAGCGAGAGAGTGGGAGAAGAGGAGGCAGAAGGGAGGTGAGGCAGAAGGGACTTCACAGAGACCAGAAGCAAGAAAAGCACTCACCCTGCCATTAGTGGCTTTGAAGGGGGCCACAAGCCAAGGAATGTGGATGGCCTCCAGGATCTGAGCGTCCCATCACCCCACTGGTGATTGCCAGCAAGGACACAAGAACCTCAGTCCCACAAACAAGGACCTGCATTCGGTCAAGAACCTGAGAGCTCTTGGGCGTGCATTCTCCCCCAGAGCCTGTAGGAAGGAACGCAGCCTGGCTGATGCCTTGCTTTGGCTCTGTGAGACTCAGAGCAGAGAAACAGCTGAGCCTCAATGTGCCCACACTGATGACCTACAGACTCTGTAGGATAAATTTATGCTGCTTTTAAGCAGGGAATTTTCTGGTAATCTGTATGACAGCAATAAAAAATGAACACACTGCCCTTAGCATGAGTGTAAACTGCCACAGGGAGGCTTTGTCAAGGCATCTCCAGTGCCTGGAACAGTGTCTGGAACAGCATAGGTGCTCATTAAGTGCTCACTGAGTGAATGAGTGATGTGATGACTATTGGTATGTGGCTCCTGCAAGAAGGCTGGAGAAGACACGAGGGACCACAGCAGCAAATGGACCCAGGACAGTGTGTATGTGTGTGTGTCGAGGGGCATGTGGAGGGTAGGGGCAGTAGGTGGTCACTTAGCTCTCTGGGGACAGGGTTATGGTCTTGGGCAGAGGAGAAGTAGTGCCGTTGTGATCACAAGACTCTGATTCTGTTCCCTTGGCCAGTAGAGGCCTCAATTTCACTACTTGTATATGGCTCAGGTGAAAAAGAAGGACAGTGGTGGGAGGGTGGGGGTCATAGGGTCACATTTTAATCTCTTTTGTTTTTTTCCCTCGATATAGAAAAGTTGAAAGAATTATACAATGAAGTCATGTATGCCTATGAACTAGATTCTGTAGTTAACATTTTGCTATATTTGCTTTAACACACATCAATGCATCTTTCCATCCCTCTTTTTTCTTTTCTTCCTCTTCCTCCTCCTCTTCCTCATTATCCTCTTTCTTCTTCTTTCATCCTATTCTTTGATGCATTTCAAAGTAAGCTGCAGACATCAGTGTACTTTACCCCTAAACACTTTTGCCTAGGTAGTGTTGAGTTTGATACTTTTAAAGGTAAAATTTACAAATGAAATGCATAAACCTTAACTTCACCATTCCACGAGTTTTGATGAATGCTTTCAACTGTGTAACCCACATCCCAGAGAGGTACAGACTATTGCTGGCCAACAGCAGGGTCTGCAGTGATGAAAATGATCAGTGCTGCCCAGCACAGCAGCCACCACGTGTGGTCCCTGAGTACTGGAAATGTGTCTACCAAGAGGGAAGACCTGCATTTTTTATTTTATTTAATTTTAAATAATTTAAGTTTATATTCTATGTGGGTGACTTGCTACCTTTTAAAATTGAAATTTTGGTTGGAATAATGATAGATTCACATGCATTTGTAACAGATAATACAAAGAAGTCTCTTATACCCTTCACTCGGTTTTCTCTCAGGGTAACCTCTGACCAGACAACTGGACAGTATCACAACCAGGACACTGATATTGACATGCTCCACCTACCTTACTCATGCTTCTTGGTTTCACCTGTTCTCTTCTGTGTGTGCATTAAGTTCTGCACTGTTTTGCCACCTGGGTAGGTCTGTGTAATCATCACCACTGACTGATGCTGAACAAGCTGCTGAGCAGGGCAGCGCCCCCAGGACCCCCAGGCTGCTCCAGTATAACCACACCTGCTCTCCTCTTCACACTCACTCTCCCAACCACTGGTGACCATCAGCCTTAAACATTTTAAAAATGTTTTCATTTACGTAATGTGATATAAATGGGATTATACAGTATGCAATCCTTTGAGACTGGCTTCTTTTGATCTGCCACATTTTTAAAAGCCTGTCTTCCCCACTGGGACTTCAGGCTCCTTGAGGGAAGGAACTGGTTATGGCTGAATCCCCAGGGCCTGACATGTAGTAGGCACTCTACGTTTATTGATTTAGCGAGAGGCAATCCAAATAAAAAAGCATTTACATGCCAGTCCCTATGATGCAGAGGGGGCAGTGGAGGGAGAGAAAAGTTCGCAGAAGGAGATGATTCAAAACGCTGAGCAGGGAGTTCATAGGCAGGAGACATTCAGAGGGACACAGCATGGGCAACAGCTGGGAGGCAGGGCTGATCAGGAGGCTGCAGCCTGGCCTGTGAGGATAGCGTGTCTCAGGCTGACATGGCAAGTGAGGTTGTGGAGACATTTGAACCCTGGTACACTGCTGATTGCAATGTAAAATGGTACTGCTGCTATGACAAATAATACGGATATTTCTCAAAGAATTAAAAATGGAACTACCGTAGGATTCAGCAATCCCATTTCTGAGGATATATTCAAAGAATAGAAATCCAGATCTCAAACAGGTATCTGCACTCTCACATTCGCTGCAGAGTTATTCACGGACCCCACGCTATGGAAAAAACCTCAATGTCCACAGATAAATGAACAAGTAAAGAGACATGATACAGACACACAGGGGATGCTATTCAGCCTTCCGAAAAGAGGAAATCCTACTATCTGCAACAACGTGGACAGGTCTGGAAGACATTCTATTAAGTGAAATAAGTGGGACACAGAGGGATGAGGATTGGAAGGTTTCACCGATGTGAGTGATCAAAAACAGTCAGATGAAAATGCAGAAGATAGAATGGTAGTTTCCAGGAGACAGGGAAGGGGGAGCTGGGGATCTGTTTGTCAACGGGTATAAAGTTATAGTTACATGAGAGGAATCAGTCCTAGAGGTCTGCTGCACAACGTAGCACCTATAGTCAACAACATAGCACCTATAGTCAACAACATAGCACCTATAGTCAACAAAGTAGCATCTACGGTCAACAATGCACTTCAACATTTTACTTTAAGTGCTAGGATACATGTGCAGAACATGCAGGTTTGTTACATAGGTATACATGTGCCATGGTGGTTTGCTGTACCTATCAACCTGTCATCTAGGTTTTAAGCACTGCATGCATTAGGTATTTGTCCTAATGCCCTCCTTCCCCTTGCCCCCGCTCAACAGGCCCCAGTGTGTGATATTCCCCTCCCTGTGTCGATGTGCTCTCATTGCTCAACTCCCAGTTATGAGTGAGAACATGCAGTGTTTGGTTTTCTGTTCCTGTGTTAGTTTGCTGAGAATGATGGTTTCCAGCTTCATTCATGTCCCTGCAAAGGACATGAACTCATTCTTTTTTATGGCTGCATAGTATTCCACAGTGTATATGTGTGCATTTGAACATTTGTTAAGAGGGTAGGTCTCATGTCAAGTGTCCCTACCACCAAAAATAAATGAATGAATGAATGAATGAATAAATAAATAAATAATATATCAAAGCAAAGGAACACATGGTCACTGAGAGACAAGAGATTCAGTCTTCACCGAGGTTGAAAAACAAGGAAGGGACAAAGAAACTGAACTGGGAATCCCTTCTGCCACCTTCCCCCACAACCCCCTGGTTTTACTGAGGGTAAAATATATTAACTGGTATGTTAATATAAAAAAAGACATGTATTGAATATCGACAATCTGATAGGATAGTATACCATCACCAGAATCAAGTTTCGTGGAGCTCTGCTGCCTTTTTGCTGGGTGACTTCCCTAGTCTGGGCTTCAGTGTCTATGAATCTTCATTCAGTTTGACTGGAGGGTTTTCCACCTGAGCTCTCCAGAGCCTCAGCATTCCAGGACATCAGGGTGATCTGAAGTCAATCACAGCAGAGAAACTTTGGTCTGTTGGTGTTTTAAGAATCTGGTTTTTTTTGTTTTGTTTTGTTGTTGTTGTTGTTGTTGTTGTTTTCAGTATCTCTTCAGCTTCTTCTAGGAAAACATCTGGACTTCCTTTGGGTAGTTCCCCATCTCTTCATCCTCTGTTTCTGTAAGTTCCAGAGGCAGATCCTAGAAGATTTTAGCTAGTTAATGTAGCCCATCCCCTTGGCCACCATGATTAGTTCAGAGATGGGCATTTTACCCAAACTGAGCCAGTGAGAGTGGGGCCCAGGGTCTTTCCAACTCTTTGGATGGACTTTGAAGCTGAGAGGCTGTAAGTGCAGGGGCAGTTGCAGCCACCTCGAGAACATGAGGGGAAGAGGCAGAGTGGTTGGGGGCCACCAGATGTGGGCGGCATGGAAGTGAGCTGAGAGTGAGGGGAGTGGGTTCTAATGACATTGCTTAAGTCCTGCACCTAGTTAAGAAGCCATGACTCCCCTTGGACAATTACCTGCACCAGTGAATCCACTTTTGTGCTTGATTCAAGTTTTTGGAAACCAGCCCAGAGTGAAAACATTTCCTTCAAAAGTTTTTTTTTTTCAAAGCGAAAGCAAGTTTATTAAGAAAGTAAAGGAATAAAAGAATGGCTACTCCATAGACAGAGCAGCCCCGAGGGCTGCTGGTTGCACATTTTTATGGTTATTTCTTGATGATATGCTAAACAAGGGGTGGGTTATTCATGCCTCCCCTTTTTAGGCCATGTAGGGTAACTTCCTGATGTTGCCATGGCATTTATAAACTGTCATGGCGCTGGCGGGAATGTAGCAGTGGGGACGAACTGGAAGTCCAGCTTTCCAGGTCACCTTCTCTTGAGCACCTCTCACCTGCTTTGTGTAGTCTAAAGTGAGAAATCACTTCAGCCTCAGCAGGGGCTGCATCATCCCCCAAGAAAGAGTCACAGCTGGGCGAGGACTGCCACAAGGCATTTACAAGGAGATGATGCCACGGAGACTAACGCAGACTGGTAAACGGAAACACGGGGCTTTGGCCCGAACACCCTCTTTCAAGAAAGTTCTTTATGACCACAAGGAAGGTTTGAGTCTCTATATTTTTGCATGTACTAGATTTCTTCTTTTAAAAAAGATTCAGTTATGAATTCAGGCATTCAAGTTAATCCTTGAGAATTAAATCAATTGAATTAATTATTTGTAAAAATGTCCTCAGATTCTTCAGATGAAAGGAGTATGATCTTCACAGAATTCTGCTTGTAATTTCCAGAGCAGTTGATGTATTTTGTTGTATTTTGCTGATTGGCTTTGTGTGATATGGAAAGTTCTTTACAGAGAGGCTGGGAGAGAGTTGGGGCGCCAAAGGTGAGAGGGCTGGGTTCTTCCCACGCTGGCTCACAGCCTCTTGGGAGTTTATCATGGAGCTGGGTGGCGGCCACTGTCTTCGCTTTCCCAGTTTCTGGTTTTGTTTTTTAAAGTTTTCATCCTCCCACTTTGGAAGCCTATGGACTTCATCTGTCATGCGATTTGTAAATCAAGGCACCAACAGGCAGCTGTCTGCTTCTATTAGCTTTCACGACACAGGTGACACTGCATGGAAGGCCTGCCTCTTTCTTTAAGTCAGTTTTTAAAATGAAATGACACAAGTTGTTTCTCAAAAGCCAAACAGGCTAAGAATAGTAAAGAAAAATCATAATCTCACAGTATTATAATTCAATAACTATCATTATTAAAATGGTAGCATAAAGCCCAAGCTTTGCAATGTGTGGGGGAAGTTGAGTGAGAAATTCACCCTGAAATTCATCTGTGTATTAATCAGAGAAATTAATGCTGGCAGCTGAAACAGGTAAATCCACCAAGGCTTTTAACCCAATGAAGGTTTATTTCTCATTCAGGCAAAGTCCAGTAAGTGCACAATTTGGGCCTGTAGCTTGGCTGTGGCCGGGGAAAAGATGAAGACAGCACAGTGGCTATTAAATTCTATTGGCCAGAACTAGTCCTGTGACCATGATCTATTTGCAAGGGAGACGAGGAGATGAGAATGAACACATAGATACTGAATGCATGTGGTTCCTCTACCAATGTAAGATGGATTTCTACTGTTGTTAGTCAGAAATGAAACTCAAAACTGATTTAGATGATGGAATTCTGAAGAACTTGAATGTGGGCCTAACATAAGAATCACATTTCCAATCCTGGTGTCTCATAGAAGATCAAAAAACAGTGTGTGAAAGACACCATGATGTGGGCATTTAGAGCATTGACTTTGGTTTGGGAGGAAGCCAGGACTTAACACTGGCTCTATTATTCACCTTGTGTGAGCTTGATTAACTGTATTCAACACTTTGAGTCCTTACTGCTTTGTCTGTAAAATGGGGAAAATAGTAACCCCCACTCTTATAGGTTTTTTGAGAAGTCATTCCTATTACTCTTACCACCACCACTGCCGGGGAACTTGTCTTTGTAATAAGATTTTTGGTGGATCTGAAGCTGTGGGTTATTGTTTAACCTCTTTCGTGTACACAGGCTGCCCTCCTTCATGCATACATGCATGTGGCAAATATTTATCAAGTGCTTAGTGAATGCTAAGCCTGTGTTACCATTTTGCCTACATTATTTAATTCTCACTTTCTGTTATCACCCCATTTTGCAGATAAGGAGAACAAGGCTGGGAGAAAGCAAAGGAGTCACTTGTTTAAGGTTATGCAGCTGAGAAATGAACGAGGTGAGGTTCGATTCCAGAGTGCACATTCCCCATCACCCCTTAACAAAAGGGCATGTTTCCCAGGAGACTACAGAGGAGAATCAGCAGGTGGTCACAATTGCAGGGCTATCTCAGGCTGAGCAGAGGGTACAGTGGAGGGGCGTGGGCCTGCTGTTGGCGGTGGGGGCCTTGGAAATGGCTTCCTGGAGGAGGTGGCAATTATCCAGGTAGACAAGATGTGTGTGTGTGTGTGTGTGTGTGTGTGTGTGTGTGTGTGTGATCATGAAGAAGAAATAATGTGCAAAGGCCTGGTCATAAATAACTTTTCCTCTGCAAACTGTGGATGGCAGTTCACAGTGTTTCCCACCACTGGTCTGGTCACTGCTTATCCAATATGCACGTAAGAATTACCTTTCTCTTTATTCCTTTCTATAAATTCAGTAGAATTTCCTTTAATGCATTAAAAAAGCAACTAGCATGTTCAACCCATGATATCATATATCCTATGCTTTAGGATGCAACTAAAGTGAGTATATAGGTGAAGAGGGTGAATCAGTGCAGACAGCAGCACAGGGAAAACCAGGAACTGTCAATATAGCAAAGGTGAGAAGCCCAGGGAGCTGAAGCTTCAGGAACCCCGGGACAGAGAGTGTCTCCCTGCATTCCAGCTTAGAAGTGCTGCTCTTCAAGACAGAGTGTCACCAGCTCCATTTGTCCATAAAGCCACATTGTTTCAGGAGAAGGCAGTGTCCCTCTGCCACTGCTCACCATGAAAAGACAGTGCTGTGTCAGGAAATGTGGGGCCAGAGCTTTGTGCTCTGGGGGAAGGGTCACGAGGCAAAAGGTGGCAAGGGTAGCCAGGAAAGTTCTAAATTAGCCTTGGGAAGAAGCCAGGCCCAGAGCAGAGACCCAGAGTTCAGGAATGTTCCCTGGCCCTGACCTTGAAGTCTGCTCATAGCCTCAGAACCGTGGCTACTACGGAGGGTGGCTAAAAATACCTTGGTCAGGAGCCTACAGATTGCATTTAGGAGACTGCTTTCCAGAGGCAGCCCAGGTAGAGCCAACAGCAGTGTGGGCGCCAGGGCCCCCACCAGCTACAAAGGTCAGCCAGGCCCCAGCTGCCTTCAGATGGGCGTTTCTACCTGTTCTCCTTTAGTGTTCAGGCTCAAATGAAAGGCCACTTTCAGCAAGTTTTCCTGACATTGTCGGAGACTGGAGCCAGGGCCCTGTTTTACTTTCGGAAAGAGCCAGTCTGAGAGATGGATGGGTTGGCGACTGAATACCACAAACAACAGCAGTGGGCTTTAACCTGATGGTGGAGACTCCAGCACAGGTGGGGAAGGCCAGTGGCTCAGAAGGCCCGATAAGGACAGGATCAAAACTTGAACAGCTCAAAATTGGACTTCCCATCCGAGATCCGAGCTCTTCATTCGCAGAGGTGATTATGGTTCACAGTATCTTCTAAATAGAAATGCATATCATTAAAAAATTTTAATACCAATGTGTAAACTGAACCACACCTTATTTATTCACCTAACAATCCACCTAAGAGATCCTGCCCTGTCAGCATATGTACAGTTATTGCACCTTTTAGAGTTTTTATGTCATTGTTTGTATGACTGTGTCATAACTTAAGCAGTTTTCTGCTGAGAATATTCAGGCGATTTCTGGCTTTTTGCTACAACAAACAGTCCTGCTGAGAACATTCTAATTCATACTTTTTCTATGCATACATGAACATATTGTTAGGATATGGTCCTAGCAGTGAAATTCCTAGAGGAATGGGAACATACGTTTAAAATGTTAATACCTATTGACAAATTGTTTTCCAACACTCCCACCAGCAGTGTGTATTATCAGTTTTTAAACATTTACCAGCCTAAATAAAATAACTTAAAAAGAGTTTGTAATTTTAGTCTTAACCTCCATAACTTTCATATAAATGAAGCTGGAACATATGAAATCATGTTTATGAGCCATTAGTTTTCCTGTGAACTGCCTGTTTTTGTCATTTACCCATTTTTTTTTTTCTGATGGATTGGTGGTTCTTTCTATTTATTTGTAGGAATGCTTTGTATGTGGTATGGTTTGGCTCTGTGTCCTCATCCAAATCTCATCTCGAATTGTAATCCCATGTGTTGAGGGAGGGAGGTAGTTGGATCATGGGGGGCGGTTCCCCCGTGCTGTTCTTGTGATAGTGAGTGAGTTCTCACGAGACCTGGTGGTTTTATTTGGGGCTCTTCTCCGCTTCACTTTCTCTTCTCTCTCTCCTGCCACCTCGTGAAGAAGGGCATGTTTGCTTCGCCTTTCGCCATGACTGTAAGTTTCCCAAGGCCTCCCCAGCCGTGCAGACTGTGAATCAATTAAACCTCTTTTGTTTATACATTACCCAGTCTCAGGGAAGTTCTTTGTAGCAGTGTGAACACAGGCTAATACAGTCTGTGAGGATATTAGCTCTGTTATATATTTTACTTTTTTGTCAGTTTGTCCTTTAGTTTTTGATATCTTTTTCCATGCAAAAACTAAAAAAAAAAATGTAGTCAAATATATCACTCTTCTTTATGGCTTTAAGAGGACACTGATTTCTGAATGGTGAGGAAAGGAGGTGACAAGAAACTTCTGCACCTTCCTGCACCAAACCAGACTTGACCCTGGAACACAGCAACCTGACCTGGCCGCGTGTTTCACGTGTGGTGTGTTGATGGCCCATCTCTCATCCTGGTCACTGTCATCTCTGTTTCCTACCTGCTTAGCCTTTAAGCTGCAAAGTCATGCTGGACATGCATCAGCTCCCCAAACTCTGTCTTGTCCCCATTGCCACCTTTCCCCCAGCCTCTGGACAAACCTGTCTGCTTCAGTGTCTCCCATCTGTTGGGTACAAACATCCCCAGAAGATCCCCCGCCACACATTCCCTGGATCAGAACCCATCAGTGGCTCCCCAGTGCCTGGGAATTTCCATTCAATGGCCTCCAAACCATGAGCCTGCCTTTTCTTCCTGAAGCCCGAAACACCAGCTACAGGTTTTTACCCCAGAGACTATCTTGGGCCTCCCTCCAGGCTTTTGCTTACTCTGTGCCCTCATCCTGGAGTCCTGTCCCCACCCCCTACCTACCGAAACTCCACCAGCCTTCCTGGCCACCCCGATGGTCCTCCCACAGGAAGCCTTGTTTACCACCCCAGGTCACATGTGGGCTCTGGTCCTCTTGCCCTCATGGCAGAGATTTTGCTCTATCTCCCCCTGGCTGCTGATGCTCTGCTTACCTCCTCCAGAGTTGTTAACAAAGAGCTGAGGACGCTGAGCTGCCCAGGGACTTGGCTGCAGGTGGCATAGGGAGCAGCAAGGGCTGGCCAGCCCATGAGCTCCACGCCCGAGTTAGCCACCTCTTCTGGGTAATGAAGCGGAAAGGTTGCTCTCCACCCGCCACCTCCCTGGGCTTTCTTGCTCTCTCAAGGGATTCTAACCACTGGGCACCAGGGATGCTGAAGGGAGCAAAAACGATGAGCCTCCCAAGAGGTGAGACGGAAATTAATCTAATAATTACACACAAAAAATGTAATCATAACTATATTCAGTGCTACACAAAAGGTTTGTGAGCCAGGAGAGTGTATCCCCAGGGGTCTGACATAGTCTGGGGGTTGGGGAAGTCCCACAAATGCCTGAGCTGCCTGTGAGTATGAACAGTGAACTGGAGGGGGCAGTGTCCCAGTGGAGGGACAGCAGGAGGGAGCCTGGCGCACCTGTGGCTCACACGGCTGGGGAGAGGGCTGAGGAAGCTCCAGCATTCCTACTTCCCCTGATCTTGCCCTTCAGAGGGATTGAGGCTGAACCAGTCCCTTTTTGAGGGAAGAAAGGGAAGATGTGTCTCCTGCCTGACAATTGACAAATAGAGCACATTCCTTTCTTGGTTCCAATGTCATTTGCTTGAGAGCAAATGAACCAAGGAGAGGTGGCAGAGCAGGGATCCTCCAGCAGTGAGTGGTGCTGGCCCTGGCTAGTGTTTCAGGATAGGGTCCTGGTGAAAGGTGATGGAGGTACAGCCATTGAACCACAGGCTCCTCTCCCGATGGTGATCTTCAACAGGGAGGCTGCCCCCAGGTGGGGTGCCAGCTGCAAGGGAGCCTGTGAGCACAGGCGAACCCTGGAAACAGAACATCTGGGGATTCTTCTGTGCCTTGGCTTTCTGTATTCTTAACATCTCCATGGCAGAGAAATCTGAGATCAAAGCTAAATATTAGCCTCTGCTTCAGATTTTGATTCCACTAGAAACACAGTTGAAATAATGCACATTTCGGCTTCCGATGAAATAGCCAGCAATGGAGGATCTGTGTTTGTTTGAAAGTTTACTCACCCAATAAATCATTCCTTTGCAGAGATGCCATTAACTAATAATTCAAGGTTGGTAACCTCCAATCAACTGTGATTAAAGAACTTTCGCTGAATGGCAGAGAGAGAACACATTTTTCTGAATGCTAGCAGTGGTTGGCTTGCACCATCCATCTTTTCTTTGAGAAACTTCTCTGGACTAATAATTCCAGATGGAAAGATTTTAAATCAAGTATGGAGGTTGGCAGGATCAGGGAAAACTCCGAATAACTGTAAAGACTATTTTATTGCAGACTCTTTTCAGATGGGAGACAGTCACCTAGGTTCTCAAGAGTGGGTGGTGTTTCCAGGAGAGCTATTCCCTCCTCACCTCTTCTTCACACTCTGTGGGCACTCCACGCCCATCGCATGAGAGTTTAACTGTGAAGTGTGGATTTCACACGTTGCATTCCTGTCATCATTGCCCCCAGGACAGAAGGCCAGATTCTGCACTTGACACCCTCAAGCCTATCTCTTCCACACTCTGCCTGGAATTTTGTGTCCCAATCATACTGAGGTTTTCCTGGCTCTTTCCTTCTCAGCCTTCAGGTGCCAGCAGGGATGGTCACTGGGCCAGATTTCTCCTCTGATCCCTGCAGTGCCTCACAGAACCACTGGAAAATACACTGCCTCCTGGCTTGTCTGCCCCTCCTCTAGGCTGTAGGCGAGCTCACTGGGGGCCAGTGATGTGTCTTATCTTCTTCTGTAGCCTCCATACGCAACACAGTGCTGGTGAGAGGTGAAACCTTCATCAATGTATGTTGCACTAAAGGGTGAACGAACACACCCCTTGCTGTTTTATGCTAACAAAGGGTGGCTGCAGGACAGAAGTAGGTCATGATGGGTGGAACCTAACCTACCAGGCACCAAAGTCTCTGGGGAGTGTGTTAAAATGCGGATGCTGGGGTCCCACCTCCAGAGGCTCATTCAGCAGGTCTGAGCTGAGGCCTTGGGAATCTGTTTTTCTGGGGTTTTTGTTTTTTTATTTGTTTTGTTTTGTTTTTGTTTTTTTGAGATGGATTCTCGCTCTGTCGCCCAGCCTGGAGTGCAGTGGTGTGATTGGCTCACTGCAACCTCCACCTCCCGGGTTCAAGCAATTCTCCTGCCTTGGCCTGAGTAGCTGGGATTATAGGTGCCCGCCACCACACCTGGCTAATTTTTGTACTTTTTTAGTAGAGACAGGGTTTCACCATGTTGGCCAGGCTGGTCTCGAACTCCTGACCTCAAGTGATCTGCCCTCCTCAGCCTCCCAAAGTCCTGGGATTGCAGGAGTGAGCCGCCGCGCCTGGCTGCAATCTACATTTTTAACACTCTTCACAGGTGACTGGAGTTCCTGCTGAAATTTGAGAACCTCTGCCCTTAACCTTTCTTCTTTGCCTCTAAAAGCCATGCCTGTGACCTTGAGCCTCGTCTTACCTTTCTAACTCTATTGTGTTGAGGGCAATGGTGACAAGAGTCTCTGGACTTTGAGGGCAATGGTGACAAGAGCGTCTGGACTTTGAACACTCACAAATAAATAGTGGGAGGCATGTGGGAGGCCCTAGAAGGTCTGGATGGCCAAGGGAGCCTAATTTCAGATGGACTATTGTGAAAGTTGCATATTCATTCATTCAGTCAGCATACATTTATTGAGCATCTACTATGTGTATCAGGAAGGACCAGGAGCTACAGAAAAAGGTAAATAGGGATGACAGAGTCCACAGAAACCCGCAATCTGGTAGGCTCTGGGTTGTATAACTCAACGAGAAAGTGAAGAAGGTGAAGGCCTCGCTTCACCGCAGGTGGCAGGCAGCTGGGTGCTGGGGAGAGAGTACCCCATCGCCAAGGTCTTTGAATTCACTCCCTGCCCAGGGCAGGCAAGAATCTCCTTTCCAGAAGCAAGGCTGTGCTGACCAAAGTTGGCTGGGCTGTCCTGTAACAGCTGCAAAGCCCATGGTGCGAGGGGCTTTCTGTCTCATTGCAGCTTCATTGTGGGGATCCATGGGGAAATTTATTATGAGGTTTAGCAGACATTGCTCAGGCCACCCCAGACTTGCCTCTCAGTTTGGGCAATCTATTCAACCAAACTACCGGGCAAACAATTACACGTTATAATTAGGAGACACCTTAGGGGAGGTCTTCTATGAGGGGTTCATGAACCTTTGAACACCTTGCTACTCAACGTGCGGTCACTGGACCAGCAGCAGCAGCATTCTCCGGGAACTTGTTACAAATGCAGAATCTGAGCCCCCACCCCAGGCCTGCTGCACCAGAATCTGCATTTCAAAATGAGTCCACGATCCCCAGGTGATACATGTGTACATTAAGGTTTGAGACCCACTGGTCTATTGAATCCATTGGGCAAAATGTTCTGCATTGTCTATGAGGGATCCCGGAGTTCTCATGTGAATTTCACGTTGACCTGTGACTACAAAATTTAATCGCTGCTTTGGAGAGTTGTGAAGTCCAGGGCTGCGTTGATAAAAGGTTTTGCTTCCCTGATCAATCCCTGTGAGTGATTTGGAGCTAGAGATTATACGTTATGCAAGTATGGAAGATGGTGAAGAAGTCTGTGGAAGGCTGTTGTCTCCACACCTGGTGGTTGGCCTGAAGTGACCATAGATCAGCAGGGCTGAGAGTCCGGGAGACAGGAAGTAGGGGAGAATAAGGAAAACCTGGAATGCACAAGGGACAAGAAGAACCCAGATCTGTCACAGGTGACCTTCAGAAGGAAGCTGCCGGGAGGCTGCTCTGCTCGCGCACCTGGCCCAGGACTCATTGGAGCTGGAAGAGCTGCAGGCCTGGCCCCTAATCAGCAACACGGAGCAGGTGCTTCAACATCGCCCAGCCCTTCTGAGCCTATTGGATGTGCCTTCACTTCTGCCTTCCAGTTCACTACAGGTTTCTTTTGTGGCCAACCTTGGCCTGGAAACATACAGCAGAAAGAATTCTGGGAAACACAGTTCCAGCTTAGATATTGTTGCTGCAGTACAAGTTCTCAAACTCAACCTTCTCCTGGGCTAGGTGAGTACTGTAATGAGCGGTGGGGCTGGGTGAAGTTGTGAGCATCTGGAGAGTTAACTGCTTTACCTAACTGTCTGCCAGAATAAATATGGACCCGGGGATGCCAGATCTCTGAATTTTTTAGGATAAACTAGAATTTGGGGATATTATGTCAAATTCCCTTTTTTAAATGGTAGAAACCTATTTGATTTTTGAAAATTATTAACCAAGAAAAATGGTTCTGATGAAGGGGTGGCCTGCCCCTCCACACCTGTGAGTGTTTCTCGTCGGGTGAGATGAGAGACTGAGAAAAGAAAGACACACAAAGTATAGAGAAAGGAAAGTGGGCCCAGGGGACCGGCGCTCAGCATTCGGAGGACCCGCGCCAGCACCGGTCTCTGAGTTCCCTCAGTATTTATTGATCATTATCTCTACCATCTCGGAGAGGGGGATGTGGCAGGACAATAGGGTACTAGCGGGGAGAGGGTCAGCAGGAAAACATGTGAACAAATGTCTCTGTGTCATAAACAAGGTTAGAAAATGTGCTGTGCTTTGATGTGCACGTACATAAACATCTGGTGTATTAAAGAGCAGTATTGCCGCCAGCATGTCTCACCTCCAGCCTTAAGGCGGTTTTCTCCTGTCTCAGTAGATGGAACATACCATCAGGTTTTACACCGAGACATTCCATTGCCCAGGGAGAGCAGGAGACAGATGCTTTCCTCTTATCTCAACTGCAAAGAGGCGTTCCTTCCTCTTTTACTAATCCTCCTCAGCACAGACCCTTTACGGGTGTCGGGCTGGGGGACAGTCAGGTCTTTCCCTTCCCACAAGGCCGTATTTCAGACTATCACATGGGGATAAACCTTGGACAATACCTGGCTTTCCTAGGCAGAGGTCCCTGCGGCCTTCCACAGTGTATTGTCCCTCTGGGTACTTGAGATTAGGGAGTGGTGATGACTTTTAACAAGCATGCTGCCTTCAAGCATTGGATTAACAAAGCACACCGTGCACAGCCCTAAATCCTAAACCTTGAGTCACAGCACATGTTTCTGCAAGCACAGGGTTGGGGGTAGGATTACAGATTAACAACATCTCAAGGCAGAAGAATTTTTCTTAGTACGGAACAAAATGGAGTCTCTTATGTCTACTTCTATGTAGACACAGTAACAGTCTGATCTCTCTTTCCTTTCCCCACATCTGTAAACTAGACTTTTATCATTTTTATTATGCCCATTTCCCTCATTTTATGGCTATATAAATTGAGGCTCAGAGAGGGCAAGTGGTTTTCCAAACATAGAACAGCAAGTATAATGGCTGGACTGGAGTCAGAGCCACATCCCCTCCAAGAACCCTTTGCACAACCTCCATCCTTCTACTGAGGAGTTTCACTAGGCCTGGCTCCCAGCGTGGAGGGTAGAGAAGATGTATTTGGCTTTCTCATAGACAATGCGAAACATTTGCCCAATGAATTTCTTAATTGCTCCCCTTAAGGCAGTGCTTCTCAAACTTCAATATGCAGAGAAATCACCTGGCAATCTTATAAAAATGCCAGATTGAACTCAGCAGGTCTGGATGAGGCCTGTGATTGAGAACTTCTTGCATGGTTCCAGGAGGTGAGGAGCACTGTCTTCAGGAGCTAACAGTCCTGCTGGGTCAGGGAGCTTCCACAAGATGACTAGAGCTGGACATTAGGATTACCTGGAGAGATTTAAAACTATCCCATTGCCTGGGCTGCACCAGAGACCACTGACATCAGAACACAGATGGGTGAAGCCCAAGCCTCAGGATGTTTAAAGTCCCTCAAGTGATTCCAGTGCGCAGCTAGGGTTGAGAAGCACTGAATTAGGGAAAGTTGCCATGAATTTTTTGGTGCTGGAGGGAAGTTCAGGGGCAGGAGGGAGGCAGGGAGGGCTTTCTAGAAGAGCAGCCTTTAGAGTTTCCCAAGGGAAGGCCCTAGAACGGTACTGTTTGGGATGGGAGCTATGAGCCCCAGTGGTTATGGAGCATCTGAAAGTGCATTGAGCAAAATACACACTTGATTTGGAAAATTTGGTATAAATAAGGAAAATATTTTATTAATCACTTTGATATTGACTATATGTTGAAATGATAAAAGTTTGAATATATTGGGATAAAGTATATCTTAAAAATTGGTTTCATGGCTTCCTTTTGATTTTTAAAAACGTGGCTATTAGAAACCTTACAATTACATATGTGGCTTACATTTTATTTCTCTTGATGACTATGATCTAAAATCTTCATCATTAATAACTCCTTGATGATGCTTGTATTTTCAAAAGTCTAAACACCACTGAGGTAGTTTGGAACTATTGACATAACTTATTGTCTATGGTCCCTGGACTGGCAACATCAGCATCATCTGGAAATTGTTAGAAATAAAAATTTATCAGGTCCCATTGAATCAGAAATCCTGGGAGTGTGGTCCAGCAATCAGTATTTTAACAAGCCCTGCTGGTAATTTCTGATGCATGCTAAAGATGAGGAACCACTGGTTTACACTTGTCAAGGGGGAGCTATGACCATGCCATAGGCAAGCTTACCCCGAGTCTTTTCCCAGAGGGGAAGAGTAGCAGTTCCAGGTAGGTGAGCACTGGAGAGCCAGAGGGCCTGGCACCTCCCATCAACCCCATAGCAGGAATGGGGTGAACTTTGATTGATGTAAGAAAATGAAAATTGATTTCCTTTGTTGTGTAGAAACTTTTTAGTTTGATGTAATCCAATTTGTCTATTTTCACTTTTGTTTCTTATACTTTTGAGTTCTTATCCAAAATTCTTTGCCCAGAACAATGACATGGAGCATTTCCCCTATGGCTATGTTTTCTTCTAGTAGTTTTATAGTTTCAGGTCTTACATTTAAGTTATTTAAGTCTTTAATCCATTTTGAGTTGGTTTTTCTGTATGGTGAGAGATAGGGGTCTAGTTTAATTTTTCTGCTTGTGGATATCCAGTTTCCCCAGCACCATTTATTGAAGAAACTGTCCTTTCCCCAATGTGTATTCTTGGTGCCTTTGTGGAAAATTGGTTGGTTGTAAGTGTGTGGATTTACTTCCATGTTTTGTATCCTGTTCTATTGACCTATTTTTAGGTCAATACCATGCTGTTTTGCTTACTATAGCTTTGTATTATATCTTGAAGCCAGATAGTTTTATGCCTCCAGCTTTGTTCTTTTTGCTAAAGATTGCTTTGGCTATTTAACGTCTTTTGTCATTCCATATGAATTTTAGGATTTTGAAAAATTTCTGTGGATACTGTTACTGGCATTGTGATAGGAATTGCATTGAATCTGTAGATCACTTTGGGTAGTATGAATATTTTGACAATATTATTTATTCCAAATCATGAACATGGGATATTTTTCCATTGATGTGTGTCTTCCTCAATTACTTTCACTGATGTTTTATAGTTTTCATTGTAGAAGTCTTCCACCTCCTTGGTTAAATGTATTCCTAAGTAGATTATTTTATTTTTACAGCTATTAGAAGTGAGATTGCTTTCTTGATTTCTCTTTCAGATGTTCACTACTGTGTGTAGAAACACTACTAATTTTTATAGGTTGATTTTGTATCCTGCAAATTTACTGAATTTATTAGTTTTAACAGTTTTTTTTTTTTTTTTTTGATGGAGTCATCAGGGCTTTCTACATACACAATTATGTCCTCTGCAAACAGGGACTATTTGACTTGCTCCTTTCAAATTGGAGGCCTCCCTTTTTTTTCCTGTGGTCTAATTGCTCTGGCTAGGACTTCCAGTGCTATGTTAAATAAAAGTGGTGAAAGTAGGCATCTTTGTCTTGTTCTAGATCTGAGAGGATAAGGAAATAATCAACAGAGTCAACAGACCACCTACAGAGTGGGAGAAAATATTTGCAAACTATAAGTCTGACAAGGAGTTAATATCCAGAATACATAAGGAACTCAAACAACTTAACAGCAAAAAGCAAATACAGCCAGCCCTCCCTTTCTGAGGGTCTCACATCTATGGATTCAACCAAACGTGGATTGAAAATGTAGTATTTGTGGGACTTGAACATTGGAGGATTTTGGCATCTGAGGGGGGTCCTGAAACCCTGAAGGATGACTGTAATAGATTAATAAATGGCCAGAGGATCTGAATAAACATTTCTCAAAAGAAGACATACAAATGGCCAATTGGTACATGAAAGAATGCTCAGTTTCACTAATCATAAGGTAAATGCAAATAAAAACCACAGTGAGGTATCACTCGAGTTAGAATGACTATATTATTAAACAGACAAAAAGTTACACATGCTAGCATGGATGTGTGAGAAGGGAACACTTAGACACTGTTGGTGAGAAGGTAAATTAGCACAGCCATTATGGAAGCAGTATAGAGGTTTCTCAATAATGGAAAATAGAATTATCAAATGATTCAGAAATTCCACCACTGAATATTTCTTTAAAATAAGTGAAATCTGTATATCTAAGAGAGATTCAAACTCCTATGTCCATTGCAGCACTATTCACAATAGCCAAGATACGGTCAACCTTAGTGTCTGGCAATGGATAAATGGACAAAGAAACATACACAAATGCACACACACACATACAAACAGACACACAATGGAATACTATTCAGCTATGAAAAGAACGAAATCCTATCATTTGTGGCAATATGGGTGAACCTGAAGGACATCTGTTAAGTGAAATAAGCCAGGCACAGAAAGACAAATAAGGCATAGTCTCACTCATTTGTGGATTCTAAAAAAGCTGCTTTCATAGAAGTAGAGCATAGAATAGTGTTTACCAGAGACTGGGGAAGGTAGGAGGAAGAGGATAATCCAGACAGATTGGCCATGGGTACAAAGTTACAGTTAAATAGGATGAATAAATTCTGGTGTTGTATGGCAGAATGGAGTTTGAGTCGAAGGTACAATACACATAAGAGTTTTACTTCTACTTCGGGGAAAGGCTTTAAAGCCATCTTGAATAGAAAAAGAGAAGGAAAACAAACAGCCTCTACTGGCTTTTGAATAAGCTCTATGAGACCCACAAGTTACTGGACACCAAAGAAAAGTGATTTTAAAATGTATCACATTTTGAATGCCTTCCAAGAAGAACGATCCAGTAGATGATGGATTTGTGGCTAAGATCAAGGGGATTAGCAGCTTCTTGGGAAGTGTCCCAGGAGGAGGGCTGGCCTGAGGGGATCAGAACTGCTCCCAGTGGAAAGCGGATGCCACAGTGACGTAGCTCTGAAAGAGAGTGCACCAGGACAAGGAGAAGTTCCTCTTTTAAAAACTAAACATAACACATGCTGGTTGCATGAGGAAGTGGAAGGAAAATGTATTGCCTAACAAAATAGCCATTCTGCTAGGAAAACATTTGTTAGGCCTATTTGTCATGAGAGGTAAAGTATGTAGTGTTGCCTGGAATGGGGAAATCTTGTCAAAGAAAGCCACATCGTTCTGCGCAATAAGGTAAATGCGAGTCCCCCATGTTCCAGTGTGAAATGTTTTTCACTCTTTGAGATAGAAATACTCCTCAATTGCAGTTTACACTTCTCAGTCTTCTGAGAAGCAGCTCCTGAACACAATTCTTTGGAGTAGGCCCTGAAGATAGATTTGAGGCAGGGCACGGGGCCCCAAGGAAGAATGGGCCCTGCGTGAGAGTGGGTGGCAGGGTGGGCTGGCACTGGAGGAGAGAGCAGCTTGGGGCTCCCACGATGGGCTGTGGCTGAGGGGCTGAGCGGGCATCACTGGGCATCTTCTGGCATCTGGTGTGAAGCTGCTTTCTGCTCTCTGCCCTGATCTGCCTTCATCATGCTCTCTACAGCCCTCCTACTCCAATTCGTCATGAGATTTTATATCCACTAACTTGGTAGGTAAGGTTCACCTGGTGTAAACTGTACCAGGTGGTATATTGGGAAAAGAAACAGAGGTGCTGTCACATTTGGGACAGAATGGAGCAGCCACAATAGAAATAAGACACTAGTGACATTGAGCAAAGCAAGAAGACAGGCAAGGCGACCATTGGAAAGCCCAGGGCCTCCTTCTCCCACTTCTTAGAATCTTCGGAAATATTCTGGAGGGGCCAGATAGTCCACAGAGATTACGTTGGAGGGGGCGGGCGGGGGCCAGTTATTCTGCCTGGATGCTGAAGGGCTGGAGGATTGCAAGAAAAGAATGCAGCTGAAGGTTAGGCAGGGTCACGGCTGTGGTGTTTCCAGCAGTGAAACTGACAGCCATGGAGGAATATGGGAATCCACTTTCCCGGATGTATAACCTGGCTTTTCATCGTGACATTCAAAGTAATTCACAGCAGGAAACTTAACAAGCACTAACCTCTGTCTTCATCATATGAAGAGGACGGCAGTTTGCCCATTTTATAGGTGAGCATCTTGAGCTCCTTAGGAGGACCACGGTAACACATTGAAACTCATCTCAGGAGTCAGTGATGGAACAACAATGTGTGTGCTCTGACGATGCAGGTCGAACCCAGCAATCCTTGTTACCATTGCCTGAGTGGAATACAGGAGGTTGGAAGTGTCTTTATAAGAAAAAAAATTATGATAATAATAATGATGGTAATGGTTATGATGGTGGTGATGAAGATAATAGCAGCGAATATTTCAATACATTTTAACAGCTCCTTATTTGCCATACACTAAGCTAAATCATCTACTTGGATTATTTCTTCAAACTGTCAACAAACCAATTTCCATGTAGCCTGAGATTTCTCATGCTCAGTACCATTGACATTTGTGGCTGGATAATTCTTTACTGTGGGGGGCCATCATGTGCATTGTAGGATGTTTAACAGCATCCGTGGCCTCTACCCACTGGACTCCAGCAGCGACCTCTCCTTTCCTAGTTTTGATAACCACAAATGTCTCCAGACTTTGCCAAATATCCAGTGGGGGACAGAATCACCCCCTGCTGAGAATCTCGGCAAAATCCCGCATTCTTTTCCATCTGCCTACAAGATCTCACCCACATGGGGATGTAGCCTCTCCCCCAGTGCTTCCAGTACTTGCCCCTGGGCAGCCAGGTCCACCGTGAGGCCACTCAATTCATTACATCATTCATGTTGACCATGAAGACCCTAAGTCATCAAGGAAGGTTCCACTGGGTGCAGCAGATGCCACTCAGATACTCAGGAAAAGTATGTGCTACAGTTAAGAAATATCTCTACCCTAGAAGGACCCTCACTATTTTATGTTTATTTTTATTTTAGATACAAGGTCTTGCTCTGTCGTCCTGGCTGGAATGCAGTGGTGCAATTATAGCTCACTGTAGCCAGTTTTATTCTTAAAGACCTAAGACACGGTGGCTCACGCCTGTAATCCCAGCACTTTGGGAGGCCAAGGAAGGGGGATCATCTGAGGTCAGGAGTTCAAGACCAGCCTGACCAGTACGGTGAAACCCCCGTCTCTAGTAAGAATACAAAAATTAGCTGGGTATGGTGGTGTGTGCCTGTAGTCCCAGCTACTTGGGAGACTGAGACAGCAGAATCACTTGAACCAGGGAGGCGGAGGTTGCAGTGAGCCGAGATCATGCCACTGCACTCCAGGCTGGGCGACACAGCGGGACTCCATCTCAAAAAACTACAACAACGACAACAACAACAACAACAAAAAACAAAAAAACAAAACAAAAACAAACAAACAAAAAACCTAAGGCCTTAGCTATCTAGAAAGTTTGACCGCCCAAAATTAGATAAATTTTTGGAGTGTTCCTCATAATCAAGATCTTCCTGCATTTGCCTCTTCAGAATATTTTTACTAATGTTTGTTTTTTATTTTCCTGATTGCCTGTCTTTCCTTGAGGGCTGGGGTTGTATCTTACTCGTTTGTGTGTTCCTGATTCCTATTACAGCAGCTGGTATATGGTAGGGACTCTGAAAGTATTTTTACATGATGAATGAGTAAGTGCGCCAATGATGGCTTAGTAACAAAGTAACAAAGTAACGATTCCATGAGCTGCACTGGAGCCAGGGCTGCTGCCTGACTGATCAGCCAAGGTAGGAGCTGAAGTTTCATGGGCCAGCAGCCCAGGTGGGCTCATGAACACGTCAGTCCTGGGTAGTGTGGTGGAAGTGGGGCTGCATGAATCCATCCACATCTGTCACATCCCAGTGTCTGCTATGTCTGCACAGCTGGAGGCGGCCAAGTTTGACATTGCTTCAATTTTCTCACTAGTAAAATGGGGATACAAATGTGTATCTGGCACGGTTATGATGAGGATTAAATTGGAAAAAAACAACTATTTCAATTGTGCTTGACAGAGAGCAGGTGTCCAGGAAATTTCATTTTCCTTCTCGTCCCTTTCTGCCTTTTCTATCTGCTGAACACTCCTCATGCTGGGAGCTTCTCTCCTCTTCTGTCCATGTTGCTAGTGAGACTGTTAATCACATGTTCCAAACGGACCAATCAGAATACTCCATTGTTCCTGGTTTCAGTGATGGTCCAGCAGTGGGTACATGACCTGGGAAAGCCAATGAGAGTCTTTCGGGGAGGCGGACTCGATACAAACGCAGGGTTTCTCTCCTGCCTCTGGGTTACTGGTCTGTAAGGTGGTGAAAATCCGAAGTTGCTGGAAGGAGGTGAGTGCAGGCCGGCCCATTTGCTCACACCAGGCCTGCTAACTGGGGCTAATGATAATAACGATGGCAGCTTGGATTGACAGCACACCTGCCATGTTCCTGTTGCATTACATCCACTATCTCCAGCCTCCCTACCATCTAGCATGTGCCTTGCTCCATACCTGCCTTCCTGAGGTGTGGAGGACAGCAGCGTGGAGAGATGGAGGGACAATGGGTGCCGATACTATTGTTTTGACACCTGCATCTGGTTTTGCCTGAAGTCTTTTCATTTGCTGGGTATCTTAGTTCCATGAGTCAATATTCTTCTACTTCTTTTTAATCCAGTTTATTTTAGGTTGTTGTGACTTCCAGTCAAGAGGTCCTGACTAATATATGATTCATCTCTTTTCCTTCTTTCTTGGTTTTCTTCCTTCCTTTCTCTGCCCTCCCGCTCCCTTCCTTCACTCTCTTGCTCCTCTCTCCCCTAGGGTCCTTGTCTCTCCTAGTTCCTAGCCTGGATCCCAATTTTGTCCTTGTCTTTCTGTCCATTCATCATATCCGTGGAGTCCTCAGATAATTGACATACAGACTCCTGGACATTTACAAATTATAATGCAGATCTTCTTTCAAGGCTCATAGGCACACAGCTCTATTAGGAGAAAGATGCGGTGATGTTGATATTTTGGATGAGGGGGTCAAATATTGTTCAGCTCCAGTCAGAGCCACACTTCATATTGCAGGCTTCTGCCTGGTTCATTTTCATTTTTATGCAAGCAAACCATCCCAAGAGCCCGCCTGTGTTTATCCCCTGCCCACGTGTATTATGAACATGGTCTCTAGTTCCTACCTGTGGCTCACATGGCTAAGGACAGCAGGGCTTCCCTGGCTGGGGCTGAGTCTCTCAGGTGAAAAGTGCCACCTGGAGGTGGGGTTGAGAATGAACTCCGCCTGATGGCAATGTCTAGGTCTGGCACCCCAGGAGTCCACTAAGCAATCACAGGCAAAGGATGCCATTTGTCTCTTGGGGTCTCTAGTGCAGTGGGTGGCTTCTGCCAGCAGGGAGTTGGTGGATATTGCAGGGTTGGACTGTGTTTTTCAGAGGAGCAGCGATGAATTAGCCCATTTATTTTCCCATGGTCTGAAACCCAAGGAACATCTGTCTGAGCCACAAGGGGCACGTTTTATGGCTGGTGGGAGGACCCAAGTTGCAGGGTTTGATTATGCCCATCAGCTGGGGTTGCTTGGAAGCGTCAGGGAGAGCTGGTGATTAATCACCAGGCACAGTGGCATGGATCCCCTGTGTAATTATCCCTATTGCCCTCAGAGCCGATTATTCTTCCAAAGGGTAGCAGCTTTCGGAAGGAGGTGAGTGCGGGCCGGCCTGTTTGCTCACACCAGGCCTGCTAACCGGGGCTAATGATAATAACGATGACAGCTTGGATTGACAGCACACGCGCCATGCTCCTGTTGCATTACATCCACTATCTCCAGCCTCCCTACCATCTAGCATGTGCCACCTTCAAGGTCTTGGCCATGTTCTTCTAACGCTGATACTGTTATTTACTTCAGGTTTTTCTTTAAATCAACTCAATTTTTTATTTAAATGTATTTTTAAAGTGGGGTACAAGAAATTAGAAAGAATGAATAAGACCTACTATTTGATAGCACAGCAGGGTGACTATCGTTAATAATAACTTAATTGTACATTTAAAAATAACTAATCACGTATAACTGGATTGTTTGCAACACAAAGGATAAATGCTTAGGGGATGAATCTCCCCATTCTCCATGATGTGATTACTATGCATTGCACACCTGGATCAAAACATTTCATGAACCCTATAAATATATATACCTACTATGTACCCCCAAAAATTAAAAATTAAATAAATTAAAAAATAAAAAAGTAAGATTTCCAACTCTCTTCCAAGTGGAAAACTAGTAAGACTTTCTAGGAATGGGAAGAAATCATACAAAATATGACATAAAACATACAACTAAATGCTGGTTGATAGTATTGCCTGTGAGGACCCAGCTGAGCCCTGCACCCTCTTTATTATGATGGGGTCTTTAATGAGGTGAGTGCTAACCTGAGACTTTTTATGTAACCAGAGAAATAGAAGGGCAGTTAGAAAAAATAAAGTACTTCTCATTGTGTCTCTATTGGTATATCTCAAAAAATCACTGAGGTCTGTGTCTCATGCATCAGGGGTGTTAATGTGTTTCACTTCCCATGCTTCTCACTCCTCAAGTTGGGCTCTGTTACGTCCATTTCAGAGTTGAAGAAACAGAGGCTCAAAGAGGTTGCAGAGCGAGGATGTTCAAGAAGGGGAATTCCAGCCCAGGGCTCTTGAGATAGAACATCATTGTTCTGTACCAGATGCCAGGTGCCAAGTTCTGAGCTTGGCACTTCACCTTCATTACCTTGTTCTGTCCACATTCCTGCCCTGTGGAACTGTTATGGTTTTCATTTTACGGGGGACACAGAGGCTCAGTGGGGTGCAGAGATGCTCCCAAGCTCTCCTGGCAGTGAAACAAAAGCAGAGTTCTTGACCAGGGCATGGGGTGCTGCAGAGGACACACATTCCCTCTCTCAGATGCTGCTTGTTCTCTCCACAACCAGCTGTGGGGCATCTGCTTTGCCAGGGGCCCTGAGTGTCAGCAACAGCCAGAATAACAGGGAAGCAGAGAGAGAGTTTGCTGGAAGGGCTTAGGGGATGCACAAATGTAGGGCAGAAGCTGGAGGTAGAAAGAACCAGAGCCTAGGCACTCTGGTGTCCGGGACGCCTCAGGGCTGTGGCCAGAAGACATAGGCACCTTTTCTACTCTTTTGGGGGGTCTTCTCCTCAAAGGTGGGGACCTTGAGCAAGAGGGTCCAGTGGATCTGCTCAGGTTACGTGCCTCCCCTCTGGGCAGGGTGGGATCCTTGTTTGGAGAGTCCCACCCAGCAGGATTCACACAATAGGAAGTTGGGGCAGGGGGATCAGGGTTCCATCATAAAGGGTAAGAAGGCTAAAACAAACCTCCGAACCTGCAGAAGTTACCTACTACATGCCAGTTGGCCCCGTGCCGGGGCGCCTTCTATCATACTATCCTGTAGAGGTGACAAGAAGTCCCAGCCTCAAAAAGGGGCTGGCGGGCTGGGTCCTAGTCCTTTCTCTGCCATGGCTCCAGGATGGACTTATACCCTGGATTGGTTATCTCATTTCAAAGCAGGGAAAGATCTCTGAGAGCTTTGTCCAGCTCCCTGGATGCTCTGCTCCAGGTGATCTTGGCACCCTCTTCTGGGTCCGGCACCCACACACTGGCACACCTTCCATGACCCTGAGGTCCATGCAGCCTCCAGACTCACCTACCGATTCTCTTCCTGGGATTCTCAGCTTTCTAGCACACCCACTTCCAGAGGTGAGAGACCTCCAATTAAAAACAAAATTGTACACAACTACAGCCTCATTTCCATTGTTTAAGGAATTAATTATCTTTGTGTATCTTTTCCGATAACAGCTCTCATTAAATTAAACCCAAGGCATTTATATTCCCTGGGAATAACAGGCTGATTATATATGGCGGAAATGTGCTGGAATTTCTTTAGAAATCAGCACATTGGCTCTTGAGGACTAGCTGGTGATCACAGGTATAGGTTTTGAAGTTCGAGTGTCAGGATTAAAATCCAGGCTCTGCCATTGCTGGCTGTGTGGCCTTGAGCAAGTTACATTACCTCTCTGTGTCTCAGCTTCCCCATCTGTGCAAGTTGGACAGTAAGAGTTCCTATCTCCCAGGCTTGTTGCAAGGATTAAATACATTCATGTAATGATCAGCAAGGTTAACTATGAACACGCTCACAAAGACACACATGGGCTCTTCTGGTGCAATAGGGACGTGGCCTGGAAACTCACTGCCACGTGGCATTTGGGAGCACAAGGGATCAGACCTCATCGTCTGTGCACAGATGGACAAGATCATAAAGGGGAAAAATTAGCATCGGGAAACTGGTTATTTATTTGAGATTGAAAGCGGGAGAAATCTGCCCGGGACATCTTCCCCTCTCCTCTCTTTGTTTTGTCTGCCAAATAGAGGCAGCGCCTCCTCTCCACTCTATTTCTTAATTGAGTAAACTCCGTGATCCTAAATGCAAACAAACATGGAGCCAGCACAAACAAGCACGTGCTTCCTGTATGCGCCACTTCTGAGGAGCAGCCTGAGCAACAGGTGAACTGGCTGGGAGACAGAAACGGCTGCAGAAGGCGCCTCCAGGATTTGGCGTGAGAGCCCTGCAAGGTCAGCCCACGGGCTCCTTCTTTGTTAGACTGTTTGTTCATTCATTTGTTTATTCAAGTGTTTAGTGAGAACTTCCATGTGGACGACAAAGACCTAGCTCACAAGGGGCGCGTGGCTAGGGAGGTAGGTGTGGACAAAGAGCCACGTAGGATGTCAGTGCTGAGATGCGGCAGCCACAGGGAGCTATGGAAGGGGGCAGAAAGAAGACCCCAGAGCTCAGGGAAGGCCTGCAGGGCAAGCAGGGAGTTGTCAGCCCAGCGAAGAGCCAGGAACGTGAGGAGAAGGTCTGCCAGCGCCTGAAGGGGAGAAGCCAGGGTTCACCAGCTTCAAGAGTTGATACAGTTGAAAGCATCATCTCTCCTTGGGCAGCATTCTGGGCTGTGGCTTTAATTTGAGTATAGTGTGTGCCTGCAAAACCTCGGCTGTATTCAACCTAGTCTGCCATTGATGGAATGAGAACTGCTCCCAAATTATTTACATTCAAATTGGGAAGCAACTGAAACCCAACAGTAGGAGATTCATTACGGTAATTCCATGGAAATGGAATAATATGCTGTCGTTAAAAGTGTTCAAATCTTTTATAGTTATGATAAATCTAATAATAAAATCTTGAGAGAATATTAGAATATATTTTTAACATTTTCCCAGTTTGGTGAAAAAAGCCCCAAATATCTGTACGAGCCTAGATAAATGACAAGAAAGGAAGACAGTAAAATTTTTATGATGGTTATTGCTCAATGGTTGGATTTTTTAAAATACTCTTCTACAACTTCTAAATTTTATGCCCTGAGGATATATTACCTCCACAGTAAGAAAAACTATGAAAGGTATTTAAAACCCAAACTGGCTTTGGGCATGCAGAATGCTTGGTTATTTCTTAAGTATAAATATAACTCCCCCTCTGTCCCATCAGCACGCGTGTTGCAGGGAGTCTGATGTTGCTTGGTAAGTCTCTTTGGTCATTTCCTACTAATGCCCTTTGTTCTCCCGATTCTCTCTCTGAGGTTGAGGCTGGGGGATGGGGTGTGCTATGCCTCCTGGATGTCTGTCTGCTGCCAAAACATCCTCTCCTGTCTCTGTCTCATTGGTGCATTTTGATGAACGTATATTGCCTGGTCACTGTGTGCTAACCACCAAATTATGAAACATTTGTGCTGAAAGGGAGCTGAGAGATCCTTAAACTCAATGAATCATTAGGCATAAGACACACACACACACACACACACACACATATGAATACATACAAACACACACACACATACACACACACACACATGAATACACACAAACACACAAACAGCTTGGCTGGTCTGGGTGAAGCATGTGTGTGTTTGGGGGAAATTTCCTTCCCCACCTGTGGTTGTCCATTTGCCCACGAGCAGCTTCCGCGGTAGGTTTGTGGACCCCAACGCCGTGTAACACTGTGTGAAAAACACAAAGGCTTGCAGCCCTCTCACTGCAGATGTGGGAACACGACTCTGTTTAAAACCCTTCAAAGCCCGCCTTCTTGCTGTGTGATGCTGCCGGGACCAGCAGGGCAGGTCACCACGCTGTCTCTTCAAAGCAGCTCGCTCCTGCCCACAGCGCTGGGCACAAGGGCAGCCACGAGTTGTTTGATTTCTGTGTCCCCAGCAGATGGCTTGGTGCACAGGGGCAGGGCCTGTCTGTCCCTCTCACTGCTGTGTCCCAGGCTATGTCCCCACCATGTGACTTTAGACAAGTTCCTCAGCATCTCTGTGTCCCGGTTCCCTCATTTGTAACATCAGGATGTTGATAAGGATCATAGCAATAGGGATGTCCTTATGGGGCCTCGTGAAAGTTAAGAGTTCTCTGTGATGTGCCTAGAACCACAGAGGGCAGCAAGTGGGTGCCACGGAAAGTCATCTCTTTATCATAGTTGTTACTGGTAACTATGACTATTATTAAGGTCAGGGGTCTCCCACCTTCTGCATCCAGGCCTTGTCACTCCTCATAAAAGTTTTCTCCTTTCAAGGACTTTCAATGCCCTGAAAACGGAATGCTCCTCCCTGCCGCCCATCAGCTGCTGCAGAGTCCTGGACCCCTTGAACTCGCCTTGCTTAGTTCTTTGCAGGGGCCGCCTTGGATGCCGCCTCACTTCCCTCTTCTTGGCTCCGTGGCTGTCAGAGGGGCTGGGCACTGGGTTACTTCATCAGTTCCTGGGTGTTGACCGGCAGGAAACAGTGGTTTCCTGTTCATATCCTGCTGAGCCTGGGCCGGGTGGAGGTGCCCAGCACGGAATCTTGTGAAATCGCGTGGACTGCAACACCCAGCAGCGCTGTGAGCCCACCCTGAAATCCACAGTGACCCGCGTGGCATGTGCTGGGAATTGAACACTTGGGGAAAGAGCTGGGGTCCAGCGGATCAGGCCCGACCGAGTCGTTCCCACAGCTCAGGAACGGACGCTGCAAGCCTGCTTGGTAGCAGTTTGGCTGACGGCAAACTTTTGCAACACAGTGCAAAAACCATTTAACACCTTTAAGGGGATTGGAAATGGGTTTTTCATGTGTGGTGGTGCTGAAAATTGAGAATAATGACAGAATTATTAAAAACAGCCTTCTCAGCCTTAGACTCTTAATTGCCTCTGGTCTGTAAAACTGACAAATAAGCACTGTAGAAGCCACAGATTAAATCTGTTGTCTTGGGAGCCCCGGAGAATTGTCTCTGAATTCTTTCGTTTATGGATTGTAGAAACTGCTTTTGGGGTAGTTGGATGTAGAAGCAGAAGGACAGAGCGGGGAGCTGGGAGCAGGAGGCCTGGGTTTGTCTCCTGAGTCTGTTTCCAGTGGGGCCTGAGGCTCCCACGTGAGGGAAAGTTTGAATGGGCCAGGCACATGGGCCCTGTGGGGTGACAGAGCTGTGGGCTCCATGGTGGCTCTGTGGGCAGCTAGCTTGGGGATGGCTGAGATAAAGACAAGTGGTTTTCCTTCCTGCAGGACTTCTCAGCGCCTTTAATGTGGTTATAATGATAGAAAACATGTATGAAGTCCATACCCTGAACTAGAAACAATGCTAAAAGCTTTGCACTTGGCCTTTTTTTTTTTTTTTTTTTTTAAATCAACATGTGTGAGGACGGAAGCTTAGGCTTACAGATGTGGACTCATGGAGAGTGAGTGGAAGTGTCTGATCTTTAACCCAGTTCTGTCTGACCAAAAAGCCTGTGCTGTAACCACTGTGCTTCCCTGCCTCTCTGTCCTGTTGAGAGAACTGTGGGGAAAGCCTTGAGATTGTGTATCCAGTGCTCCCCTCCTCCTGATTGGAAGATCGCGGCTCAGAAGGCTAGCGCGGCTTCTCCTGTCCTCCGAGTGGTTAGATGCACGTGTCCTCTTCTGTCCTCTGCTCTTCCCACATCCCTCTCTCTCTGGTGCTCTGCTGGAGCCCCTGGGATCAGGGGTCGCAGGAGCACCTGGGCCATTTGCGTGGTTGTTGGAAAAGGATGTCCCATCAAGGTGCCTGCCATCAAAGTGCCTTATTGCTTGAGTTCCAATCTCGGCTTCACAACTCTGTAGCTGTGTGACTTTGCACAATGTACTTAGCCTCTCTGTGCCTGAACATCCTTGTTTGTAGATAGTAAAGATAATTGTCCCTTACTCCTAGGTTTCACATTGAGTGTTTAGCAAGTTAACGTTTGTAACGTGTGAAGTCATAAGATGCAGGACCGGATGACTGCCCTACCCACAAGGGGTGTAGGATCTTCCCGAGTTGCACTACTTATGGGACAGGTCTGCCAAGCAGCGCTTGTGAAGATAAAGGTGATGATGAGTTCCTCCACAAAGCAAGAGCCTCAGAGAGACTGGAAAATAACCCCAGTGCCTTTTATCAAGTGGCCAGCAGATGGCAGAAGCAAGCCAGGAACAGAGCTTGTGTGCTGCGGCTGTGGCAGCTACGTTTGAAAATCCCGTGGTGTTTGGTGGTCGTATTAAGAGACCTCTAGTGTAGGAGCATCCTTCATTCTAAGTAGGATTCTGAACAAACTCAGAATGGCTTTGTGGCTGGTACCGAGGACCCAGGGGCCACGGCTGCTCCCAGTGGGTGCTGGTGCCCATTTGTTTGTGCAAGTTGGTCCCCTGTAGGGAGGACAGGTGGTCTGTCCCGGGCATTCTGGCCTGTGCACAAAGGCCCAGGGATGGAAGTGGGGCAGTATGTCCCCATCATTAAATAGGGCATTCTTGATAATAATCCCATAAGGCTTAATGTGATGGGTGTGGTCAATCATTCATTCATTCCGTGAGGATTTAGTGAGCAGCTACTCCATGCCTCTAGGCTCCAAGGGTGCAGCATGAGAAACACATGCAAGGCCCACGATGACCAGGAGCTCACCTTCCAGGGAGAGAGGAGAAAAATAAATGGTAGGGAGTTAAACAAGACAAAGTAGAAAAGGGCCAGCTGCAAGAATGAAATTAAATAGGAGGCTGGTGGCAGGCGGGCAGGGAAGCCGGCAGCACCTGACTGCCCAGAACAAGCCGCACCTGTGAGGAGCTGGGAAGGGCACTCCAGGCAGAGGGAGCAGCCAGAGCAAACTCTGGGAGGGGGGATGAGCCTCTTGTTGAAGAACTGGAAGGAGGTCAGGGTGGCTGAGCAGAACGCATGAGGCGGAAGGAGGAAGTGAGGGGCCCTGGGCCTGGCCACCAGCCGGCAGGATTAGGGGTGAGGACTCCACCTGGGAGAGTGTGAATGGCCCAGTGTGAAGGACAAAGCAGTTTCATGCAGCTCAGCCTGTCTGGCTAAGTGCGCAGCCCTGAGGATTGGGCTCTGAGCGTTGCAGCCCTTCTGAGTCTGTGGGCCCCTCTCCCAGGAGGATCAGGTTGCCCAGGGCAGCTGGAAATGTCTTTAAGTGACTCCTTGCTGCGCTGCGGCTGCATCTTGCCGACATCATTTCCCCCACAAGCGCTGGTCTCGTGGGGCGGCTGCCCCCTCTCCTCTGCACATCTAGCTCCCCTGCCAGGCCTGCGCTGTTTTCTGGGGCCTCACAGAGACGCTAGGGCAGGTGGAGCCTGAGCAAGACGCGCCATCCTCCCCTTCAGCCTGTCGCGGCTCCTCCCCGGGGCATGCTTGAAAGCCCAGACATGTTCTTCACTTCTGAGAAAGCAGTTACACTGACAATTCCTGGCAGACTCGGGTTCAAATCCTTATTAGGCTGTTAAGTGAGAGGGGATTTCATTTCCTTGCAGCCACCCTGGGTCCTGCCACTGAGCAGCTGTCGGCGGGCTCTGCTGTGAGTTCTCCTCTTCCAGCTTTCCCACCTCCCAAGGTAACCTGGTGTGGGGAGGAAGCCGGGGGCCTCTGGTGAATGGGAACCTGTGCAAAGAAGGAGCCGAGGGCAGGGAGAGGTGGGATAAGGCCCAGCGTGGGGGCCTGGAAGTGAGGCCAGCAGAGGGTCATTGAGAGGCCCTCGGAGAATACGTTCTGGGGACGCAGGCAGGGAACACCTGTTTCCTGCTGTGTGACTCTCACAACCCACCTGCGGACACGCACACACAGGAACACACATGATGAATACACATATACCGACACATATATACATACACACACATACCTATGTATACACATGTACACATGTACACTCACACATGCACGTGCACATATAGACCTACAGATACATAAATGTACATCCTTACAGATGTGTACATATACAGTACACATGCATGTACCCACAAATACTTATGCCCACATCTACATATATGTATAATACATATATACACATATAGATATATACATAGATATATACTCACATGTCTATGTATAAACACACACATCTATATACACATGCCTATACATATATGCACATACATGCCCACATACACCTATGCAAACATATGCACGGCTATATTTAAATATGCACATACATGCACATATACACACATACATGCATGTGCATGCATGTGCATTCATGTACATGTACACACACGTGCTGACATCGACACATGCATTACACATACACATAATATAGATATACACACATATACATGCATGCATACATCTGTATGCATCCATACACATATATGGATATAGACAAATATCAGATAGACATACACATACATGCACATATCTGTATGCACACATATATACATACAGATAAACGCATGTACATTCATATAGATTTCCACATTTACAAGTGCATATTGGTACAAATATGCATACATATGTGTATGTATGAATCTTTTCTCCCTCTATATCACACACCTACCTTTGGCTGAGGGCTTAGTGTTTACTAGGTGCCAGGCTCTGCTCTCTTAACATAAGGTTGCCCCAAAGCAGACCCCGAGCTGAGGATTTGGGTGCAAGTGGCTAACATGGACGGTGGTCCAGCAGCACTGTGAGGAAGTAGGGCTGAAACCTGGAAGGGAGCAAGGCCGGGGATTAGGCTGACCACAAACAAAGCCATCACTGAGGACCTTGGGGTTCAGTTTCTCCGGGGGGGTTCTCTAAGCGACTGTGTTGCATCAGGTGTCAGAATTGCCCTCTGGAGGACTGGAAAACTGGGTGTTGACCACCACTTCCTGCTCCTGGCCATGAACTCCTGGTGCTTCTAGTTTGCCCAGCACAGGCCATGTCCTCCTGGGGCCAGCGAGGGTCCACAGGCAGAGGCTGGAGACCTGTGCTGCAGGTGATCGCAGGTGGGCCCTGGGCCACCACACCTTTCACACAGGTGCTGCCTCATGGGTCCTTCACAACAACCCCCGTTTGACAAGGAAGAATCTGGGGCTTGTGGGGGGTCTACAGATTTGAGGGGTGTTATGGGCGAGGCTCATAGCAGAACCAGGTCAAGAATCAAGGTTGTGTGATTCTAACAGGTAAGTCCTGACAATGACTTGCAAGTGTGAGCCATGCAGGGGCAGGACAGGCCTCATGAGTGGTGACAGGAGGTGGTTCAGGGTTGGTTTGCACAGCCTGGCATTCTTTGAAGGGCAGCTGCAGTGAAGGGCCTGGCTGCAGAGCCAGCCTGCCTGGGTCCAGATCCCAGACTCACCATGTGCTGAGGGAGCTTGGGGAACTGCGGGTTCCCTCTGGGCTTAGTTTCTCGTCCACGCTAAGAAGGCTCAGTTGAATCATGTTCATGATGGAGTGCTTGCAACACCGCCAGAGAGCAAGGGATTGTGAATGAGGCCGCCCTGGGGAAGCGCAGGTGTGTTGGGGTGGACGGGTAACCAGGTATTGTGACAGGGGCACGTGGTGGCACTCAGCCTCCTTGTGTCTGTAGCACACTTTTGAACACTAGACTTCCTAGTGGCACCTGTAGCACCCTTAGAAAGTGAATGCTGCTGCCCAAATTAAATCTAAGCAGACAGAACTGAACGTCCCAGCATAACCTCAGTGTCTCTGGGGCCCCATCTGCCCTGCTCTTAGCATCCCACCTTAGTGGGACACTCAAAGCAATTGGAGAAATGACCTGAGTTCATCCAAACCCTTTAAGGAGAAACCTCTCTCTGACTTTCCCTCCGATTCTCTCACCCCATATTTCTCCCCCCCGCCCCATGGTCTCACTCCAGAGCTTTTCCAGAGCCCTTTTCTTTCCCAGAGGCTCCACGGAACCAGCCCTCACAGCTCTGGCCTTGTTTTCTGCTCCACGTTTTAGCATGAGTCAGACATGCTAAACGGCAAACATGACATTTTCTTTAGTGGGTAGGGGGAAGAGGAGGGCTGAACCTCTAGCATCTGTCGCTGTCACACACAGTCATTGTCCAATTACCTTTTGGGAGGGAAAACCCAGTACTAATCACTCCGCCCACCCCCGTTTCTCCTGATCTGAATTACCTACCTTAACGATGTGTTAACATTTTACCCAAGTTCACTCAGAATCAGAAAGTGCGTAGAGGTGCCCACTAGAGGGTGGGCGCACAGCAGTGGAGTGGGCATCTCGGCTCTCCGCCCATTGGGATCCTGCCAGGTTGTTCAGAGCAGCTCCGCAGTGTCACTCTCCTCCCCACCCTCCCTTTCCTTGGGGTCCAGCCGTTTCTAGCTCCCATGTTGCTCCTCCCGAGCTGGATCTAACCTAGCTTCTGTCTTTTACCTGTTACCTCATTTGTGCAGTTAACATTTTATGCACGTCCCTTACAGTGTAGAAGGAAAACATAATTCCAATCTGACTCCATTCAGTGCAGTTAAATGCTGCACGTGAACATCCCCATCCAGAAGTTCATCCAATGTGGACCCATCAGAAAGCAGGAGTTCTAAATGTTTGCATTGTGCAAGCATCCTTAGCATGTTGCTATATAGGTGTTTAAGAGTGTTTTAAGAGATATTTGGAAAATTGGTTGGGGATTTTTTTTGTTGGCCTGGGAATGTATTACTATTTTTTCCCAGTTCACATAAAGGGATGAAGCCCTGATGTCTGAAAATTTGCTCTCCAAAGTGTTTCCAGGAATTGACAATATTCGGATAATGAGGGGTGTCTGTACTTTCCTTGACCTAAATTGCTGGTAGAGGGGGATATTTTTGTACGATTGGGCAAGGTCAAACAGAGAATCGAATCAGGAAGAACAGGGCCTGACATGATGAATCCCTGCCTCGCCTTGCCATTGACAAGAGACAGAATAAATGCCCCCAAAGAACCCTGCACCATGAACGCTTGATGGCAATCCTGTGTTAGGGCTTCGCTGCTCACTGTCAGGCAGCAGCCACACTACCCAGGGCGGTGGGGAAGGCGTTTTGCAGCCACACTGCAGCAGGAGGCTGGTCACATCCACGGGCTCCACCAAGCCAGGAAGCGGAGCTCGGCCTGTCTCACATGGCACAGGCTCGGGGTGCTCAGAGCTTATAATTAATTAGAGCCACGGCTGATTGATTTTTTTTCAAGGCTGGCACTCACGCTGGGTGCCTGAGAAGACGATGAATCTGCAGAGCCCAAGTGCTGCCTGGCCTGTCAGGAACCAGCTGCAGCCGGGATTCTCTGCAGCCTTCCCCGCAGCAAGCTGGGGTAGCCACGAGCCCTGCCTGTCCAACGTAGGGCGGACATGCCTGCTGGGTCTGGCAGCCTTGACACCCCCAGATTCTGCTGGAAGATGCTCGTGGCCTGAAGGCTCATTTTGTAGTCGCTCTACCCTGAGACGCAGCTTCTGCGCTGGCAGGATTAACGCAAACAGAATCTACTTGGCTCATTCCTCGCCGGGCCTCAACAGGCCTGCAACGCCACTGTCTGCCGGGGAGAGCCGCTCGCTGATACTGTTCATTAAAACCATGACTTTGGGGGCAAGAAAAAAGTTAAAAATGCTGAAGTCATCTTCACTAATAGAAATCTTATTTTGGAGGTGCTCACGGAGGTCAGGCTGACCAGAAAAACCCACAAGCCATAAATAAGCTCAAATAGTTTTATTTAATTTACTTAACGCAGTGCCTGGAGTCCTCATAGGGAGAGGTGCCTGGCATCAGCACAGGGTGGGGGTGGCCACCCTCATCTCTAGCCCCTGGGTCCCAGGGCTGAGAGGAGGGAGAGAGCTGAACTTTCTTGGAAGAATGTGGAACTGCTGAGTAGATGCTTTAGAATTTGCTGACCCAGGCATCTGGGAGTACAGCCTGACCGGCCATCTCTGCTCCAAGCTATCTATAGTCCGATGGCTATTTTCAATTGGAAATTCATTTTAAAGTGGTGGCAGTGACGGGGGAGTGGCTGTATCTATAATCCATTATTTCACACAGAGAATTCCCTTTTTTCATTTTTTTCTGGCCAAAGTTGCTGCTTTGAATGTGGATGGGTCTTGGAGCCCAAGACTGAGCTGGCTGCTTGGAGAAAAATTGGAGGGACTTGAAAAGACCCGAGGGAGGGTGTCCTCTGAGTTGGGGGTGGCAGAAAACATCTTAAATGTGCAGGCCCAAGCCTTCTGCAGTGAAGCGAATAGGACTCTGGCTTCGGCGGACCTAACTCAGTCTCTGGGTTCTTCGGCTAATTTGTGAAATTACCTCTCCCCTCAGGACTGGGAGAGAACAGCCTTAAATAAGTGCAATTTAATTCCCTTGATTATGGTCCTCTTTAAGGAAAAACCAAAATTTATTCTCTCTCCTTCTAGTTTCCCATTGAAAGTCACAAGAAATGAGGCTAGGGTGGAGGGCCTGGAGTTGCTATGGAAGCATGATGCCTAGAACCCACTATGGGATGGATGGTCATTGATGTCACAGACTGTGGTGTAGACATTGTCTCCTGTGCCAGGATGTGGCCTGGTCCTGCACCCCTTTGCCTTTTAAGCTGTGCCTGCCTGTGATCCGGAAGCAGCACGAACCCACAGAACCCAGCCCACCCTGCAGGAAGTGGGAGAGCTCCCCGGGCACTCTGGTGCTGAGGAAGCACAGCTTAAAGAGGAAATTTCCCTGAAATCCACACAGACCTCCTTCCAGAATGTTCTGGAAGGAAGCACAAGTTAAAGAGGAAATTTCCCTGAAATGCACACAGATCTCCTTCCAGAATGTTCTCTAAATCCTCCTCCAATTCAACTCTCATCACCACAGAACCCACACCCCACGATAAATGGCCAGAGCCCTTACTGTCTTTGTTTTACTCCAGGCGTCTCGGGCCACTGACAAGGAGGCGGAGGTCTCAAGGCTATTGTCAACTGATTCAGCTGGAGGCCAGACTGAAATGGCTTTCTTCTGTGACAGCGTCAGTCCAGTTACAAATCTCTTGGTTCCATGATAAAGGATTTGGCTGGGCTATGGCCCTGGTTTCTTGGAGGAAACCTCTAAATCCTTGAAACTTCCTGAGTGACAGGAGAATCTATGTTATTCTTGGTGGGCCTTTCCAACCATACCTGAGTTTATGCTCATGAAATTACCAGGATGGAAGCTGACCACACCAGAAAGGTCAGCCAGGTGATTGGAGGCTCGGGGCTTTGGCCAACATGACGTCAGTCCTCAGCGAGGGGAGGAGGGCTGGAGATTGAGTTTAATTGCCTGGCCAGTGAGTTAATTAATCATGCCTATGTAATGAAACTCCAGTAAAAATTCTGGACATGGGCTCAAGTGAGCTCCCAATTAGTGAACACATCAAGGTGCCTGGAGGTGGCATGTCCCGATCCACAGGGTGACGCCATGGAACCTTCCAGGCCCGGCCCTATGCATCTCTTCACTGGGCTGGGCTATATTTCCACCCTTTGATAATGACACTGTAATCTTGTCACTGCAGCAGTTTCCTGAGTTCTGCCAGTCGTTCTGGCAAATTATGAAACCCGAGGGGGTTGTGGGAAATGCCAGATTTTTGGCCAGTTGGTCAGAAGTGCCAGTTCTGGGGAGCCTGGAGCTCCTAACTGGAAATTCTTGTGGGCACTGTGCCTGGCTCTGATGTCTGAGCCAGTTCTGGGTGTTGTGTGTTGGGATGGCATTGCAGTCCCTAAAGCAAGTTCTGGGGAATGGTAGGAATGCATCCCTGCATCTATATTTCCATTCGGTCCCGGTCTAAGGCGGCTGGTCCTCAGAATTGTCTAGGGGGCTTTTAGAAACAAGAGCCTTCTGGACCCTTTCCTGAACAATTCTGATCCCATAGTCCCTCAGTGGGCCCTGGAGTCTGTATTTTTGAAAAGCTTTCCTAAGTAGTACTGAGGCAGAATCATATTTGAGACTAACTTTCCAGTGCAGCCAGGCATACCTCCCAAAAAAGAAAATCGGTTTGAAAGAAGGGAAAATGCAGAAAATTGGGGAGGCCATTCCCCAACGTTCTAACAAGTCAGGGAACAAAGGGACGGCAGATAGAAAGTTCCATGCCGGGAGGTCAGTGCTGCAGCCTGCGTCCTTACGCTGAGGTCAGTCTATGAAAAGGCGTGTTTGGTGACCCTGCATTCCTTTCTGGGTATTGAGCTCTGGAGACACTTGCGAGGCCTTCTTCCTTCTCCATATGTCCCCCCTTGGACCTTTCAGATTTCCTTACGGTCCTGACATCAGTATCCTCTGATGGGATGCACATGCTCGACCTCGGGGACCAGCTGGAAGCCCTAGCTGCTGCTGGCAGGGGTCAGGACCCTCAGCACTGAGGGTTTGGGTGGATGGAACTGCACACCTTGCATCTGGGGCAAGGAAGAATGTCCTAAGAACTGAGTGGCACACGAGGAATTCACGTGACAGCTTCTCAAGCTCATGGCCTTCTCCCTGTCTCCTAAAACTGCCCTGAGCTGCCTCTGTCTCCCACCGGGGTGACAGCCACATCTCCTCTCTGATCTCGCTGCTTCACATCTTGCCCCTATGGGCCTGTTCTCCACACAGGGCGATCCTTTAACAAGTCAACCATCCATGTCTTTCCGTTGCTTAAAATCCTCTGAGGCTCCCTTGCACTGTGAAAATTAGAGCAAGAGCCCCGGGGATCTGTCCCTGCCTGTTTCCTCCCCCTCACTTGGTCCTGTCATGCACCAAATCATAGCCACATGGTTTTTGCTTTCTGTTTTTCAAAGAATCTCAAATTCTCTTCTCCCACAGGCCTTTACACAAGATTTTCCCACAGCCTGCAACAGCTGCCCTTCTTCCCCACACTTGGCCTGTTCCCGGAAATTCATCATGCTGTCTTAAATGTCACTCTTCAGAGAGGCCTTCTTTAGCCCAGATACATAGGTGGGTTGACCCTGTTGTTGTCTGTGACGTTATCTTCTTGATGTCTTTTATGGACTTGATCACACTTTTAAATATATATTTGTTTTTCCTATCTCTTCCACGAGGCTGTTGAATGTTGCATGGACCTGTGCCCGGCACAGAGAATGTGCTGGTTTTAGTAGAGTAATTAACACAAGCAGCAGCAGTGAATAACCCAGAAAACCCAGAAAACATCAGTGGCTTCTCTTGGAAAGGCTTCTTTCTTTTTTTTTTTTTTTTTTTTGAGACAGGGTCTTGCTCTTGTCACCCAGTCTGGAGTGCAATGGTGCAATCCCGGCTCACTACAACCTCCGCCTTCTGGGTTCAAGTGATTCTTCTGCCTCAGCTTCCCAAGTAGCTGGGACTACAGATGCGTGCCACCACGACCTGCTAATTTTTGTATTTTTAGTAGAGACGGCGTTTCACCATGTTGGCCAGGCTGGTCTCAAACTCCTAACCTCAGGTGATCCCCCGACCTTGGTCTCCCAAAGTGCTGGGATTACAAGTGTGAGCCACCGCGCCCAGCCAGAAAGGTTTATTTCTTGATCACATGACTCAGCCAGAGCAGGTGGGCATGGACCTCTGCTCTCCCCACTCCACCTAAAGAACCTTCTCCACCTCCTGGTCTCGTTACCTGGAATATGTGGCCTATGAGGTTTGCCAAAGAGGAGAAAATGGAGACACACTAGCTGTTATCAGCCTGGCAGCCCATTTGCCTGACCAGCCCTATGGCTCCCACCTCCTGCAGGAGAGTGGGGAACAGAGGAGGCAGGAAGGACACTAGGAAGGGTGGGGAGGGAGGAGAACTGCACAGCTGGAGGGGGTAGGAGGGATGCTGAGTGGGTGCTGCTGGGAGGAGGGTATGTACTACTGGGAGGATGGATGCTGCATGGGCACTGCTGAGAGGAGGGACGCTGCATGGGCACTGCTGGGAGGAGGGATGCTGGGTGGGCATTTCTGGGAGGAGGGGGGAGAGGGAAGAGCCACACAGCCTGAGGTCTGTGGTGGGAGGAGACGACAAGAAGCAGGGAGAACACCAACAGAATAAACTGTGCAGCTTCCTTCAGATCCTCCCTGCACAGGTGTTTCTCGAAACTCATGTTCAATGAGAACAGCAGGCATAGACTCAGGACAAACCCTCCATCTCCTTTCACGTTAGGTTGGCCCATGGGCTGGAGCGTCTGCGTCTTGGTCGGCCCGGCAGTGTACATGTCAAGCAGTGCGCAAAGACTCCACAGCCATTCATAGGCACTGCTGGCCTCATGCTGCAGACAGCCCTGGGACAATGGGCCGCCAAGGGAAATCAAGGATCGCGTGGGTGCAGGTGACCTCCAGCCCCCTTCAGGGCCGCCCTTCTTCCCCATGCCAACTCCCCCCTTCCTATGGGCTCCCAAGAAATGGGTGGCAGAGACCAGCCCGGTGATTTACCTCCTGCCTTCCCGTGACTTCCTCCCAGTCCCGTGCATCTCATGTTTAATTATGAGGCTGTGGAAGGTGGTGATATTAATTATAGGGCTGAGGTTGTGTTACTTGGAGAAAGTCAGTGCACAATGTAATTTGATTTTCCTCAGGAAGGAAAATTGTATTTTTTCCTGATCTCAAAAATAATTCCAGGGAAATAAATGTGTACAATCACACTTTGGGGTTTTAAACTAACGAGTTTCAGCTTTAAAAAATGTTAAAAACCTTGCTATTTGGAGAAAGCTGGAAGAATCCACTTTGGGGATCTGGAGGTTCTCAGGAGCTGTGTTACCTGGAGGCGGTCTCGCTGGTTGGTAGCAGCTTTTGTGTGAGGAGGGGCACGGAGTCCCGACTTAGGCAGAGAAGGCTTTGCTGAAGAGGTGCAAAGCCCAGCTTAGGGCTGGGTGTTCTACAGACCAGAAATGAAACCGTTGCTTGGCAAGATTTCTTCTCTGCTGAGAGACAACATGCAGATTCCAAAGGGTGAGATGGGGAGAATTTGACATATTTTGGTTTGAAAATAAGTCAAAAGAAGGCTAATATTAACAATAACAATGATAATAACAACCATTAATTGTGCCTGTGTTAGATACCAGGCCCTATTCTAAGTGTTGCGAGTGCCCTCGGTCATTTAATCTCCACGGAGTCCTGAAGGTGCTTGCCAGGTTTGTCCCCATCACACAGATGAGGCCATCGTTCTGTTAAGACTGTCCTTGGGTCATTATGTCAGCAATGAAATCGGTGCGGCCATTATTAAACCCTTACTGTATGCTGGCATTTGTGTATGCATGCATGCGTGTGTGTGCACACGTGTGTGTTTGCGTGTACATGTGCACGTGTGTGTTGTGTGCGTGTGTGCACATGTGGAAGGAAAGTGACGTGTGGGAATGGAGAATTCCAACCTAGGAGGAGGCTGTGCCTGGGGCTGCCACGAGAAGTGGTGACACTTTGAGACACGGGTTCCAAATGCACGTTTCCTTCCAGTTCTCTGTGTGACCTTGGGCAAGTCACTTCAGCTCCCTGAGCTTTGTTTTTAAAAATATTTTTTAAATGTATAAAACCATGGACCATTACATATGAAGAGAAAGGTGTGTGCAAACATTCAGTTAATAATCACAAGGTAGAGGTGTGCCCACTCAGACCCAGAGCTGACACAGGGACCTCTCCCGGAAGGCTGTAGGGCTTCCCTCTCGACCCTCCAACTGCCCACTTGCTGAGCCTGTGCTTATCTGTTCAGTGGAAATGCTATGTGCCACGCTCCTCAGAAGGAAAAGCCACTAGGTAAGTGTGACACTCTGTGCCCAGCTTGGTGCAAAGCCCCTTGTGTGTGCTATCTTACTGACCTCCCAAATAGCATGGTAAGGTCAGTACTGTCACTTTCCCCACTTTGAAGATGAGGAGAGCACAAATTCTAGATGGAAATGGAGGTCACACAGTGGAAATAGGATCCAGACAGATTAATTCAAACTCGAGCCTGAATCCTTCCATTCCATGCTACGCTTGAAGCTCAGTCTCTCTTCCTGGTTGATTCTCCCCACTCCCCCAGATACATCCCATCGCTGCTTGGTGGACAGTGGCCATGACTGGGTTTTGGCAAAGGTTGCTGAATAACCAGGCTGCTGGGTAATTTTTCCATTTCACCTTTCCCAGTCATCATGGGGCCCCATGAAAAAGGCAGCTCAAATTGTAAATTACTCAAAGGAAGGACAGAAAGGTCTTCGTTTGCACCTACCCTAAGGATTTGGGGTAGACAGTGGGAATTTACTAATTACGAATTCCACTGCTTTCCTTGCTGAAAGAGAGGCATGGAATCAATGCTGAGTGAAGGCATCAAGTTTAAGCTGCTAATTACTTCCTGATCATGCAGAATAAAGCTACATCCCTTGAAATACACCAGGCAGCTAAACATAATCTTTGCCTTTCCCTGGTGTTGGTTAAGGAATCCAGATGTTACTGCAATAACCACTCCATAAACAAAAGGAACACCCAGCTGTGAGAACTGGCTTCTCAGCATTCGTCCTAGCAGAGGCTCTTCCGGGACTGGGTTCTGGTGGTTGACCTGTTTCAGCACAGCCCTTATTGGCAGGCAGACAGCTACGGGCACAGCCACAGGCTGAAGGTGAGTCCAGCACAGAACTTCCTGATAGTGAACAGGAGTAAACATGGGACCCACCTGAAACCTTTTTCTGTTGACTTCTTAGCAAATGAAGGCAGCTCTAGGCTCTGGAGAGTTTGGAGACCATGACTTGAGCAGACTGATATAAGTGGAATGCAAACATATTTAGATGGCACAACTTAATTTAGACTTATCAATGCTAATATGGAAAAAGCTAGTATTTATTGGGGCTTATTAGATTTTTAGTCTGAATCCTCACAACTTACGAGGGGGTTCATTTTACAGACTATGATCTCACGTGATTTCTCCAAAGATGCCCAATAAGTGTATGGTGAAAGTAGAATTTGAATATATAAGACCTGGTTCTGCTACTTTCTGTGTTTCTATTTGGTTCAAACCAGCCTTTCTTCTTTCAAAACAACTTCAATGGAATTCATGGTTTTGGAAAATAAACTTGATTTTGAGATTCAGACAATAAGTGCATTTTTAATGTTTATTCTTTTATCTTGAAAAACTGTTATATTTATGAAATGGTATGTGCTCACTCAGTGTCAACACTTCAAACAACACAGACAGTACAATGACAAATTGGAGATCAGCTCTAATCTCGGCCCCCAATTTAATACGTTGCTGAATATTCTTCTGAACATAGTCCATCCCACACTGTCCCATGACACAAGACGCTCCAAGGGGCTGAAGATAGAGGGGCTTCTGCAGTCAAGAGAGCTGGGAAACTCTTGAACAGTCACAATGTGCATTTGGGTATTAAAGGCTCTGAAAAGTTCTGCACCAAATAAACCCTTGGATTGGCTTGATCCAATGCCATGTTTCCAAAACCTACTTGCCCGTGGGACACCTTAGTCCATAACACAGGTTGGCATTTCTTCTAGAGAGTGTGCTCTGAAAAACACTGGTCTCACAACAGCATGCATTCATCCAGCAGGTATTTACCAAGCAGGGACTTTGGGCCAGGTCCGTGCTAGGCTCTGGAGGTGGACCAGCCAGCCCTGACCCCCATGGTGTCACTTCTCATGGGAGAGGCCGCACAGAAGTCATTGAGAAAATGAAGAAACACACAGGTACTTTCAGATGCTGATAATGACTGCTAAAAGAGCTGCAGGTGGTGTCTATTTTGAGACAGTCTTCTCAACAGTGAGACAGAATGAACGATGCAAACCTTGGGGGCTATGATGGTTTTAGGAAAGAGCTAGAGGGAAAAATCCTTTGACATATATACATACAAATAAAGCTACATGTGTATAATTTTATGTAATTGACATCACATTATATGCTGCCACCTGCCATTTTTGCTTAATGAAAATGTCAAAGGTAATATTGCCAATTAATAAATGTATTTCACCATCATGTTTAATTTCTGCACAGCACTTATTCAAGCACATACCACATTTTTCTTAGTCACGCACTGGTTGGCATAGAAAGTTTTCTCAGGCACGCGTTTTTCCATTTCTGAAATGATCTCCTTAGAATAAATTCCCCAAATTGGATTGCTGGGTTCAAAGGCATGAACATTTCACATTTTTATACAATAATGTCAAACTACCTTCCAGAAATGATGCTCACTTTACTTTCCCTCCAAGACTGCATGAAAATGCCCATTTTCCTAAATGCTTGCTATGACTGGTTTCCAACTATATTTTAATTCTTGTTCAATCCTATAGGTAAAAAATGATATTTAATTTTTATTTGATTGATAATGAGCTTGAACGTGCCCATTAGCCTTCTGCATTTATTCTTTTATGAAACATCTGTTCCTATCCTCTGTCGATGTTCTTCTTCATATATTAACTTTTCTTATTGATTTGTTAGAGCTCTTTCTATATTGCGAATATTAGCTTTTGTGATAAGAATTATGGAATTGTTGTCTTTAGTTTTGCTTATCAAGTTTAAAGCCATTCAGAGATGTTGTAAATGTGTATGTTGTTAAATTTATGTCTTATTTTGTGTTTTCTGATGCTCATATATTTAGAATGGCCAAGCAACCCCAACTTATGATTATATAAATATTCTCCCATATTTGCTTTCAGCATTTTTTTCTTTTCATGTAAACCTTGGTTCTTTTAGGAATTTACTTTGCAGTAAGAAATGGGCTGGCTTCCAGTTTTATGTTTCCCAGATGGTGATGCAGCTGTTCCATTTCCATATTCTCCCTTATTAGAAATGACCACTGTATTATGTTCTAAAATAGCTACATACTTGGATCTCTTCCTATAATGTTAGTTCATCTCTTTGAGCTATCTTTTGATTCCTTTTTCAAACCACACTGCTTTACTGAACTGTCATCATCTTATACATTTTTAATACCTAGCAAGACGAGTTTCTCAATGCCACTCTTTTTCAGAGTATTTCTGGTGGTTGTAAGATGTTTATTCTTCTAGACAAACTTTAGAATCATCTTTTTGTCCAAGGTAAAATATATCCCACATTGAGATCATACTGAATGTATAGACTAATTCAGGAAAAAAATATGTCTTTATTGCATTGAGTCTTCTTATCCAATAAAAAAGACTTGAATTTCCATGTATTGAAATCTTATAAGAAGATCTTCACTGAGACTTATTTTTGGCTTTTCACATGTCCTGAAAATGTATCATTAAATTTAATTTTAGGTATTTTAGGGGAAATGATCTTCTAAAGTGTGTGTTTTCTAACTTGTTATAATTTACCTGTGAGATAGTCATTGATTGTTGTATATTGTTTATAGCTGATCATATTACTGTATTTTTATTGTTTTAATAGTTTTTCTATTATTTTGGGTTTTCCTGGAATACAACCTTATTATCTACAAATTCTGATTGTTTTGCTTTTTCCAATGTTCATGACTGTTTTTATATTCTTGTCTGATTGCTTTGTCAGCACTTCTAGAAAAAGTCATGCAATACTAGTGATAAAGGGTACTCTTGTGACTCTCATAGGATGCTGATAGTATTTTTACAAGTAAATTTGATGGTAATTTTTGGATTGGAATGTGCATTAAAAAAATTCTATGGTGCTCACACCTGCAATCCCAGCACCTTGGGAAGACAAGGCGGGTGGATTGCTTGAGCCCAGGAGTTTGAGACCAGCCTGGGTAACATGCCAAAACCCTGTTTCCACAAAAAACAAACAAACAAAAACCCCAAACAACAACAAAAAAACAACAATGAGCCAGGCATGGTGGCACACACCTGTAGTCGCAGCTGCTCAGGAGGCTGAGGTGGGAAGATCACTTGAGCCCTGGAGGTGGAGGTTGCAGTGAGCTGAGATGCCAATGGCGCCACAGCACTTCAGTCTGAGCAACTGAGAACCTGTCTCCAAAAAAAAAAAAAAAAAAAACCATAAACCAACCAAATGAACAAAATCTTTTAAGGAGGAGTTATTGATAATTTCAAGTATCAGAAATGGATGTTAAATCTTATCGAATATCTTTATGACTTATAAAAAATGATCAAATACTTCTTTTTCCTTCGTCCTGTTAACATTTTGAGAGTATTTTTAAAAGTTTCCGGCCGGGCGCGATGGCTCACGCTTGTAATCCCAGCACTTTGGGAGGCCGAGGTGGGCGGATCACGAGGTCAGGAGATCGAGACCACGGTGACACCCCATCTCTACTAAAAACACAAAAAATTAGCCGGGCGTGGTGGCAGGCGCCTGTAGTCCCAGCTACTCGGAGAGGCTGAGGCAGGAGAATGGCGTGAACCTGGGAGGCGGAGCTTGCAGTGAGCCGAGATTGTGCCACTGCACTCCAGCCTGGGTGACAGAGCGAGACTCCGTCTCAAAAAAAAAAAAAAAAAAGCTTCCTAAACCATATAGCTCCCGGATTCTGCGAATCAACATGGTGTGTTATTTGCCAACACTTTCTCAAGCTTTTTGCATGAACTTTCTCTAATTACCTTTTCTGTGGGGAGTCTGTGTCAGGCCCTGGCATTCAGGTTATGCTGACTGTGGAGAAACCATTCAGTGACTTTTTGTCTTTCTCAATGTACTGGAATTGTTTCCATAGTACGGAAATAATCGGTTCCTTGAAGATATGAGAAAATAAGACTCTGGCAAGCAGTAACTTCTATCCCACTGTTGGGAATATAAATGGTTTCAGCCACTTTGGAAAGTCTTTTGTTAATATCTAGTTAAGTCAAAACACTTGTACCCTGTGCTCCCATAACTCTACTCCTCTATCTGGGCCCTAGAGTAATGGTCCCCAACGTTTTTGGCACCAGAGACGGGTTATGTGGAAGCCAATTTTTCCATGGACTGGGTTGGGTGGGGGATGGTTTCAGGATGATTCACGCACCTTATATGTACTGTGCACTTTATTTCTATTATTATTAGCACATTACATTTATTGTGCACTTTATTTCTATTATTATATGTCTTATGTATATTGTAATATACAATGAAATAATTATACAACTTACCATAATGTAGAATCAGTGGGAGCCCTGAGCTTGTTTTCCTGCAACTAGCTGGCCCCATCTGGGGGTGATGGGAGACAGTGACAGATCATCAGGCTTTAGATTCTCATAAAGAGCACATAACCTAGATCCCTCGCATGTGCAGTTCACAGTAGGGATCACACTCCTATGAGAATCTAGTGCTGTTGCTGATCAGACAAAAGGCAGAGCTCAGGAGGTCATGCAAATGATGGGGAGCAGCTGTAAATACAGGTTAAGCTTTGCTCACTCGTTGGCCACTCATCTCCTGCTGTACAGCCCAGTTCCTAACCAGTTCCTAACCTGTACCGGTTCACGGCACGGGGCTGGGGGCCCTGCCCTACAGAAACTCTCTTATGCATGCACAAGAAATGGTATGTGTCAGAATTTTCATTGCAGTGTTGTTCGTACTGGTTAACAAATCAGAAATGACTTAAATGTTCCTCACTAGGGGATTGGATTAGGTAATTTATGCAATGGATTACTCTGCCACAGATAAAATGATTAAATTAGGTCTACTGATATCAACCTAGAAAATTCTCAAAAAATTAGTATGGGGAGGAGACAGTGAGAAGAAAGTGAAAAAGAACGTGTTCATCATGATACAATTTGTGTAAAAATAACAGGAAACAATGTTATATATTATTTTTTGTGCCTAAGTGTGGATAATATATACACATACATCATCAAAAGCACAGAAGAGAGGGGTATTCATCACCTTCAAGAATCAGGGTTTCCCCTGTGGAGGGAGGGAGCGGAGACAAAATGGTAACAGAGAAATGGAGCTTCAAAGGTCTCGTAGTATTTTACGCATTAACCAAAAAAGGTCTGTTGTAAATACAGAAACACATGATATCTTTGAAAGCTGTGTGGTGGGGCATGGGTATTTGTTACATTAACCACACTTCATTTATGGTCTTTATGAATTTCTATCTGGTTTCTCCATTAAGGATTAGAGAGGTATTTCAAAGGCTTCTATTACATTTCCACCAATTCTGTCTGTTCATCTTCCTTTTAAAAATTGGAGATGGAGGCTGGACACTGACAATTGTTATTCTTTAGATACTTTGAGTTAGATAACACAGTGCTTGGCACGGGGCAGGTGTCCAATAAGCGCTGGATGGCGTCATCGTCCTCTTGGATACTTTTGCATCCCTCCAAATCCTCTGTTCCCTTGCCTTGGTGGGAAGCCAGTGCCCTTCAGGTGAACCCCTTGGCTCCCAGCTCTTCCCAGGCTGAGGTGGGCATGGCTCCCCATCGAGAAGTTGGAGCATAGGCCCTTGTGCTTGGTGGGAACACTATGTGTGTCCCTTGTTGACTCCTTTGACTTGCAACACTGATTCCTAGGTTACGCTTTGGGACTGCCTGCCAGTTAGTGAAAATGACAGGGCTGTCCCTTCTCACCTGGGTCCTGCTGTTCACCTAACCTGCCGTGGTGGGGCACCAGCCCTGGCAGACGATTTCTCTTTCTCCCTGGTAACCTGTGGTCCAGCCCCCACTCTCACATCTTCTCTTACTTGTCCATGAGCTAAAGCGACTCACCTCCTTTGCACCTTTCACTTTGACCTGATTCGGATTGCTTCTGGTGGATTTCCATCAGTGTGGCATGGCGGTGTGCTTTCCCCAGTTTCAGGGAAGGCTGACTTAACCAGTCTACTTGTGGATCCCTTGGGTCTGCGGATCTTACTTTGGGGTGATTTTGCCTGATGGGGATATTTGGCAATGTCTAGAGACACTTTGGTCATCACAGCTGGGCAGGGACACAGGGAGGGTGTGCTACCAGTATCTAGTGGTGGAGACCAGGGATGCTGCTGAATGTTCTAAGATGCATAGGACAGGCCACCCCCCTTTAAACAAAGACTTATCCTTGAAGTATAAATAGCGCCCAGGCTGAGAAACTCTGCCTTAGGCCCAATGAGCCAATTTTACTCTGATCTGCGTCACTTTGCTTCAACAGCTGGGCTTCGGAGAGACGGCATGCACTTTACATTGATGTGGTCTGATGTAACAAGCACCAGGCACCTTAGTATCATAATATGAGTGATTAGATTTTCATTTGCCTTGTCATTTTGTTAATGTGTAGAGGAGGAAATATTACTTGAAGTCAGAAGATGGATCTTTGTCATGCCACCTTCTTCCATTAATGCATGCGTTTAACAACTATTTATGGAGCATCTACTATGTGCTGGATATCATGACGGATGATGCCCTTTTAGTGCTCCCAGTCCAGCAGGAACACAGGAAAAAAAACCCAACCAAACCAACAGATAACTGTATGTCTTGGAGATGGTGGCGTGTAGCAGAAAGGAAATAAGAGCATCAGGGAATCCACCCATGTAGGCGGTATCTTAGCCTCCTGTGGATGCTGTAACAAACATCACACATTCAGTGGCTCCAAACACTAGAATCATATTCTCTCCAGGTGTTGGTAGGGCCGTGCTATTTCTGGGGGCTTTAGGGGAGGATCCTTCCTTGCCTCTTTTGGTTTTCAGTGGCATCTCTTGGCCTTCCTCCCTGTGTAGCTGCATCACTCCCATCTCTGTCTCTGCCCTCATGTAGCCTTCTGTGCCTGCATCTTCTTCTCTCCTGTCTCTTGTAAGGGCACATGTCATTGATTTAGGGCCCACTCTAATCCAGAATGATCTCATCTCCAGATCCTTAATTACATCTGCAAAGACCAGGCCCTTCTTTCCAAGTAAGCTTACAGTCACAGATTCTGGGGATTAGGATGTGGATATATCTTTTGAGGGATGCTTTTCAAACCATTACAGATCAGCAAAATTTTCCCTGGAAGCCCCTAGCTGACTTCTTTTCTGGTTTTTTTTTTTTTTTTTCCCCCTCTTTGATCACCAAAAGGAGATGCATGGATTAGGCCAAGTGAGATTCATCCACCTGTCCTAAGCACATTGTTGCTCAAACATAGATTTCTAAAAATCAAGAAGAAGGGAGGCAGGCAGCCAGCAGGGTCTGCCCCAGAAGCTCTCCCTGATTTTCAGATATGCCAGACTCCATCTTCTCTGGACGTTTTTTTTCTTTGTGCTTAAAACAGCAGTTCTGAAGCTTGGGAAGCCATCAGCGTCACCTAGGAGCCTTGCTACAATGCTCTCCCCTGGAGTCTCTGCTCACAACGTGCATTTCTAACAAGCTCCCAGGTAAGGTGGATGCTGCCAGTCCAGGGGCCACACTAGAGAACCACTGCTCTGAAACATTCTTCCTGCTCCTGGCTCTTGTCACTCTTGTCTTCCCCCTTGAGGCTCCCTTTTGCCCAGAGCTTGCTGGTGTCTCCAACCCATGGGTTTCACCCTTCCCTTCTCTTCTGTGGCATTTACCACAGAAATCTTCCCTTCAGCTCCACAGAGGGCACATGTCTTGCAGGCACAGATGTTGTCTTTCTGTCTCCATTTTCCCAGCACCTCCTGTCCACAGGGACGGCAATGCTGAGCGTCTGCTGGATGAACAGGTGAACGAGATTCATGCACGTTCTCTTCCTTCTCTGCAGAGTGCCTGAGCCTGCCAGGTCTTATGCTGTGGTGGGCTCTGGACTGGAGACTGTCTGGGTTCAATTAGTGCCTCAGCAATGTGACTCTGGTTAAGCCATTTAACTTCCCTGAGCCTCAGTTTCCCCATCTGTAAAATGGGCATTATAATAGCACTTACCCTAATCTCAAGAGTATCAAATGTGATAAAACCATATAAAGTGTTCATTGCATTTATTAAGTGGCTGATCCGTGTTAATTACGTTAATATCATTTAAGGCTGGAGGAGTGCACCTTAGTTTTCTCTTGTTGGGACAAGGCCAGTTGGTTGTGTGTGCCCCTCGTTTTAACCCTAGGGCAGAACTTCTCTGGTTTGGGGCGCAGGCCTCAGGGGTGCAGGGCTGAGAGGCAGAGGCTGAGTCAAGCCCAGGGAGAAGGCTGGTGTGTTGCCCTGGAGCACCAGTTTCCTCCACAGTCAGCAATGTCAGCCTTTGAAGACTATTAAGACAAATGCAGTTACATTACAGAAAGCAATAAAAATGCTTGTGAATTTTTAAGGTAAGATCCCTAGATTTTAGCCGGGTCCTGGGCTGGGGCCCCCTCCTTGCAGACGTTCGCTTCCTTTGCTGCCTCTCCCATGGCCCCTGCACAAGGCTGCAGGCTGGGTGGGGCTCAGGCCTTGTAGCATTGAATGGATTGATGAAGCTGCCCTTCAAGGCACTTCTCGTTTCCTTACACAAATGCTTTTGCAACTCCTGTGCCCTGAGGCTCTGTTTTAAACTGGTATAGGCCCCAATGGCAGGGCTGACACCTGGCAGCTAAGCCTGGGAGGAAATGCTTTTGATTGTTACATGCCAGAATAGTCCAACCTTCACCTCCCTGGCCTTTTGTGCTGGAACAAGGCCAATCAGTTCTGTCTGCTCCTTCCGGTGGTGATTTGGTTTAATCAAACAATTGCATGTCTGGGAGAGCTCCCTGTCCGCCTTGATTATACATGCATCACCCTTGCCCCGCCTTGCACACACTCCCCAAGTCACATTCATCCAATTTCATTACGTTGCAGATAAACAACACACAGAAATAGATAATGCAATCACCACGGCCCCGTGTCTAGGGGAACATCTCGTCCAAGCACAGGAGCAATTTTGCCTCCACTTGGCTGTGTCCTTGCTGCCACCTGTGTGGTCTTGGGCCCTGCGTGGGGGAGCAAGAGGGCCTGGCCTCCTTCCTGTCTCATCTCACTGTTCTTCCACACACAGCAGACAGCAGCCTCCCAGCCTCCCCATCACCGTCCTCTGATTTGTGAGGTACCTGACAGGGAGCCAGGGAAGGGCTCACTCCACAAGCACAGTCTCCCAAAGTGGCAGTGTCTCAGCACTTTGCAGAGCCGGCGTGATCGTTTCCGAAATGTCCACCCAGGCTCGAGGGCAGGGTTTCTTAGCCTCAGCACTGTTGACTTTCACGCGCATCCGTGTGAAGAGACCAGCAGACAGGCTTTGTGTGAGCAACGTGGCTGTTTATTTCACCTGGGTGCAGGCGGGCTGAGTCCGAAAAGAGAGTCAGCAAAGGGTGGTGGATTATCATTAGTTCCTATAGGTTTTGGGATAGGCGGTGGAGTTAGGAGCAATGTTTTGGGGGGCAGGGGGTGGATCTCTCAAAGTACATTCTCAAGGGTAGGGAGAATTACAAAGAACCTTCTTAAAGGTGGGGGAGATTACAAAGTACCTTCTTAAGGGTGGGGGAGATTACAAAGTACATTGATCAGTTAGGGTGGGGCAGGAACAAATCACCATGGTGGAATGTCATCAGTTAAGGCTATGTTTACTTCTTTTGTGGATCTTCGGTTGCTTCAGGCCATCTGGATGTATCCGTGCAAGTCACAGGGAATGCGATGGCTTGGCTTGGGCTCAGAGGCCTGACATTGACATTTTGTGCAGGATCCTTCTGTGTCATGGGGCTGTGCTCTCCATGGTACCCTGGCCTCTACCCACTCGATGCCAGTAGCACTCCCTCCCCAGATATGATAACCAGAAACATCTCTGGACAAGGCTAAATGTTTCCTGGAAGTCAAAATTGCTGCCAGTTGAGACCCACTGAGAGACAGGAAGGTGCAGACGAGGCTCAGACTGTCAGGGCGTGACTGAAGAGCAGGTGGTCAGCCCCTGAGAGGCCTTGATAGAGCCTATCAAAGACCCTGCTCACCTGACCCCTGACCCCTGACCCCTGACCCCTCCGTGTGAGCTCTGCCCAGGCCTTGCTGTCAGCCTCGGGGCACTCTGCATGCAGAACCCATCCCACCTGCGCCTCTGAGGTGTGGGGAAAAGAAAGAGAGATCAGATTGTTACTGTGTCAGAGTAGAAAGAAGTAGACATGAGACTCCATTTTGTTCTGTACTAAGAAAAATTCTTCTGCCTTGAGATGCCGTTAATCTGTAACCCTACCCCCAAACCTGTGCTCCCTAAGAAATGTGCTGTGTCAACTCAGGGTTAAATGGATTAAGGGCTGTGCAGGGTGTGCTTTGTTAAACAAATACTTGAAGGCAGCATGCTTGTGAAGAGTCATCACCACTCCCTAAACTCAAGTACCCAGAGAGACAATACACTGCGGAAGGCTGCAGGGACCTCTACCTAGGAAAGCCAGGTATTGTCCAAGGTTTCTCCCCATGTGATAGTCTGAAATATGGCCTCATGGGAAGGGAAAGACCTGACCGTCCCCCAGCCCGACACCCGTAAAGGGTCTGTGCTGAGGAGGATTAGTAAAAGAGGAAGGAACGCCTCTTTGCAGTTGAGATAAGAGAAAGGCCTCTGTCTCCTGCTGGTCCCTGGGCAATGGAATGTCTTGGTGTAAAGCCTGATTGTATGTTTCATCTACTGAGATAGGAGAAAACCGCCTTAGGGCTGGAGGTGGGACATGCTGGCAGCAATACTGCTCTGTAAGGCATTGAGATGTTTATGTGTATGCACATCAAAAGCACAGCACTTTTTTCTTTACCTCGTTTATGATGCAGAGACATTTGTTCACGTGTTTGCCTGCTGACCTTCTCTCCACTATTATCCTATTGTGCTGCCACATCCCCCTCTCTGGGAAACACCCCATAATGATCAATAAATGCTAAGGGAACTCAGAGGCCGGTGCCGGCGTGGGTCCTCCGTCTGCTGAACGCTGGTCCCCCGGGCCCATTTTTCTTTCTCTGTGCTTTGCCTTGTGTCTCTTTCTTTTCCAAGTCTCTTTCCACCTGACGAGAAACACCCACAGCTGTGGAGGGGCAACCCACCCCTTCATGAGGTGGCTCCTCCTCTGCAGGGTTGCCTTTGCACAAGTGGAGGCTCTGACTACGGGGACAGGACTGCCCCTCTGTCATGCTCAGCACTGTCCCCTCCAAGTCTCATCACTCACCAGGAACACCCAGGCCCTTGGCTCCTTTTAAAGCTGGTGTTGGGCCTCAACCAATGCCTCTCTCTCTTGGCTGGAAGCTCCAATATTATTTGCCTCTTTTTATTGGATTATCTTTCTTAGGGTATTCAAATAATAAGCAAAAAGATATGTCAAAGCCTAGGCTGTCAGCTGGAGGGACTGGCAGTCCTCTATTCGGGAGGCCGAGCAGGTGAGGGCGTTTGATTAGGAAGCTATCATGCTCTGATTTTTCCAGAATTATCACTTATAGATCAACTGAACTAATCTGTCCCAATTTGCTCATCATGACTTTAGGTCTTTATCTGCATGCCTAGGCTATCCCTGTTCCATTTACAAAACCAAGAACAAGAAAGGTTGACCTTACAGCCCCTGTGAGGCCTTGGCCCAGACGGCTGCCTATAAAAACGGCGCACTCATGATGCAGCCGCCCAAATGGCTCAAAGGTACAATTGGCACATTTGACTGCATGTTGCTCGGCCCTTTAAATATCTCTTCTGATGTGTTAAAAATTAGCTTCTTCCCATACCACAAAAAGAGAAAGGAGTGTCCTTTTTAAGCAAATGTGGGGGAAAAGCTCCTCTTTGTCTGGCTTAGTTAAAAGTGACCCTATCTAAAGTCAAGGGTATGTACCAGGCGACCTTTCAAGGCAGCACCCAGACTTAAGATGTAAGAATTATCCTTTTTTGATTGAAAAAAATAGACTTTCTTGACACTTCAGAGCCATCATAGCACAATGGGAACTGGAGAGAGGGAAGGGGCGGAAGGGCAGAGACCCGAGATGTACAATGCCCCTGGGTCTAGGCTTGAGCGAAGGTGTGGGAGTGGGAGGGAGAGCATGTGGCTCGTGGTGCACAGAAAGGATTTGATGTAACTCAGCCCTCCCCTGTCCCCCAGGTGAGTATTGTGTGTGCTGGCTTCTGTGGATAGGGGTACAGCACACAGGGAGGCTCACCTGGGTCTTCAATATGCATCATTTCCATTTCACTGCAGACAGACCCAACCTCAACCTCAGGGGTTAAACAGCTGCCCTGGGTTCCCCAGGGTGCAAGGGAAAGAGCAGGAATTTGAACCCAAGTCTGTCTGACCCAAGGGCCAAGCTCATTACAGTTTTCTGGTACTGAGGTTAAGGGAAAAATCAATCTTGCTTAGTTTTCTTCCCTGACCAAATAAAAGCCCCCAAAGACCTAGAGAATTCATCTGAGGTTATAAAAATAAAGTAAAAGACAGCCCTTTGGGAACAGTCCTGGTCTTGAACTTGAGCTGGTGTTATTGCTGGTGGAGGTGCCCACAGTTTTCACTTGTGGACTCAAGCTCCTTCCCTGACAGCTTGCTGCAGAGAGTCCTTCACTGAGAGGGTCCCGGTGATACAGCCTCCAAAGCAGGAACGGGCAAAGTGGGCACCCGGAGGTGAGAGGCCGCTGTCCTGGGGCACCGGTGGAAGGAGGTGCTGAGGAAAGGTCACCAAAGACATGCTTATTTGACTTCATTAATATTTGAAGGGTGAGCTCTATGCCCCAAGCAGAGAAAAAAGAAGTGAGGAACTATTAGCATTTGTTATCATATTTAATGGGACAAACATCTAAGGGGCAGATGTCATAGTGGTTAAGAACACGGATCTTAAGAGTTAATCAGATTGGGATCAAGTGTCAAATTTCCCACTTTTGGGTTGTGAGACTTTGGTCAAGTTACTCTGCCTTTCCAAGCCTCAGTTTATGCATCTGTAAAGTGAGGATGGTTGTAATCACACCCATTCACTAGAGTGTGATGCCTGATAGCTAGTACACAAGCATTAAGGAGAGCTGGGATCTGTGCACTCACCGTCAGAGGTTGTGTTGTTTCAGCTCCGTTCTGTTCCCTACTTGATGTGTGACTTTTCTTTGGTCCCTTTGATTACCTAAGCCTCAGTTTCCTCATCTGGAAAAAATAAAAACAAACAAGGTTTGGGCAGAGGGAGAATCACTCCCCAGTTTGGCAAAGAAAGGTAGAGATGATGGAAAGGAAACATTTTTGTAAACTGCAAAATGCTGTGAAAATAGAAGCAGAGATTCCAGAGAGACAGGACTGATGAATGGCTGGGCATTGTCAGGTGCCTCCTCGCAGGACCCTCAAACCATTAAGAAGACCTTGACTTTGCTGTCCCCAGTTCTTCCTCTGTCTAAGACTTGAGATTCAGAGATGAAAAGTCAGGGCCCACTGGAAAGACGATGGAGGGATTCATACTGGCTGGAAGAGCATCCAGGCTCTCTGTTCTTTATAACATCTGGGTTATGGGTGGCATGAAGAGGAAGCTGGGAGAGGCGGTGGCAGTGCCCAGGCAGTTGACATACTGAAGGGGTGGGTGGAGGAGGAGGAGGGGAAGAGAGGATCACTTTGGATATCAGGAGATTGATTTTGGGGTTTGGCAGGTGGGACATCAGGAGGATATAAGGTAATAGGGGAAGAAAGGAAATTTGGAGAAGTGATGCTTTGGGTTATGAAGAGGTTTCCCATTAATGTCTGTGGAGAGAAGCAAGAAAAGATGGTAATTTATTGCTAATCATTTTTAGCTGTTGGAATGTGTGTCTTTGAATGTTATTCCATGCAAAGACTGGGCCACATGGGGCACTGGTGTGCATTTGTGCAAATTGCAAAGGTGTTTTAAACATCCTCTGCGAAATGAGATATTTCATCACGGGGAAGACAGTGTTTTGTAGTCCACAGAGTGTTTTTGCAAGTATTTTTCTCTTTAAGTCTCTTCCAAGCCCTCTGAAAAAGATATGGCACGAATTATTATTATTATTATTATTATTACTTTGACAGTGCCTCCCTCTGTCACCCAGGCTGGAGTGCAGTGGCATGATTTCAGCTCACTGTAACTTCTGCCTCCTGGGCTCAAGTGATCCTCCACCTCAGCCTCCTGAGTAGCTGGGACTACAGGTGCACACCACAACGCCTGGCTAATTTTTGTATTTTTAGTAGAGACAGGGTTTCATCATGTTGGCCAGGGTGGTCTTGAACTCCTGACCTCAAGTAATCCACCCACCTCGGCCTCCCAAAGGAAATTTTATAATGTCTTGGTCCTAAGGGTTCACCTTTCCTGCTTGCTCTTAGAGTAGGATTCTGAGGCCTTGGTCATGCATGTTAAGCCTCAGCCATTCACTAACTGTTAAGCTTTATGATTGCCTCAATCATTTCATTTACCCATTTAGGGAATGTACATAAGCACTCCCCTGTGCCATGCACTGTGTTAGGCAGTGGAGATACAGCATGCATGGTCAGGCATAGTTTCCAGATGAAGTAATATGCAAGAAGATTACGGAAAGATGGACAGGAAGTAGTTACGAGGACAGTCAGGAGGCAGGTGGAGGGAGGCATGCAAGGCAGAAACACCCAGTATGTCAAAGCCTGGCTCAGAAAAACACAGCAAGTTTGTGGAGATCTTCTCACATGTATTGTCTTGCTATCAAGTGTCCTTTTGCGTTTCATATCTTAAACTGAATGTAAACGGCGTAGAGCCCACCCTATCTATCTGCAATAAATTGCAAATAATTACATGTTATAAGTAAAATTCACCAAGAGGCCACAAGAAGTTGTTTTAATTTATTGTTCATTTTAACCCAATTTTCCCAAGTGTGTCATTGATTTTTGAATTTTTAATATTTTTTCTAGAGTTCATGTTAAGACATAGCAGAAGCCAGTAATTCTGTTGTTCTATTTTACTAAATATTAGTTATTTTCCAAATAAATTATTGGCAATATATGTTAACAAATATTAATAAGTTGACAAAGTAACTTATTGAACTATCACCGTATTTTTATTCTTAATAAACTTCATCAATTACGTGGTACATATACGACATTCAACATCGACATTCTTTTAGAATACTACAGAGATATTTCCACTTTAAAGCAGAGAAAATTGAGGCACAGGATGTTTCAATGATTTGCCCCTGTCCTCCTGCCAATAAAGGGTCAAACTGGAATCAGAAGTCAGCTTTTCTGATGGAGGCTAACTCCTGTAAAATGGCATGTGGGGGAAGGACTCTTGTGTTTGACAGTCTAAGGGCCTTTTCTGCCTAATCTAAGGTCTGTTTCCCTATATCCAGGCTGGGAGGGGTGTTTGTGCAGAGGGACCCTTGGAGAACTGTTACATTATGCAAACTTGATTATCCTGTCTGACATTATTGATGTCAGCAGCCATTGTGAAATGAAGTTTGGGAGATGGAGTGTGGAAGGTGGCACTTGTAATTTTTAATAATCATCCTCTTTTACTTCTTGGGGGGAGGCAGTGGGGGAGAAACAGAGCTTCAGGGTTGTGGATGCTTTAATGGAATCTGTCTGTCACAATAAGAAAGTAGAGAAAGTCTTTTAGCATTCTACAGGCAAAATCACAGGGCTCGAACCATGGGTTTTTTGGTGAACAGAGATGCCGTACCATAAAGGCAGATTAAGAATGACTGCAGGGTCAATGAGATTGTCACCCCCCACGGCAGGGGCAATGTTTATTCATCTCTGAAATCATAGTGCCCTTCACAGGGCACTTAGCTGGAGCTGGTCCAGTGAGAGCTGATTCCAAATACACTCTATAAAGGACCTTGTCTGTGTAGAATTTTGGCATCTCAGGCACTGTGATGACCACTCCTCCCAGTTCAAAATCTCCATATCCAACTACCTGATCAATTTCTCCCTTTGGATGCCAAATGACCAGAACAGGACAGATAATGTCCCCTTCAAGTATTTTTTATCTTATGTGAAGTCCAGTGAATGGTGTTGCTGTCTACCCAGTCTTCCAAGTAAGTGTGACAGCTTGGCATCATTTTCAAATTTCCATTCTCCTTTGCCCCACATACCAGATCATTCACCAAACACTGCCTCTTCTATTTTCTCACTATCTCTTGAATTTTTCCACTTCCCTCCATCTTTACCAACACCTCCTTGGACCATGCCAATACCATTTCTTGCATCTGCAGTTTCAGCAATCTCCTAATTGGTCTTCCTGCCATCACCTTCATTAATCCATTCTCCATGTAGTAGCTGGAATGACATCTACTTAACCTTTACTTAAAACCTCCATGGCTCTTGAGGTCAATATTCAAGCTCATTACATGGCCTAAGGCTTTCTGGGGTATGATCCCAACCAATTTCTCCATCTGTCTCCCATCCTTCTCCCTGCCTCCCTATCTTCTTCCAGTTCCTCTAATGCCACGTCTCCCCACACCCAGCCTCCACTCATGCTGTTCCCTCTGCCAAGAATGTCCTTCCCAGATCTTGCCCAGCCAAATCTTGCTTATTTTCCAGGTCTCAGTCTCAGTTCTTCAGTGGGGACTTCCCTGAATAACCGTATAAGCAAACATTAATAAAGTCCTCGCTATGTGCCAGATACTTGCCTTTACATAGATTAACCTGTTCAATACTCACAATAACCGTATGACATAGATAACATATGGTCTACAGTTAGCAGATGGAGAAACTGAGGCACTAAGAGATAAATGAACTTGTCCAAGGTTACATGCAAGGTAGAAGAGCTGGGATTCAAATGCAAGCATCTTGGTTCCCCAGTCTGTGTTTTAATCACTACACCCTGACTCCAGACTGTGCTGAGTTGTACCTGCTGTAGCCTGGAATTCACTTCCACTGCACCCCTAATGCTTATGCGGCATTATTCTCCCTTCCATAGTTACAGCATCACACGGTCAGGAACTGTGTCTGTCTTGTCCATGGGTGTGTCCGCAGTACGTGCACAATGCCTAGCATGTCACAGGCACTCGTGAAGATGTTTCCTGGGTGAATGAATAAAAGATTAAAATTCTCCCTGAGCACATCAGCTGTTGGAGCCACTCTTGTTCTCCAGCGTGTTTCAGATTCATCTGGGGGCGGAGAGCAAAAGCGTCTGCATGCGGCAGGTGAGATGCCCCCGTATGAGGTGTTTGGGTACAGTCGTATGTTGAAGACTTTACCTCTTGGTCAGCGTTTCCCTACTTCCACTCCCAATATGGATGGCAGCCAAGCTTTCATTTTGCAGGTCTAAGCCTCTGTGTCTAGAAAACGGAGGTTTTACTGACTTGTCTTTTGCAAAAGTAAGAATTGGCAGACACCGTGGCAGTGGGCGTCCTCTCTCGCTGAGGACAGGAATGGGGCTAGGCTGCAGCATGCCTGATGAGAAGCTGCTGTAGGTGGTTGGGCAGTTGGGCACTGTTTCTCATGGTCTGGAGAGCAGCTGAGAGGGTCCTGTGGGTCACTCTGTACTAGAATGGACTGCAGCTAGGGGCGCCCTGAGCCCTTTGCCTGGAGCTGAGTGACAGCTCGAGCTCAGGGGACCAGCATGTAGAGCAGCAGACTTGGGCTGAGGTCCCGTCCTCGTGGCCCCATCTCTGTTGGGTGTCCAGGCCCTTAAAGATACCATGGGGTCGGGGGAGTAATAATGACTGCAGTTGAATTTGCTGTCTCTTGGATAGTGGTGGTTATTTGCAGATGAACTTTGGCTTAAAGAATATACAGAATGTGGCAGGTCTTTCTCCTAATGTTGTGACTAGGAATTCATTCCAGCTATGCTTGTTGGCACAGCTCGAGCACAGTCCAGGGCTCAGGAACATACGGGCCTATGCACGTCTTGGATGCTTACCACAAAAGGAGGGCTGGTTGTGGGTGAGAGCCATGGCAGAGTCTGGGGCATGGCGGGTGCATTGCTGCAGGATGAGCCTTTGCGAAGGGCTAGGCTTGCTGCTTTGGGGCAGCTCCCAGGATGGCCACCAGCAGAAAAAGCTCCAGGCCTGGCTCCGTGTTCTTTCTCCGGTCCCCACCTTTCCTTCATCCACAGCACATTTTAATGTCTGATTTCAGGGGCTTGGGAACCTCTCTCTGCCAGAGCCACCTGCATGCTTGCGTCTTGGGATCTGACCACAGTCTTTAACCTTCTGAGGGAGTAGTTACCACCTTTTTAGGTCAGGGGGTGGGTGATGGTGAGAAGCAAGCAAACAAGCCTCTCGGGAGAAGGGTGCAGGGAAGCGTGCTGAAGTTTTGGAGTACCTTCCGTTACCATCATTGTGCTTAACGTGTTCGTTACGAAGCAGCCTGGTGATGCTCGCTTCTCCTCCTATGGGTGACTCTTCCTCTCTCCAACAGGGGAGCCTCACAGTGGGTGCCTTTGCTCAAAGGGGACCCATCCTCAGGGAGTTCGCAGCCAGCCGAAGGGCAGCCAGGAGTGAAGAAGAGTGAATGGGAGGTGAGGCGGGAGAGGAAAATCCACCTGAGCTGAACCTGGCTTCAATAATTAATAGCAGCGGGCAAAGCCAACATGACATGAGGAAAATTTAATTAGAACATGCAACTTATATATGTAATTGGATGCCTGGGGCAGTAATAATGCATTTTCACAGTACCTCAACCATCCCCCCAGGCTTGTTTTGACTCATAAAAAGGGATCAGTCCTGAAGAGCTGTGAGGCTGGAGTGTTATTTCTGTTGTCCTGGTGGTCACTTATGTAACCTAGTGTGTAGCCTGGGGCAGGCTGTGGCACCTAGTAGGTAGGTCCTCAGTTGATATTTGTTGGCTGATTTAATGGGATTTTATGATGAGATTGAATAAATTAGGGCACATCTGGTTTTTAGGACTTCCCTGGATGGCTGCATGCTTCCTCCTAGACCAAGTGTGTTCAGATGAAAATGGCCCTTTCTTGCTGTGGGCACCCTCTTTGCTAGGGTGCCAAGGTAGGAGCTGATATGGGTTATCTCACTGGGCCTTGCAGCAGCGTCACAGATATTCTGCTACCCATTTTACCTGTGGGGAAGCTGAGGCCCAGTGCTGTTTAATATCTTACTCATGTTCACTTGACGAGAAAGTGACAGAGCTGAGACAAACCCAGGTATGAGGCTGCAGAGCCCTGCTCTGAACCGCTGAGTCTGTCTCTTCTCCTGGGACAGGGACAGCTTCCTGTGGTGACAGCCTTGCTCTTGGCTGTGGGGATTAAGGGAGGAATAAAGCTTGGGGCTACAGCCAGCCCATCTGGGATGGGGGGCTCCCACAGAGGAGCAGGTTTAGCTCTCACTGCTTTTCTGACCTGAATATGCCTAGAGAGGGGAGCTCAGAGCCGTGGAGGAGCAAGGAGAGGCTTGGGTCATACCGCGGCTACCAGACCTCCGTGTGCAGTTCCCGCCCTGGGCAAGCCCTCTGTGTGGGTGGGTGGGTGCTGCCCGGACAGGCCTCTGGGAAGACGTGGAGAACTGACGGAAGGAGGGAGGAGGGCGGAAGCCAGGGTGTTTGCTCCTCTCTCCCGTGGCCTGGGATGGGGGTCTCCTGCACTGGTGTGTTTCCCTCACCACTCCCGTGGCACAGCCCCTCCCCCTTTCTTCCCCGCTCCAGCCAGCACACCCCTGACTTGACTCCACCTTCAGCAGGATGGCCTTGGCATCTGTTTTCTGGCAGTGTCACTTCCTCTCATTTCTTCTTTAGTTCTAGAGGTTATGACACCAGCCAAGGAAGAGCAGAGAGGCCAATGGGGTGGGGAGGTTGGAAACAAAAGGCCTCTCCCACCCCAGCTTGACCAACCCAAAAGCTGGAAGGCAAGGAAGGCTTAGATGGCTTCTGTTTCCCTGAATAGACCTTGACTCATGGACCCTCCATATGGTCAGAAGGTGACCCAGGCCTGTTAATCAAAGGCCCGCACTGCCCTCTTTGCAGCCACTGATTCAGGGTAGGGCATGTGGGTTAATGAAGCCAATCATGAGCAACGGGACTGAGCTCTGAGTGTTTTGAGTGTTTTGCTTGAATTGAGTAGGGGCTGCCTCTCTCTGTCCACTTCTATGTTGTGACATGGTGACAAGGAGCTGAGGCAGAGCAGTGTCCCTGCAACGCCACCAGAGCAAGCCTGGTTCTGAAGGCAGAGCTCCTCTCCCTAATTTTGCTGATATGCAAGCCAATAACTTCCTTTTTAAACAGAAGCCAGTAGCCAGTTTGCATGGGATTTTATCACTTGTAACAGAAGAGTCTTTTTTTTTTTTTTTTTTTGAGATAGAATCTTGCTCTGTAGCCCAGGCTGGAGTGCAATGGTGTAGTATTTCAGCTCACTGCAACCTCCGCCTTCCAGGTCCTGGTTCAAGCAATTCTCCTGCCTCAGCCTCCTGAGTAGCTGGGATTACAGGCATGCGCCACCATGCCCAGCTAATTTTTGTATTTTTAGTAGAGACAGCGTTTCACCACGTTGGCCAGACTGGTCTTGAGCTCCTGACCTCGTGATCCGTCCATCTCAGCCTCCCAAAGTGCTGGGATTACAGGCCTGAGCCACTGCGCTCAGCAGAAGAGTCTTAACAGATATTGTTCACTTCCTCACAGTAGGAGTCACCCAGGCAATGGGATGATGTGGGAAGGGCATGCGATGCGCTCAGGTGAAACTGGTCCTGTGCCCACATCTCGCATTCATTTGTTAACTGACCTTGAGCAATCCACTTCCTTCTGTGGACCTCATCTCCCACCCTCTCCCGTAAAACGAGAGGGGGTTCTCCTTCCTTCCCCAGTCAGCAGCCTTACAATCTACAATGGCAGGAACGTGTGAGTGCTCCTGTTGCCACCCCACTCAGCTTCAATGGTGCTCCGTGGTCCACCACACAGCTCTTCTCGGATTCCCTTTTTAAAATGAAATGCTTGCATTTAGCCACACATATCTTACAAGGAACAAATTCATTGATGGTTGCATTTCTTAGGGACTGGACAACAGTGTGTCATAGGCCTGGAATCTGAGGAAAGGGGAGAAATGCAAAAAGGTGCAAAAAAACTTGCAAAAAAGGTGCAGAAAGGGCCACTAGACTTGACCAGCCTCACAGTTTTCACAAAAACTAGACTGAACAAAAAGAAAGTGCTCACTGCCTGATAGAAGACATGCACTGTTATCAATAAGAATGGACTTATTTATCGCTAATGTTTACTATGCAATTAACAATTTCCGGTGACTGTGTGAAGCATCTTAAGTGCATTTCAAATTTGCTCCTCCCAAAAGGGTACATGGGCACTGTCTTTATCCTCAAGTCACAGATGAGAAAATGGAGCCCCAGTCAGGTATTAATTAATTACTCAAGGTCACAAAGGGAGAAGCCGGGTGCCTCAGCAAATCTACCCTGAAGGCAGAGTCCCTGCCCTTCATCCTCCTCCTCTTCTTGCGGATTTTCACTGACTTGGAAACATTCTCCTCTGTTCCGGAGGATGGCCTGAGTTTATCAGAATGGGTGTATATTGGCGATTCTCCTAACATTTGCTGAATCTTCATCAAAGATGCCAATACTGTCTGTCAAGCCTGCAGTTCCAATGTGGCCCCTCTGCCACCGCGCATTCTCCTCAGTTCACTTTCAATTGCCTTTTAATGGGACAGAAATAAAGTGAAATTACAGCCTTGGGTAGCTTCTCACTTGGGAGGCTGGGAACAGCCCAGCCCTGTGCATCACTTACTAAAGCTGCATTTACAGTCCCAAGAGCAAAGGGACAGATCGCAAATCAGATCATTTATTGCTGCTGCTAGCTCAGCGAGGAGAACATTCCCAAGGGGAGAGAGGTGGAGGCTCTGGCCGTGAGTAAAACAGTTTATGTATCCTGGGCTCTGGAATCCCACCCATCCCCTGGTGGGTCATTTTGAGTGGTAAACTTCCCAGAAGCTGCTTCAGCAGAACCTGAGCAGAGAGCCTTGGGGTGCTGAGAAGAACACGTGCTTTGGAGGTGGGGTCTGAATCTTGAGTCCTATTGCTCATTGGCTACCAAATGCTTGTTGATGAGATGTAATTTCAGAGGAACCTTCTTCTGCCATTTAAAACAGAAATTTAAGGCAGGGACTCTGCTAACTCCTCCAGGTTCTAGGAGGAGGAGCATGTGGCAGTTTTGAGCAGACACTTTGGAATCTGGCAGAGCCAAGTTCAGCTCCTGGCTCCCTGACTTAGAAGCTGAGACCTTTGCTAGACCTCACTCAGATTCTTCTACTGCAAATTCGTCTTGTGATATCAACAAAGGCATTTACCTGTGCCCCTAGCACAGAGCCTGGCATCCAGAAGTGTTCCATAAACAGCAGCAGTTACTGTGATGATTATTACTGTGACTATTATTAAGAGTTTGCTATTCTGCAGATAGTTGCCTTTTTTCCATTCCTTTAGCACCAGGTGCCTTTGGGCCACCAGCTGCCCTTCAGCAAGCACTGCTCAAGGGTTCCAGGAGTTGCAAGCAGCCCTCATTCTCTTTGGTTCACTTTCAATTGCCTTTTAATGGGAGAGAGATAAAGCAAAATTACAGCCTTGGGTAGCTGCTTACTTGGGAGGCTGGGAACAGCCCGGCCCTGTGCATCACATACTAAAGCTGCATTTACAGTCCCAAGAGCAAAGGGACAGATCACAAATCAGATCATTTATTGCTGCTGCTAGCTCAGTGAGGAGAACATTCCCAAGGGGAGAGAGGTGGAGGCTCTGGCCGTGAGTGTCACAGTTCGGTCCCAGGGCTCCTGAGGGTCATACTGGGCAATGCTAGCGATATTGGCTGAGGAGAGCAGTAAATGATGACCCACACAAGCTGGCTCTCTCTTCCTTCTCTCTGTTGTATCTCTCTATATTTTGCTCATCCATCAATCTATGTGTGAGATGGGGAAGCTCTCTGACCAATAGTCTTCAAAAATAGAATGCAATTTGCCAAACGAACAAAAATGACTGAAGTATATGAAAAGGCCCCAGATTTCCTGCAGTATGTGTGACCTTCTGGGCTCTCCTAGCTTGCTTGTAGGGGAAGATATCTTAGGGAGAAGCAAAACTGTTCTCCTCCAAGCTCCAAGGGGCCTGTCACAGGAGGTTCCTTGCTTTATTTCCTGGTAGGATCTGGCCATTGAGTCACGGAGAGACTGTGGAGTCTTCATAGACCAAGCCCATTCTGTTCATCAAAGTCTCCCTATTCCTTTTTGTGAGCATGGGGCTTGGGACAACACATAGTGCATTCCAGTAGAAAGTATTCACTGAGTAATTTTTGTGAGTCATTATTGCACAAGTGGTGTATTCAGAATTCAGAAAATTTTGTAGGTCCCTTCACTGTCCCCCTGTATGTTCTGTATGTTATACTTGTCTTATGTGTGGTATCTACATAGGGTGAAGACCCATCAGAGGTTATAACTGTTATTTTCCAACATCCAGCAGATTTTTTAAAACTCAGGAGGAGAACCAGGCTGGGCACCATGGTTCACGCCTGTAATCCCAGCACTTTGGGAGGCTGAAGCTGGTGGATCACTTGAGCTCAGGAGTTCAAGATCAGCCTGGACAACATGGCAAAACCCACATCTCTACAAAAAATACAAAAATTATCCTGGTGTGGTGGCATGCACCTCTAGTCCCAGCTACTCGGGAGGCTGAGGTGGAAGGATCATTAGATCCTGGGAGGTTGAAGCTGCAGTGAGCCATTATGGTGCTACTGCATTCAAGCATGGTGACAGAGTGAGGCCCTGTCTCAAAACAAGCAAACAAACAACCAAATAACCTCAGGAGGAGAACAGTCTATTATACTTACTCAGATTGTTACCGTTTCTGTTGCTTCTTCTTTCCTGATTCTTCAAGTTTCCTTCTTTTTGAAGAACTTCTTTAGTACTTCTTGAAGTACATGTTTGCTGGCAATAAATTCTTAGTTTTCCTTCATCTGAAAACATCTTTATTTTGCCTTTATTCTTGAAGTGTATTTTCTCTGGATAAATCCTGGTTTGAACATCCTTTCAGTACTTCAAAGGTGGTGTGCCATTTCCTTCTGACCTCCATATTTTCTGATGAGAAATCTGTAGTCATTCAGATCATGGTTCTCCTACAGGTTAAATAGATTGCATTTTCCCTGTCAGTTTCAAGATTATTATTATTTACTTTAATTTTCACTATTTTGATTACAAAATAGTGAAATGTTTCATTACAACTTGATTACAAAATAGTCTGGGTGTGGATTTCTTTGGGGTTATCCCCTTTGGAGTTTGCTGAGCTTCTTAATTTGCAGGCTTATATCTTTTGTGAAATTTGGGAAGTTTTTGGCCATCATTTCATTACATACTTTTCCAGCCCTGCACTCTTTCTCCTCTATTTCTGAAACTCCAATGACTAGAAAGGAAGCATCTCCTCCTTCAGAATTTTGGCTCCTGTGGCAACCTATTTCTGCCACTGATTATTGCTTGGGGGCTGAGAGAATGGAAAAAAGAAAACTGTGGGGATTTCTGCACTCTCTCAGAGTCCTAGGAGTTTGCTTTCTCACTCCCCAAGCCAGACCAGAGGCCTCTCCCCCGAGTTCTCTGTCTGAGTCCTGATGCCCATGTCCAGGTCTCAGGCTGTGCTGGTATCAGGCTCGGGGGTCCAGAAGTAGAAGAATGGCGAGCCTGCTGCCCACTCAGTGGCACTTCACATTCTGGTCTTCTTCTGGATTTGCCTGCCACTGTCTACTTTCAGAGCTCGCACATAGTGCTCCATGCAACTTTGCCCAGCTTTTATTGTTACACTCACTGGGAGAGACAGGGTGGAGCCCTGCCTTACCCAGGGTTCTTGCCTGGTTCACTTTTAATACAAAACCTATCCATGTCCAATGTAAGGTCAAGCTCAAATGACACAGAAGTATATAGAGTATATACAGGAAAAAAAGAGGTCATTTTTTGCCATCTCGCCCCCTAAGGATAGGGTCTGTTGATGCTTTTGTATGATTTTCCAGACTTTTCTCTCATGCACATGCTGGCTTCTCTGCGGGGAGCAGTCTGGCCTCTGATGGTCAGGGGTGCGGGCTGTAAACACCAGAAGGGCAGGTTCCTGATTCAGCGCCTGTAACTTTGGCAAACAACCTAACTTCACCAAGTCCAAATTCCCACTGATGTAAAGTGGGAATCATAATGCCTGCCCTTCAAGGAAGTTCTGAGGGTGAGAGGAGCAAAGGCACATTGTAGTTGCCTAATAAATGTCTCCATGTCATCTGATCTATACATAGAGAGAGCACACGCTCATTTCTGGGTATGGAGACAGACATCGCTTGTTGCGATAAAACCACAGACGGTTGCTCTTGTCTCCCTCTGCTTTGTCTTGGCCATCTCTCCACATTAGTAGATAAGATTCTCTTACTCTCTGGGACGGCTCCAGGTGACATTGTTGCATGGACATGAAGTTGCTTATTTTCTCTGTTGCCTTGGAAACCCCATTTCCTGAGAGTCTTGCCCTCCATTCTACCTCTGACAGCAGAGGGGCAACCCCTCATCCTCTGTGTGTCCCCACGCTTTTTGATAAACAGGAGTCAGGTTGGGAAGGAGCCACAGGAGATTGGGGCCAACAACCCCCCGAGATAGCTTGCCATTCTCTGTTTTAATTCATTGAGGTTCTTGGCTGATGCTGTCTGGATTTCAGGCAAGGGATTCATGAAAGTGTACATTAAGGATTCTAAGATTTGTGTGTTACATAAACTGCAGGGCAGGTATTGATTGGTTTGCCTCCAAGAGTGTGGGGCATCATCTTTTTCCTGGACCAGAAATGGCTCCCTGTGGGGGTTTCTTGTTTATTCCAGGAGAAGGGTTGAGGTCCTCGATGGCTTTTCTGGGGTGCTTACCAGGGATGCTCTGGTGAGTGAGGGGCACTTACCACCAGGAGGTGTTCAGAGACTCGGCATTAAGTAACCATCCACATAGTAAACGTTCTTCCTCTTCAGTTCCATTCAGTCCTGAGAGCCTCAGAGAGTGTCTCAGATTGGGGCTCAGCCACCTCTGTGGCTCTTGCCATTTTCTCTTTCTTAATGGGGAGAACGGACCAGAGGCCTAGAGGTGATGACAGCTGCAGTACCTTGGCAGAATATAATAATATTCATTGATTTTCATGGTATTCCTTTTTTTGATTGTTTTCTATTTGTGGTAAGTTTCATTTTTAAGTGTATTTATTTTCATTTGAAAGCTGAGATAATGTGAAGAAAAATATGAAGTAAACAATGTGGTCCTGGTGATATGCGGGTAGGGTATGATTCATGTAGGGGTTCCCTAAACGATTTAAGTTTGGCAAACATTGAACTAACATGTGAATGACTCATAGCAGGACTTTGCCTGAGAACAAGCTCAGAAGGCAGATGGGAAGACTATGGGCAAACGGGTGTGAAAATGCTATCCACAGATAGGTGGGAAAGCTGCATCAGTTTTATGCATTTTCTAGGAGTTGACCCTTTCTGCAGACTATCTGCTGAGGTGAGAGAAGAGGAAGGACACAAGCCAGGGCGGGTGGGTGGACTGGGCAGGTGACAGTGGCAGACAGACTGCTGGCTTTGCTGTCTTGTAGGAAACAGACTGGATAGGAAGAGGCTCACACTCTCCCGAGGGAGACAAAGCCTTTCGTAGCAGATCTCTGTGATTCTATTCTGTCTGGAACGCATTCCCGAATTTCTGGAGGGTGATCCTCAGTTTTATCTCGGGAATATCCCTTCTCCACTCTTAGTCCATGTGGTGCACACATCACCCAGCTCAGGCAAGCTCACGTGTTCTAAACCCTTGGCCTCTGTGATTGGTGTAAGGCTGGGCTCCTTGCCCAACAGGGTGCAATGAGGATAAAGTCAGCAATGCTGAATGGCTTCCTGCCAGGGTTGCTAAGCTGGTGGGGGCAGGTGAGGAGCTCTCTGTGAACAGAAGGTCCTGAGATTGAAGCCACCACCTAGGAAGGAGGAACCGACAGAAGGAGAAAGGTTGAGCCCCGGGCACCTCCTTGGAGCTTCTGGGTACAACTGAGACAAGAGCCCTCGTTTGCGTGAGCCAGTGAGTCCCTTGCATTCCCATCTTATTCTCTGAAACTGATTCGAGTTGAGTTTTTGTTATGAGCCACTTCGAGTCACATGTACCTACTGACCTACGTGGAGACTCTCTTGTGCTCTGCATGGCTGTAGCCATAGCTCCGCAGTCAGAGAAACAGGCACTGGAGTTGGGACCTGGGCTAGCATCGCAGCTCAGCCAAGTATGGGCCACAGGACCTTGAGCAAATCATTTCTCCGGTTGATGGGAGGGTGAAGTGAGGGAATCCATGCGAAGCTCCTAGTAAAATGCCGGCATAGACGCTCCGGGTGGATGTGAGCTGCTGCTGATAATGATGGTGATTAAAATAAAACCTCAATTATAAAGAAATGTAATTCCCATGCGAATGCTGTTGCCCCCTTCCCTATGGTGAAGTGTGCCTGTGTGTGTGTGTGTGTTTGTGTGTGTGTGTGCGCGCGCATGGGGGAGGGGGCTTGGAATTGTGGCATCTACAATGCCAGGAGAAGCTTTCATAAGCCTAAGGCTGTAGTCCTTGTTCAGGGGTGGAAAGATGCCTCCAGTCGGTCCAATCTGAGTGACACCCACGTCTTTGGTAAGCAGCTGGGAAAGAAAAGCTCTGTCTCCTTCCAGATGGTGTGCTGCATTCCCATGGTTTTGGATCCTGCAACCACTCTTGTTCCACGCAGAGGCCAGCCTGTGGGTTACAGAGATGCACAGAGAGGAACAAAGCCCAGAACCATCACAGAGAATCAAAGCACTCTGGTTATACCTTGCCTTCCCTAAGCTGCTGATGAATTAGCAGATCAGATTCCAGAAATAATTCAGCCTGCCACTGTTTCTTTTTCACTCACGTGTCCCCTGGCCGGGCAGCCTTGCTGTAGTGCCTCTGTTTCATATTCCATTTGTAAGATGGGCAGCTCCAAGTCTATGCTCACTCAGCTGCTCATCAAGAATAACAAGGTACATGACAAAGGAGGTAAGGATGTCCTCGTCAAATGTCCTATGCTGTCACCTGCCAGAAAGCCCTCGGCAGTCAGTGTCCGAGATGGCTCCCCACGCAGGAATCTCTCTGAAGTGCTCTGTGATCTCCACAACTAAAACATAATCTCTGGCCCCAGAGAGCTCTGGGGCTCTGTTCCCTTGTTCAGCCCGTGCTCCTGGTCATCTTCAGCCCCACGACTGAGGCTTGGACAGGCTCAGGAGCAGCTGTCTGTGAAAATCAGATTGATGCATCTGATTACATGGCCTGTTAACATCTGCAAAAAATAAGATAAAATAAGAATTATTTACCTGTCACAGCTTTGAGACACCATCACAAACTGGAGCTGACACCTCTTCTATTCACCTTGGAGAGGTGCAGAGTGAAGAGTGGACCGTGACACACTTAATAGATTGCTGGGCATTTACAGAGCTGCTTGTTACCCAGCTCAAGAGCCGTGTCCAACTGCTACAGCATTCATCAAAGACAAGAAGCCACAAGGAGCAAGTCAGTACTGCAATTCATTAAGGCAACTTGACCTCTGGGGAGAGGAGAAGAAAAAGGAACTAGCAGCATTGATTGCTTATGTTTCCTGAAGTGTGGTGTCATGGCATAAAATGACATTGAATCATAGGGTGAGAAAACTGCACATTTCAGCTCTCGCTTGGCCTTTGAAGACTACATAGGAAGTCTCCGCTGGTGCTAGGTGTCTTAAGCTTCTCTTTGATACCCTTTCCTAATGCAAACAGAGTGCACCTCAGGATGGGAGCTTCTGCAGGTGACTGTGCTAAGAGGTTACTAACACTGTATAGCGGTGTTTCATCCATTTAAAAAATACACTTTAATTTTTAGAGTAGTTTTAGGTACACAGTAAAATTGGGTGGGAAGTGCAGAGATTTCTCATTTACCTTCCGCCCGCACCTGCACACGACCTCCCCCATTATCAAGATTCCCCCCTAGGGTGGTACATTTGTTGTAATCGGTGACCTAACATTGACAGATGGGTGACATATAGTTTGCATTAGGGCTCACCCTTGGTGTCGTACATTCTATGGGTTTGGACAAATGCAAAATCACACATATCCCCCATTACAGGATCCTACAGAACACGCTCACTGGCCTAAAAATCCTCTGGGCTCTGCCATTCATCCTTCTATCCCCATGGTCCCTGGCAATCACTGGTCTTTTTACTGTCCCCATAATTTTGCCTTTTTCAAAATGTCATACAGTTGGAATCACACAATACAAAGCCTCTTCAGATTGGCTTCTTTCACTTAGCAATGTGAGTTTCAGTCTTCTCCACTGTCTTTTCATGATTTGATAGCTAATCTTTGTTTCATCTATTTTTAAGGTTATGTACCAGTTAAGGGGAGTGGTATTAGTTTTCCATGTACAGGAGTGATACATAGTTTTCATGTTCTTTGATTTGACAATTAACTTCCTTTAAATATATAATTGCTTTGTTTATCTTTGGCCAGATAGGACACTCACTCAGCTCAAAAATCAATGTAAATCAAAAGGTTTGTATTGAAAACTGCCTGCCATCTGTCTCCTGCCACCCAGCTCCTACTCACACTGTGTTACCACTGACTTCTGTTCATCCTTCCAAAGAGTTTATGCAAATACAACCTGTTATAAATATATGTTCTCCCTCAACAGTTTCTACACAAATAGTAGCATACTTTATGAACTGTTCTGTATCTTTTTTGGCATAACAATATACCCTGGTGATCGTTCCCTATCTGTAGATTTCCTCATTCTTTTTTTCTGCTGCATAGAATTCCATTTTCTGGATGTACCACAGTTCATTCAACCATTCCCCACTAATGGACACTTAAGGTGCTTGTGGTCTTTGATGTTGTAAACAAAGTAGCTGGGAATAGCTTGTACTTACATCGACCCACACGCTTAGGAGCATATCTGGGAAGTGGCGTTGCTAAGTAAAAGAGAACATTAACTTCTAGTTCTGGCAGACATTGTCAAATTGCCCTCCCTAAGGGAGTCATAGTTTTTTAATTGCTAAATGGTCTTATTATTTGCAGATCAACAGAGAAGAAATGAGTCAACGATGGTGCAGGTGATCTGTGCAGTGCTGTGCAGGGGAGGGGTCAAAGCTGTGATGCTGGCATGCAACTAACTCACCACTGTGAGCCAATCACAAAAGCAGAAACTTGGCCACGCTGGTTGTTTTTCTAGAAAGGTAACAAAGATAAACTTCAGATGTTTAATTTTTAAATGGACCAGTAGAAGTGGAAAGGAGGGACATGTATGTCTGTACTCCGGGAGAGATGACAGATGCCCTCATTTGCCCCCAGATTGGTGCCTGGGGGTGGGGCTGGGGTTGGACTTTGGGGGCTGCATCTTGCACCGCTTAATGGGTGTGAAGGGTCCCAGGTGCTCAGGTGGGGCTGGCCACGTCTCCAGGGGACTTCTGTTTCCTGCTTGTCATGCTGGAGGCCGGCCACTTTTTCTTCTTCTTCGATTCCATGAGATTCCTGATATTAAGCCCCTTCTTGGGCCAGTGTGAGTGGGCTTCCTCCCTTCAAAGATCAGCCCGCCCTGAGACACTCGCTGTTTCTCCCTAAGTGGAAGCACCCTCAGTGGGTGATGCTAGATATACCTGCCCGTCGTTTCCACTTCTATTGGTCCCATTTTAAAAATTAAAAATCTGAAGCTTGTCTTTATTACCTTTCTAGAAAGGGACCAGCTTGACGAAGCTTCTGCTTTTGTGACTGTCTCCTAATGGTGAGTATTGAGAATTTCGTCTTACAGTCACAGCAGTGAAAAGGAACTTTTCATCCAAAAATTACAAAACAGATTTATGTTGAAAATAATGAGAACTTTGTTGGTGCCCTGGAAAAATATTTGAGAGAAGCAGAGAGTGATTCCTTTTATTGGGCCAGAGTGTAAACATCAGCTCATTGGTCTCAAGGGAAGAAAAAGTTCTTTTCTTCAGTTGGCAATTTGTTTTCAACAAAAGATTTGGAATGCCTTTTTCTTTTCTTTTTAATAAAGGAAGGATATAGTTAGTTGACCAGGAATTAGCTAGGGATTAAGAATCGGTTGGCTTGGCAATATTTCTACCTGCTTGCTGTGCATATACTTGAATTAACAATGGTCAATAATCGAAAGGGCATTGAAATGTGAGTTGGGCTGTGGAGGGACCGCCCCAAATCTACTTCTCTGTAGTATTGAACCCAGGGGCCTCACTTTGCCTCGCTGCAATTCTGTGGTTTTTAATTTATCATTTCCAGGATCTGTGGGTTTCTTCAAGCTCCCAGACTTGCTCAGGCGCATTGCAAATAGCCATGATTTGAGATGATTTTCTTTATGCTGAAGCAGATGAAGAACCCAGGTTCTTTTTAGTGGCGAGGCTTGTTTATCAGCAGCTATACAGCTATGGGCACAGACACAGGTAAACAGCACAGACGCTGGGAGAGGGATGGCATCCAGACTCAGAAGAAGGCCAGCATCTGACCGTGACCATCACGCCCACATGACAAAAGATGTCACCAGAGTGAACAGTTCTGACCACAGTGGCCTTTCACCTGCTTCATTAAATTTAACTCACACTGGCTCAGAGGACAATTTGATTAATTCTGTATCTCAGCAGAAACCAGAGCACCTCAGAAGATCAAGGCTTCCAAATTCTCCTGGGGGAACAGACGTCAGCCACTCAGCACAAAGGCAACTTCCTTCTCTGTATGTCAGAGGAAGACATAATTGTGCCATTTCCTTCTTGAAGAAGTTTACAAACATTTGCAAGTTGTCAAAAATAATTAGTCTAAAATTGTTTCATAAACCATGGAATGAAACAGTACGTGCCTTGTTGAGATCAAAGGGCTTCTGTTACCTTCTTGTAAACCCAAATGAAATTCTTTTGAAAGTAAACTCTTGGAATTAGCAGTGGTTTTTGTGGCACATCTATGGCAGGGGGAGGGGAGCAGAATGATTCAGATGGCAGAGTCCAGTGGAGACCCCGGAGGAGTAAAACCCTGTCCACAGAGAATGGGAATGGGTCTTGAACAGCCATGGTGATCTGTGCCAATGGGCACAGGACTTCTTCAACGGGAAGCTCAGGCATTCCAGGAAACACTCGTTTCGGTGATCTTGAACTTGCAAGGGTGAGAGTGGGCATGGACACTCACAGTTCTACAAACAAAGTAAGAGCTGGGGCTTGTGAGTCAGTCGGACCAAGTTTCCATTCCAGCATGGCTGGCTCCTACAAGCAGACCCTGGCGAAGCCACTTCACCTCTGCGTCGCAGGCCACTCACCTCCAAAGACAGATGCAAACTCTGTCTCCCTCCTCGGTGAGAGGTAAGTGAGGTGTTGCCTGTGGGGGGCTCAGTTCAGTGCCCAGCCCCGAATAAGCTCTGGGGAATTGCCGCCCTGATACTTATGATTGTTCGTCATTATTAGGATGGAAACAAGCAGGCATTTACTGAGGGCTTCATCGGTGGCAGATGCTAGAGGGGGCCTGGGACCTCACTGAGAAATGCGGAGGTGTGCATCCTCTCCCTCAGGGGAGGGTGATAGGAGTCCAGCTCCTAACATAACTGCACGGGGCACCAGCCCCACGGAATGCAGCTATTGTGTGGCCGGGTCCTTTGTGCACGGTGCCTGTAGAACTGAGCCCGGTGGCCTGGTGAGCAAGCGGGAGGGCACGTGAGAGGCGGTGATGAGAAAGCAGGAGCCTGGGGGCCTCCTGTGAGCCCTGCTTGAAGGGTCAGTAGGGGAGAAAGAGTGAGATGATGAAGAGTTGCTTGTCGAGAGGAAGCAGACAAAATGGAGCTAAATAGCTACAGTTTTTTCCCTTTCTCTGTGTGTATATCTGTGTGTCCTGCCCTTCCAAGAAGGAGAGAGAGGACAAGCAGGGGTGAGAGGAGAGAATCAGGCTGGACTGTCAGTCTTTTCTGCCCTGGAGACCCTCAGGGTAGCAGGCTCCAGGCCTGAAGTTGGCCTGAGGCCCTGGCTGTAGGACATGCTGTGCGGAGGAGAGCAGGTAGGGGAGAGACACAGCATCTCTCCTATGTGTGCTGCCATGCAGGGGCCCCCAGAGAGGGCGCTTGGGAGACAGAAGCATCCCACAGCACTCTCAGGTTGCAAGGACCCTGTTGAGAAGGGAAAGGTGGCCCCTGACAAGCACAGGTGGACACAGCCTCCTGCACACAGTGGCCTCCCCTCCCCACACTGCATTACTCTGTCTGCTGGAGTCATGGCTCAGTGAGCTAAGGGCAGGGATGTACATTTCTGATCCTGTAAATCATATATTTGCTGTCACAGAGGGCAATATTTATCCTTTTAATACAGAGTCTATCCCTTTCTCAATTAAACAATAATACTTTTTACCAGATTTAGACAAACTTCATCTGCTGATTCATCAGATATTTACAGAACACTTAGTTTGTGCTGGGTCCTCAGTGCGGTACAGAGAGGAGAGTGGTGAGGAAGCGAGTCCCTGCTGCCCTCATGGGGCTCACAGTGCAAACTCCAGCTTGTGGGCCAAATCTGGCCCACTGCCTGATACTGTAAATAAAGTTTTATTGGCACACGGCCACACCCACTTGCTTGTATAGTCTGTGTGGCAGCTTTCAGGCTGCAGTGGCAGAGTTTAGCAGGTCTGACAGCGATCGTCTGGCCCACAAAGCCAGAAACAATTACTCTCTGGTCCTTTACAGAAAAAGTTTGCTGGCCCCTGGTCTAAATCTCCCCTGTCCAAAAGAAATATAAAGTGAGTTATGTGCTTAAGTTAATGTTTTCTAGTAGCCACATTAAAAAAAAAAAATAAAATGAAACCAGTAATGCTGGTTTCATTAATATTTATGTAACTGATATGTCCAAAATATTATCATTTCAACATGTCATCAATATAAGAATATAAATGAGTTATTTTGCTTTTTTGGTAAACAAACTCTTAGAAATCTGATGTGGATTTTACACTTAAAGTCTATCTCAGTTGGGATAAGTCCCATTTCAAGAACGCAGTGGCACATGTGGTGGGTTTCTACCAGGGCAGAGCTCAGAGGAGGGCCATTATATAAATCACTGCACACATGGGACCCCTAGTGAGGAACCTGGACACATACTGAGAGCCTAGAGTGGGCCCGGCACCAGGTACTCATCGCCCTGGAATTCCATGGAGTAGGGACGAGTGTCCTTCTGATTTTCTCATGAGGAAACAGAGGCGTAAAGAGGTTTAAGAGCCTGTCCCAGGAGAAGCAGGGGCCAGCTGGGGGGCGTAGAAAGGGAGCTGGGACCCAGCTTGAGGAGGTGGGGAGGCCTCCGCAGTAGTGGCATCATTCTTTCCAACCATAAAACATGCAGCCTGGGCTTCCTTCTTGAAGTTGTAGGTCCTGGAGCGTATTCACTTTGCATAGAGATCATTTGAAAAATGAAAATAAAAAGCAAATTGCATCCACGGTGTGCCTTCACATACTCATCATTGTTTTAAAGCAGGGAGAAACAAGCTGTGGCCTCTTCATGTTCACTCACAGATGCTGCAGGTGGCTTAACTAGCAGAGTGGAGTGGCTCTTCAAGCCACTAAACCAGCCACTACTTGCATTAAAGGAAGGTATTTCGATGGATTGAAAGCATTTTCTAAATCACTAAGGTTTGCTTTTGAAGTGGGAGAAAGCTTACCCCCGATTGCTTCAAACCATTAATACACTGGGAAAATCATGTGTGTGAGCCACCATAGCAGGCATGTTGTACTCTCACCATTCCTGTCTGACAGCCAGTGGGAGTTAGTGCTCATCAAGTAACCCATATGGTTGCAGAATCCACCCACGGTCAGCACTGACCCTGAACCGGGAGCTGGACACATCGGTCTAGTCCGAGTGGGTTGCAGAGCCCTGTTCCCAGAAGGGTCCTGCACTCCACTGAGTTCTCTGCAGTTCTGACCTGGGACGCTCAGCACCTTTTCGACAAGGACCCACATTTTCATTCTGCTCTGAGATGGCAAGTTCTGCAGCAGGTCCTGCATCCAGTCTGTCCTGCTGCCCCCACTGGTGGGGTCACTTTGGGCACCGTATCCAGCTTGTCATGCCTCAGATGAGAACCACACAGTGCTGGGTGTCGTGAGCACCTATGGAAGTGACACGAAGGGTTTGGCATGGTCTTTAGTGCATAGCAAACAGCTGGGAAGTGGTGAGGGCATGATGACACATGGTCCGCCTTGGAGTATGGCATTGAAGGGGGAGCTGGGCTGAGATGCTGTGTTAGTCTGGTTTTCACTGCTATACAGGCAAACCTGAGGCGGGGTAATTTATAAAGAGAAGAGGTTTATTTGGCTCACAGTTCTGCAGGCTGTACAGGAAGCATGGTGCCAGCGTTTGCTTCTGGTGAGGCCTCAGGAAGGTTACAATCATGGTGAAAGGAAAAGGGGAGCAGGTGTGTCCCACGTGAGAGGGAGAGCAGGAGAGAGAGAAGGAGGTGCCAGGCTCCCTGAAACAAACAGCTCTCACTCACGCGAACTAACAGAGTGAGAATTCATTCATTACCACACGGAGGTCACCAAGCCATTCACGAGGGATCTGCCCTCATGACCCAAACACCTCCCACCAGGCCCCACCGCCAACATTGGGGATCACATTGCAACATGAGATTTGGAAAGGACGCACATCCAAACCATGTCAGATGGGCTCCCCATGCCAGACTCCTCACCAGCCCAAACCAGGCCGTGGCTCAGCCAGGCTGATTCTCCCTCTGGCCCTGAAAGAGTCTGATTGCAGACTCTTGGCTTCTAGCAGTCCTCCTGCCTTGCTCTCCCACAGTTTTGGGACTACAAGCCTGAGCCACTGTGCTTAGCCAACCCACCATGTCTTTTAAACAGTCAACTTTCAGTTAAAGGGCACATTCAAGACATGTTACGAGGCTGGATGTAGTGGCTCACACAATCAGACTCTTTCAGGCTCACACCTGTAATCCCAGCACTGTGGGAGGCCGAGGCGGGCGGATCACTTTAGGTCAGAAGTTTGAGACCAGCCTGGCTAACATGTGTGAAACCCTGTCTCCACTAAAAATACAAAAATTGGCTGGGTGTGGTGGCACACCTGTAATCCCAGCTACTTAGGAGGCTGAGGCAGGAGAATTGCTTGAACCCACGAAGTGGAGGTTGCAGTGAGCTGAGATTGCACCACTGCACTCCAGCCTGGGCAACAAAGGGAGACTCCATCTCAAAAAAAAAAAAAAAAAAAAAAGACAAGTTATGGTGATCGTATGAAAATGGACAGGAAAAGTGATACCCCCACTCACCAGGGGACCTGAGGCAGAAACTCAACCACCCTGAGCCTGTTAACACCATTGGCGACAGGGAACCCAGGGTGCCTGGAATGGCCATCGCACACATTCTCAAACCTTCAGGAACCATTGGCAGCAGCAGGCATGAGTCTCATCATGTTTTATTTAATGCTGGTGTCACAGAGTTACTTATGGCCAAATACCTCAAGACAAATTATGCACTTTGGAATTTAAAATACCTTTTTTTTTTCCCAGTGTAAAACCAATACATGCTCATTAGAGTTCTGCAGCATTGGAATTTTTATGTATCCTGCAAAACTGAAAGCCCCTCCAATAATCCCCACAATCCTCCAGCAACATTTTCGCCATAGATCTATGCTAGCAGCAGGTTGTTAACATATTTTACAAATGAGATCAAACTGTAACATTCTTGTACAGCTTGCTTTTTAAACTTATCAATGAATCATGGATTCCTTCCTATGGGAGTACCTACCAAGCTCATTCTTTTTAAGTTTTCTGTTACTCAGGACAATGAAATGACCATTGGTTACTTAACCAGTCCTCTGTTGATGGAGATGTGGTTGTTTCCAATTTTTCATTATTATAAACCATGCTGCAAAGACCATTAAAAAAGTTTTCACATAATTGAGTGAGGGATTCTGCAGGGTAAATTTCTTCCTGGAAATAGAATTCATGGGCAAATGGCACAAGCGTTTTAAATATTAATTGACATTGCCAAATTGCCATCCACACAAACTTGGGCAAAATGTACACTTTTAATGATCTGTGGAAACTTCTACCAGGGAGGATGCTTTTGGGTGGAAGTGGCAGAAAATCTAAATCAAACCAGTTTAAACAAACAAAATTGTATTGGATCACATAATGGGGAAGTTTGTTATAAGGGCATAAAGGATGTGATCAGAGCCTGGTTCTCTCTGGCTCTCTGCTTAGCTCTTCTGCCTGCTGTGTCTATCTTCCTTCCAGGCAAGTTCTTTCCTCACGGTCACAGTAGGGCTGCCAGCAGAAGCTGGGCTACAGGCTCCAAGGTCCACATGAGGAGAACACAGCTTCCCAGCACTCCTGGCGCAAGCCCTGGGAGTCACTCTGAGTGGACGTCTTTGGGTCACATGCTCACCACTGAACCAATCAATATGGCTGAGAATTGCAACGTAGGGGTTGGGTGAGCTCAAGGTCACGTGATCTTGCCTTTAGGGATGGGTGTTGCCTCTGTTCACACCTTGTGGAGGAGATGGGGAGACTGGCCTGGCTTCTTGAGTGTGTGGCCTGGGAGGCTGCATGGGGTCCCTGTTCTTAGAAAGGCCCTGTTCTTAGTTTAATTTTCTGCTGTCACCATCTTACAAATTCTTTTTTTTTTTTTTTTTTTTTGAGACGGAGTCTTGCTCTGTCGCCCAGGCTGGAGTGCAGTGGCGCAATCTCGGCTCACTGCAAGCTCCGCCTCCCGGGTTCACGCCATTCTCCTGCCTCAGCCTCTCCGAGTAGCTGGGACTACAGGCGCCCGCCACCACGCCCGGCTAATTTTTTGTATTTTTAGTAGAGACGGGGTTTCACCGTGGTCTCGATCTCCTGACCTCGTGATCCGCCCGCCTCGGCCTCCCAAAGTGCTGGGATTACAAGCGTGAGCCACCGCTCCCGGCCCTTACAAATTCTTAATAATTGTTGAACAAGGGGCCCCACATTTTCATTTTGCACCAGGACCCACAAATCATACAGCCTAGTTGCTAGATGACAATGGGGCTATTTCTAGAAAAAGGGGAAGATAGCCGAGCTGGGAAAATGTGCATGTCCTCTGCAATGGTCTGTGCTAACATGATTCAGATGGAGTTTCTCCTTGAGTGGTTTTGTCACTTGCCCTCTCTAGTCCTTTTAGTTCTTCTCCCTCTACATTAAATGGCAGGGTTGGGTGAGGTGGCCTTCAAGGATGTTTCCGCTGTGCTCTTCTCTGATTTATGATGTCTGCCTCACTTACGCTATGAAAATCCCAACCTTGCACCAAGTTTATGGACATGGTGATATTCTTCAATATAAGTTGCCTTGATTGTATCGGTATTAAAAAGTGACCATGAATTACAGTCAGGGGCTGCACAGTGATGTTTGAATCATTGACAGACCCTGTATACCACAGTTGTCCCATAGGATTGTAATGGAGCTGAAAAATGTCTATCGCCCAGTGACATGGAAGCTGCCGTAACGTCATAGCACAGCACATTCTTCACGTGTTTGTGGTGAGCTGGTTTAAACCTACTGCACTGCCAGTTGGAGAAAAGTCTTGCACATACAATTGTGTACAGTATATAATACTAGATAATGATAATAAATGACTGTGTTACTGCTTTATATGTTTACTATACTATACTTTTAATCATTAATTTAGAGTGTACTGCTACTTATTTAAAAAAAAAATTTAACTGTAAAACAACCTCAGGCAGGTATTTTGGGGAGGATTTCTAGAAGAAGGCGTTGTTCCCATGGGAGATGACAGCTCCAAGCCTGTTTTGCCTCTGAAGACCTTCCAGTAGGACAAAGTATGGAGGTGGAAGGCGGTGATATTGATGATCCTGACCCTGTGCAGGCCTAGGCTAATATGTGTGTTTGTGTCTTAGTTTTTAATGAACTAAGAGTAAAAACAAAAACAAAAACAAACAACCTTGTCTTTTACAGAAGAAAGCTTATAGAATAAGGATATAAATAAATTATTTTTATACAGTTAAAATGTGTTTTAAGCTAAGTGTTATTACAAAAAGTTAAAAATATAAAAAGTTTATAAAGTAAAACATTTACAGTAAGCTAATGTTAATTTTTTATTGAAGAAAAAAATTTTTTTTTGAAGGGGAGTCTTTGTCGCACAGCCTGGAGTGCAGTGGCACGATTTTGGCTCACTGCAACCTCCGCCTCCTGGGTTCAAGCAATTCTCATGCGTCAGCTTCCCAAGTAGCTGGGATTACAGGAGTGTGACACCACACCTGGCTAATTTTTGTAGTTTTATTAGAGATGGGGTTTCACTATGTTGGCCGGGCTGGTCTCAAACTCCTGAACTCAAGTGATCTGCCTACCTCTGCCTCTCAAACTGCTGGGATTACGGGTGTGAGCCACCATGCCTGGCCTGAAGAAAGAAAAATGAATTTAAATGGATTCAGTAAAACCTAAGTGTATGGTGTTTATAGAGTATACAGCAGTGAACAGTGATGTCCTGGGCTTTCACATTCACTCCTCACCACTCACTCACTGACTCACCCAGAGCCACTTCCAGTCCTGCAAGCTCCGTTCATAGTAAGTGCCCTATACAGGTGGGCCATTTCATTTTATGCCATATGTTTACTGTACCTTTTCTATGTTTAGATACACAAATACTGTTGTGTTACAGTTGCTTACAGTACTCAGTACAGTCACAGGCTGTGCAGGTTTACAGCCCAGGAGCAAGGGGCTGCCCACGTAGCTCAGGTGTGTAGCAGGCTGTACCCTCCAGGTTCGTTCAGTTCTCTCTATGAAGCTCCCACAGGAGGAAACCACCTAAGGATGCATTTCTCAGAAGGTATCCCAGTCATTAGGGGACATATGACCGTAAAAGAAAAGAACCCAGCTTCAAGAATCAGGAACCTGCACTGATGAGTCTCAACTTGATTCATCTCTTAACAACCACCAGTGTCATGGAGAATTTCCAATAAGAAAATCCCAAGGTTTTGGGAAATGCTTTTTGAAGATTTTTGTAAATTGGTAACAGCTTGGTGTCATGGATTAGACGTATTTTCATAGTTTGCTTTCTTTTTTACAAGTAACCCAATTATTTTCGTCTAATTGGGGAACACAGCAGACACTTAATGACATCTAAGTGTTTCTGACGTGTTTCTTTCCTTTTCATCCTCATGAATGATCTGATCCATACATTTCGGAGAAAATTATTAGGTTGGTGCAAAAGTAATTACGGTTTTGGCCATTACTTTCAATGGCAACAACCACAATTACTTTTGCACCAACCTAAGTATATTATGGCTCACATTCCAAAAAAGTGATTAACATTTAATTTAGTTATCAGTACATGAATACACTCTCTTGTAAAAAAAAAAAAATGAAAAAAAAAAAGGAAATGGAAGCATTCCAGATGAAGGCAAAGTCCCTTTTGATCAAACATCTCCCACCTCCTGTTCTCTGTCATCCCTTCTCAGCCCTCACCCCTTCTGAGGTAACCGTCTCCATCAGTTCTTTGTCTCCTTCCAGAATGTTTCCATGCGTTTGTATTATAGATATAGCTAGCCAGCTAGACTCCCAGAGAATATCGATCAAGTGGTTTTGTTTTGACCTAAAAGGCCTCATCATTGCCCTCTCTTTCCCCCTCAACATAGCTTTGTGAATTATCCGGTAATTCCGTGCAGACCTGCAGGAGAGTTTGTGCTGTGGAAATATTCCTCATTTTATACAGTCTTGATGGGTCTCTAGGTTGATTTATGGTTTTCACAAAGAAGTGCTGTGATGAACACCCTTGTGTGTGCCTGTGGGGGCAAGGTACCACCCTCTGCCTCAGTGAGGGTGCTGAGGAGGGGTAGAGGCCGGAGGGCATCTCTGTGAGGCTGACTGTGACAGGGTTTATGGGGCTGTTCTCAGGGTCACGCTTCCAGGGAAGTGGAGGCAGTGAGGTTGGGCAAAGGAAGGCCTCGGCTGCCCCCAGGGTTGGGGTTGTGTCCTGGAGCAGGGACGGCTGCCTGGAGCTGTTCTGAGCTGGGGCCACAGGGTAGGGTGCCTGCACCCCCACATGTGTCAGTCACTGGATGTGGGTTGCCCTGGGGAGGGGGCATGACCTTGACGATCTTGTGCAGTCCCGGGGATGGGCTGGTAGGGGTGTGTGATAGGAACCTGGCCGTGGCTGTCAGCCATGAGCACTGGGCAGCCTGAGGCCCCAGAGGTCTGGTTCTGAGGGAGGGAGTGTGCACAGGGCAGGGCCCGTGAGGTCTGCACATGGAGTGAGCAATGCACAATGGCCTTTAATGGGCCCGTGCACTTGAAGAGTGGGCGCTGTCAGGAGATGGATTCTTTGCTTTTAGAGTAAGAAAACAGTGCCAGATAATCCGAGGCAAGTTCCGTGGCATTTGGGACGCATACCTGCATTTTTGGAACCATTTCTAAAAGCAACCTTTATTTGTAGCTGCCTACAGTTGATCTCATTCTGTGTGTCACCTAGTCAAGGGTCACTTTATGACACTGATTTTTCCACACAAATGATTTTTTAAGGTAATCCTAGGAAGCTGGACCCTTTTCGCGTGTCCTTGACTAGTGACTCAGCGCCCAGTGGAAACCTCCAGATGGAAATGGCCACCCATTAACACACACTGCACCCTGCTGGGGGCAGCCACATCGGCTAGAAGAATTGAATTAAATTGGGGTCTGATAACTTATTTTTACGCAATAAATTTTATTAAACATAAATGGAAATCATTAGCTGAAACAATTAAAACTGTGGCCAAATTAGATGAATGCTAAGGAACATTCTCTGAATTTATTGCCCAGTAATCTACAGGCTTGCTCAGTAATAGACTCCCAGAAACCTCCTTAATGAAGCTAGTAAGTGCATAAATATCATATGTGCCAAATGGCAAAATTTAGCAATGATCTAACCCAATTTACTTGCTAAGTAAATAAGCCCTGTTGAGAGAAGCCATTAATTTATACTGATGACAATTGTAGGACAAAAACCCCTTACCTGCCTGAGAACAGGCATTTTAAATAAGCAATTTGTTGCGTCTTGAGGCTGGGCGGCGAGGAGCTTTTCCACGCTTCTTGCTCCATTTCCTGAATTTTCCTTCTCGTGAATGTCGAACACGCGCCATGGGCCACAAAGCCACTTTGGCTTTAATCTGCTGTGTGGAGTTTGAAGTTCCTTCTCAGGGCCCCCTCTTCTCTGCTTGCAGATTTCGGTGAGTTCTTGGCTGACTTCACACCTGGAATTGCTGTGGTTTTGGAGGTCCAGGTGGGCTGCAGCTGAGGCTTTGGACCCAGCCTCCCCACCCACTCCTACCCTTAGGATCTGGCTCATTTGAATGGTCATTGCTAAAAGCTGGGCTTCAGACTCTTCGTTTAACAGCTGGGCTGGGTAGGTTGGAAGGCAAAGACCCAGATCGTGGCCGCAGGTGGGCGTTGCAGAAATGGGCCATCATTTCCCTTGCTGACCTGGGTTGAGCTCATCTCTTGATCTCAGCCTCACTCCCTGCTCCGGCTGCATCAGCAGCAGCACAGTGGCCTTTCCCTCCACCTGGAGTGGCCCATCCCCAAATAACCACACACTGCTCCCTTCCCAACTGATGCTGGAGTGCGGCCCGCTCACCTCCTCTCACCACGGCGTCCAGCAGGGCCCCTGCTCCTGTCATCTCCCCTCGCTGGCTGGTGCTTGCTTCAGAACTCTTGACACCATGTGATGTATTTTTATATTTTTTATTAATTGTCCATCCCCCCTCCTTGAATGTAATGCCAGTGGAGCCGGGGGATGGTGTGGGTAGTTGTTTTGTTCATTTGAATTCCTAGTGCTTCATACAGTGCCTGATTCCTGGTAGAGGCTCTCTAAATATTTTTTGAATAAAGAAGTGAATGAATGAGTGGATGATATGCAGCAGTCACTTAGAACCCCCGCTGTGCACCAGGCACTGTGTTAGGACAAGAACCACACTTGTCCTTAAAATGGTTGCCATCTATTGGGGCTGGAAATGAAGTCACGGGAAGTTGCACGAAGCAGGTTGATTCTCTGGTGGGGCCGTGCATGGTGAGGAAGCAGTACAGGGAAGTGTGCCTAACCGGGTGGCAGATGGGGAGGGCTCCTGAGAGAACTGAGTGCAAGCTGAGCTCACACCCTGGTAGTCTGTGCCTGTGTGTAGCGGGTGATAGCTCTGGGGGAGGCGCGATCTCCCTGGAGCATCTGCGCAGTGAGGACAGACCGCCAAGGAACCCTGGGAACAGGCATGGGGCAGAGGAAGAGAAGCCCTCAGACCCAGTGCAAGGAGAGGGAGTGAACCAAGGGCACAGTCAACTACGTGACCTGGTGCTTAGCAGGCAAGAAGGAGCAGGAGAAGCATGGCCACGCACTGGAATAAGGAGGCTGTGCTGGGGGCCAGGTAGCCCAGGCCAGATCGCAGTGCAGAGAAGAAAGTGTTAAAGGCAGAAGCAGACGCAGTGAGGGTGGGGGCTCTCCAGGGTTGGCTGGCAGATTTTTCACATGGTGTAATCCCAGCTTGACCCATTGGAGACCCAGGCTGCTCAACTGGATGCAGGTCGGCCTGTCTTCGACGCGTGAGTTATGTCACTCTGATAGTGGGTCCTAAAGTGCACATGTGTTTGGGTGATGCTTTTCAGTAGCCTGTGGGCATGGCACCAAGTGACAATGACTTCTGTGCCTAAGGAGTATTCTGAATGCAGAACAGGGAGCATCTCCTCCGGGTTGGGAGCGATGCCTCTGCCCCCACCTGCCCAGTATCTGCCTCTGTGCATAGCAGTACTGGGCTTTCCTGGAACCCATGTTTCGTGACAAATGGGGCTGGAGATGAAGTCAGCAGGAAGTCGCACGAAGCCGGTTGATTCTCTGGTGGAGCTGTGCATGGCGAGGAAGCATCAGCACAGGGAAGTGTGCCTGACTGGGCGGCAGATGGGGAATGATCCTGAGAGAAATTAATGCAAGCTGAGCCCATATGTGCACTGATAGGCTCCTCACCACTCTACTGGGTCGAACAGTGTCCCCCCTATAATCCATGTCCACTCAGAACCTCAGAATGTGGCCTTATTTGGAAATAGAGTCTTTGCAGATATAACTGGTTAAGATGAGGTTGTACTAGATTAAGGTGGATCTTAATTGGCCAATGTCCTTAGAAGAAGAGGAAAATTTGGATGCAGAGATGGACTGAGAAGGCCGTGAGAAGAAGGACTGGAGAGGAATAGCTGCAAGTCATTGATATAAAAATGGAGTCGCTACATCAACCCTAGTAAAATGGGGCGCAGCACCCCCACCACATGCCTGACTTATCACAAGACATCCCTGCTTGTATGCCTATGACAGGAACTATGCAAGGAACTCCTCAAAAACACAGGATTCCAGGTAAGCCACTTATGCCTGCACATACACTTGTCGAACACTGGCTGCTTCCATCAGTGAGCTAACACCGACTCCCGGAACAAGCCCCTGTCATCAATGGTCTTCATTTCAAAACAACTTAATGTGGACTTCTCCCTTTTGTCTTTAAAAGCTTCTCCTAGTCCCAACCTCTTTGGATGTGCCTATGGCTCACCAGAGAATGCATATCCTGGATTGCAATCCTCTGCTATTCCTGAATCAACTTTTTGGAAAGTCTCTCTCTGTGTTGTTATTTTACGAGGCCAAGTAATACCAGGGATTTCCAGCAACACCAGAAGCTGAAAGAGGCAAGGAAGGACCCTCCCTAGAGTCTCCAGATGGAAGGTGCCTCGTGGACACCTCGATTTCAGGTTTCTGGCCTCCAGAACTGAGAGAGAATAAATTGCAGTTGATTTAAGCCACCTGGTTTGTGTGCTTTGTTGGCAGCCCAGGAAAGTCATATCATGACTTTTGCAAATTGACCAATTAATAATTAAGAAAAATGGCCCGAGATGGTAAACTGATGAGCATTTTGAAATTCACAAAAATTTGTTCTCATGTTTGTTATCCTGGGTGAATCTTCTGAAGCCGTATGTTAAACACACAAGATTCCTATGTAAACCATGATGTCTTCACAATATCGAGGATATTTTGTCTTTAAAAAAAGTAAATTCCCCATCCTTGCACAAAAAAGTAGATTTTTGTTGATCTATATTTTTATTTAGAATAAATTTGATGAAATCAGGTGGTGGGACAGCTGGCCCAGCTTGGAATAATGATCCCTCTGGATATATCCTTGTCTTGTTCTCATTTACAACCTTTGAGACATAAAAGCATATTTTCAAAAAACCAACGCTTCTATATGAAAGCAGATTTATCATTCAGATCCATCATTAATTTCCCAATGACGTTCTGCCTGCCCATATAAAAGACTTAGAGCTCATTATGAAAATTTTATTCCAGAGAAAATGGTCTTGGGACATGGTTTGCACCGACCTCTTTTAACCTCTGGTTCCCTGTGTTGTTATTATTAAGTAATAATGTTGCTTCCTGCCAACATAACTCTTCCCTCTTTGTACTTCAGCAATCTGGGGACAGTTTTGGTTGCGGAGGGCAGATCAGCACTTTGCCGTCGCCCTGCGCTCCTGGCCAGTCCCCATGCAGCTGCTGGGATGACAGTCTTACATCATCTTTTATGAGTACATCAACTTATTTGCAATTAAGTTTAGATTGTTTAATAAAATCTGGTGACATTTTAGCTTACAGTTTATGTCCCAGTAAAAGGCTCCAAATGTTATTGCCATAAGAATCTATGTGGCAACCAACATAAACCTTTTATTTCTAGCTGGACAGCTGACCCTGCATTTAGCAACAGGAAAGCAGGGAATTGGAGGAGCGGGTTTGGGGGGGCGGTGGTGACTGCAGCCACCTCCTGAGGGTTTTGTTTTCTCTGTCAGGTTCCCCTTCTAGTACTCAAAAGCATCCAGCACTTTCTGAACAGGAGGCCTGGGAAATGGTTGGACATGTCTCTGTTGTGGGCTCTGGGTGTGAGCCACAGAAGTGAGAGCTGAAGAAACCTGAGACCGTCAGGCTTCCTCGTGGGATAGTTCTGGGTTCTTAGGAAATTAGGCCTTGGCACTCAGCTTAGATGACTTCCATTACAGTCCTAATAAACATCTGGCTCAGAGGTTCTCCACTGAGGGCCACCATAGGTCAGTGTCTGGAGACATTTTTGGTTGTCACGCCTGGGGGCAGTGCTGAGACTAGTGTGTGCACATTCATCTAGTGGGTACGGGTGGGATGCTGCTGACACGTAACATGCACAGGGCAGCTGTGCCACAGAGAACGATCCAGCCCCGAATCTCAACATGATGGAGGCTGAGAAATCCTGATCTAAGTGACAGCTTACTAAGCAAGGCCTTGGCGTTTGGAAGCGTTGCCTGACTTCCTTCTTTCCTTTTTGAGTCATGGTTTTGTTGAGTTCTTGAAAGTGATAGACCTGCTGCAAATAAAATCACTGGATAAAGTTGGCGAGGGGTGGCCAGCCAGCCTCCAACCCCTGCCTGATGTTGGGGGTGTGGCTGGCCATCCTCCAACTCCTGCCTGACGGGGGAACACAGTGAAAAGCAAAAGCACCTGGTGTTTTTAGGAGACAGGAGACATAAGAACTGAATATGTGGGCAGGATTTGGAGGAAGAAAGAAATGAGCCCCAATGATCTGCTTCAGTTTTCTATTGAAAAAAATGCAACTTGGAAGCTCCATTTTTTTTTAAAGCACATCCTTTAAAAAACTTGCCCAGTGCATTTGGAAGTAGCCTTCCAGAAACCCTTGGGATTTATGACCCCAAAGTGTGCTTACGGGTGCTCCCAATGAACCTTTAGGTGTAACGTGGATAAAGTGTGGAATGTGCCATGACTCCTGCCTCTTAAAAGCTTACAGATTCCAGAAATGAAACCAGTTCATGCATAAAATATCTTCTCTCAGAGCACGGTCATTTTCATGCTTCCCCTTGTGTGAGGATCAGGGTTATAAAGTATTGTGGTTATACCAGAAGATCCTCAACTGTGTGGAAAGAGGCTCCTCTATTTATAGCTCTCCCCATCGTGACTTACAGCATATGCGTTAATCTCCCTGTGAATTCTGAGCTCCCAAATGCCGAAGGAGATATGCTAAACCCTTTCCCCGTGGCGTTCTTCCAGACAAAATTTAAGAGACACCAGAGGATAGCACATTTATACTGAGCTTGCAGTTTCCTAAACGTGAAGAAGATGAACGGCTCTCAGTTAAGCAGCACGGGTCAGATAGGAGCTTGAAATTGAATATTTGAGCTGACACGGGAGAGACATACTGTGAGTGGCCCCATGAAGTTAGCTGGATCTCTAAGCTTCCTAAGACACCATGATTAGAAATAGATTGAGGTTAGGGTATGTGGTCCTATTTGAATTAATGAAAAGCCAAATTGCTCCTCAGAGTGCTGGTTTTTGTGCTGCGTGTCAGACCACTGGGTTTTGTGGGGGTTTGAGACACCCTTTGCTGAGGTCGGGGGAGCAGCTGGGCTCTGTCCTTTTCTCACCTTGCGTCTTCGATCTCTTATAGTTTGAGATTCCAAATACGATTTCGGTGGAGAATAACAAAAAAGGACTCTGTTTTTAATTCAAAAGGCAAGGCATGGTTAATGAAAACATTGATGTGAACTGTTTTAAAAGAAAAAAATAACTTGTTTACTTTTGAGTGCTGAAGAGGCTTGGCAGAGTGGAAAGTAAATGGGCTTTGCTATTGATCAGACCTTGGTCAAAATCTATGCGCCACTTACTAGTCCTGTGACCTCAATCCTGCTGATTCTTAGTTTCCTTGTCTTTAACATGGGGACGGTAATTCATACTTTCAATGGGCACTGGGAGGTCATAGAGAATGACACCCACAGCTCCCTTTGATGGCAGCTGTGGCAGAGGGTCCAGACAACGGGTCTGCTTAAACAAAGAGGTGGGTAATGATGGCAGTTGGTGAATGGAAGTCTTGGTTCCCCCACCGCAGGTCCCTACTGACGTTTCTAAGCCTGGAATCATTTCGAGTTCTTTGGTAGTAAGCAATAGAAATGAGCTCTGTCTATTTTAAGCAAAAATGATTTGCCTAAAGTCTGCTGGGTGGCTGGAATGGACAGGAATGCTGTAGGATCAGGCTCTCGAGCCAGAGAGAAACCAGGGCAGCCCCCTTCAAAGAGCAGAACAGATGGGCAAGTTGTTGGGCATTTCCAGTGGAAATAAGCTGATGCCCTTTAGTTTTTCTTTCTTCCCTGATCTGACTCCTTCTAACTTTGTTTGGGTCACAAGCCTGGTTCTTAAGGGAGGACAGAGCACTTAGACTAAAATGCATGAAACCTGTGCACAGTGGGGCAGAGGTGAGCTCTGCAAGTACACCCAGATGTTGTTAGGATGTGGGAAGGGATGCTGGGAGCCAAAATGCTAACAGTGCACTGCAGGCTTCATCTGTCCCGAGCTTCAGAACACCTTGCCTACCCAAAGCCATCCTCCTCTCTTAAGTTTGCTTCCTTCAGCCACCCTTGGCTGCCAACTGGACAAAAAATATGGTCAGTCCCAAGTCAGCTGCCCCTGCTTGTTTAGCTGAAGTCAGGATTTTACGGAAGCATTGGCTGCCATGGCAAATATTCTTGTCATCGCCAGGCAGGCAAGTGACATACGCTACCATCTCAGGGAGTTAGAGAGTCTTTCTAATGATGCACTCCAACAGCTTGATCTGAGATCTCACAAGTTTCCAAGTTAATTAATAACCAGGGTCCCCAGAAACATGAACAAACATTCATTCCCAACATCTTTCCTAAGTAGGTCCTCAATATGTGGATTTGGGATGAAACCTGAATGAATGATTGGCATGCATGCTCTGATGCAAATGCCCGGCTCCCCTATGTGTTCCCTGTGCAATGACAGCTTTAGTATTCTGTTGGGAAACGCCTCAGATTTGTTTTAATAGTATCTTATTCTGTAAGACAGTATGAAGCAATCCAGGAAAAAATGAACAATACAGGCATATAGGCTAATTAAAAAAAGCTTGCAAAACTAAGAGAAACAAACAGCCTCTGAGTTTCATGCTTATGAAATATTTATTCAGTGCCAAAGAAGATGCTGAAGTCGGAAATGAACTTTGCAAAGTAATTACTTTTGATCCCGGCAAAATCCATTCAAAGGCCTTGAGGTAAACATCATCTTTGATGGGCGGAAGGTGGGTTGTAAAGCAACATTATATTTTTAAAGGAAACAAGGAATGTGTCCAAGTAAGCCACTTGTCCAGGGCACTCTGGAAAGTGTTCCTGGGTGGAACTTCCTAGATGTGCTCCTTGTTAGCAGTGCAGAGATATAAATAGGAGGAAGATGAGATATGATCAGATGACAAATAAGAAAGCCACAGATAGCACGACCATGAGAGGGGTCTGCTTTTAAGGAAGACCATGAGAGGGGTCTTCCTTAAAAGACTCCAAATGATGCACACATATTTTAAAAGAGAGTACATGCCACTAATTTTGATATAGATCTTTAAAATGACATTAAAATGGAAATACACTCAAACTAGGCATCTCCTGGGAAAATGTCAGTAGTTATGTTACATTTGTTTTGCGTTTCATTCCAGTGCTCCTGTGAAAATAGCTTTATCTTCAATACTCCCAGTGTGGAAGAATATAGTTGTAGGGAGAGGGGAGTATTTGTTTTTTTCAGTTTTAAATGAATTCTCCAGGGAGGGTTTGCTCTGTGTGATACATGCAAGCCTTTTCAAGAACTGAGCTAACCTGGATATTGATTCCAGGGGAATGTGTTTGCCTGTATTCTTTTATCTTTAGATTTCAGGTCCTTTTAGAGGAGGCCAGGGTCCATTCCCAAGCTTAAGAAGTAACATCATTGACCAAAGAGCCCTGTAACAAAACAACCCAGGGTTCTAAGTTCACATGTGGCTCATACCCCATAAGACTTAATTTCCTGGCTCTGAACCAGAGTCCAGTTGCAGATGACCTGATAGCTTCAGGGGATGTCCCAGGGCTATTCATTTCTCTTTAAAAATTTTAAATCCATTTATTTGTTTTTGAATTGACAAAAAAAGTATGTATTTACCATGTCCAATGTGGTGTTTTGATATATGTATATGTGCCGGGTGCGGTGGCTCACGCCTATAATCCCAGCACTTTAGTAGGCCAAGGCAGGCAGATCACGAGGTCAGGAGATCGAGACCATCCTGGGTAACATGGTGAAACCCCGTCTCTACTAAAAATACAAAAAAATTAGCTGGGCATGGTGGCAGGCGCCTGTAGTCCCCGCTACTCGGGAGGCTGAGGCAGGAGAATGGCGTGAACCCGGGAGGCAGAGCTTGCAGTGAGCCGCACACCACCACACTCCAGCCTGGGTGACAGAGCGAGACTCCATCTCAAAAAAAAAAAAAAAAAAATGTATATGTTGGGGAATGGCTACATTGAGACAATTAACATATACATTACCTCACACCCTTATCAATGTTTGTGGTGAGAACACTTCAGATCTACTCTCTGAGCAAGTTTTCAAATTCCAATACATTGGTATAACCATAGTTGCCATGTTGTACACAGGGACGCTTCTTATCTAGGTTCACGTACACACAACTTCACCATCTCATTCCAGGGGCATGTCAATATCAAGTCTAATGGAAGTAGGCTCCCATCTATAAATTCCCCATGTGAAAAAAAAAAAGAGTAAAACATTTGAGGCCACCTCTTTGCTTCCATAAAACCCCGAAGACATTTTCTTATAACTCAAAAATCATTTCTAGAACACTGCTCTTGAAACCCTCCTGCTGAAATCTTGGGGCAGCACTTAAAGAAAGAATGAAAAAGAAAGAAAACCAAAACTCTCTTGTCCTCCTCAATTCATAGGGAGAAGTGCAATTCTACCTCACCTTTTTAAAAGAGGAGCCTGGAATTGGCCTATCCGTCTTTTTCTCTGTTGGATCATGGAGCAGAAAGGAAGGTGAGCAGAGATTCAGAATAGTAATAAAGGTCAAATCATCCTCCAAAGAGGGCTAGAGACTAATCTCCGCCTTTGTAATTGGAGCGGTTTTAGATTTTGAGGGTGTGCTTCGGAAGGTCTGGAGACAAAGCTGGAGGTGTTTTCTCTGGGGTTATCCCATAGAGCTGATCCTCGCTACTCCTTCAAACTGGAGGAGTGGTGAGGGCTGCTTCCATCTCTGACGAATGCTACCCAACGCCTAATGCAAACCAGCCCTGAGCACCAGCTCTGTGCATAGAGGAGACATTAGGAAGCTCCCAGGGACTGCTGGTGGGGGACCGGGGCAGTGGGTCAGAGGAGGCCAAGAGGCCAGCCGGGGTGGGATTTGCAGTTAGAAGCAAAAACACAAAGAAACCTGAGAGTGCAGGGCCGCGAGCAGAAACGGTCAAAGACCAGAGGAGATCTGGATATATCTGCTATACCAAACATCACATCCTAAAGGGACAACAAAGCGTAAGAGGCTGGGCAGCCTCGTAAGAGCTTATGTTGTCGCAGAACCTCCTCTGTGGAGCTTCTGTGGTGTGCAGGTCACTTGCTTGATACTTTGCCCCCTGCCCCCGTCCTGATACTGTGAGGTAGGTCTTGCTCCCACCTCTCACGGATGAGCTAACTGAAGCTAGAAGGCTGAAATCACATGCCAAAGGTGTTAAAGTCCCATTGGTCTTATTGGAAGGGCCCCAGCCTCTGTGTCCCACCACCCTGCCTTTCAACTTCAGCCAAATATCCTTACAGGCATTTTGTTATAAGACGCTTGGCAAAACCCATTTTCTCCCTGAGATTAAATAGATTCACTCGCTCACCTTGCTACTTCGTATGCTTTGCGGAATACTGGATTGTTTGTTTGACCACATCCTTCCCTTCCACGAGGAAGACGGGAAAGGACCCCGTTCTCCCTCAGCAGATGTGACAGTCTTGCTAAGTGACAGTGAGAAGTAATTAGCACCCCGAGTCCCACTGCCTGCAACCTGTCGGCAGCGGTTCCCACGTTCCCTGTCAAACGGGGCTTCTAAGCGCATGGATAATTCATGGTTACGTTCTGCCTATAGGTAGAGATTCTGCTTCAGTTGTTATTGGAAAAAGCCCAGCTTAGTGGGTGAGGCAGGTTTCCTTCTGAAAGGGGGTTTTGCACATAGAGCTAACAGGCTGATGACCAGCTCAGATGGGCTCTTTGGGACACACAGAGACACCCCAGCAACCAGCCCAAAGCAGAGCCCCAAGAAGGGCTAAATTGGTTTGGGGGTTCCCCCGTTTGTCCTTAGATACGCTGCAGTAGCTTTTCAGGTTTATTCATTCGCCCAATATGTTTTTAAGGAGCATCACTGAATGAATGATGAACCCGGGATTCCGTTCCTCAGTCATCAATACGGACAGACAGACATCGTCTCTTCTTCACTGGGACATTCTATATTTCGCTTTACTTCTCTTGGGCCCCTTGCTGTTCCCTGCCTCATGATTCAGTTGGTCGAGTGCCTGTCTGTTTCCCTGTGGCTGTCTATATATTCCATCATCATTCTCCTGTCACTACTGCTCCAGCCTCTGCTCCTCCAGGTCCTCCCAAGCCACTTTGTAGACATGACCTCATTCACTGCAGCTCTCCCTCTGAAGGAGACCTATCACCATCTTCAGTAGCCTAGGAGACTGAGGCCACAGTGCGATGTAACTCGCTCGAAGTAACGTGGTAGCTCTGAGATGCAGTGAGAACTTGAACCCAGGAAGTCAGCTCCACAGCGCACGCCATTTCCACCTTCTGCACTGTCTTTCTGTGCCCAGCATCCTGCCGGGCACATAGGACACATTCAAATACCTATTGAGAATAAACAAGTCTATTGAGTATAAACAAGTCTGAGTTACTGGGTCTCTAAAGGCTAACATGTTACTCTTTCTAGGGATCTTTTGTAGGAAGTGATTTGTTTTTCAACAAAAAAGCAAGGGAAAGAAATGAAGAGCTTTCCCAGTAAAAAATTACATGGGATCAAACACATCCTACATTGTTTTTGTTTTTGGTTATGTCAAGAGGCTCCAACCACTTGCCTATCACCAAGCACTGACTCTGGGCCAGGCACTGGTGAGCGGTTCACATTCCTCAGCTCAGCTAACCCATGAAGTCGTGCTGCTACCATCATTGGACACATGTCAAGCTGGCCCAGGTCCCACGATTAGTAACGGCGGAACTCAGAGTCACTGGAGCTCTCCCCTTGGCATGTTCATTTATTGACCAAATGTTGATTGGGCTGATACTGTGTGATAAGTTCAGGGACTATAGGATCAACTTAGTATGAACACCTTCACCCTCTCCCAGGTGGGCATTTGTGTTCTGGGTGTTGTCCACGCTGGACGTGCCAGCATCTCCCACTGAGCCAGGTCTTCCAGGGCTAAGGCCAGCTTCATTTGAAGGCACAGCCTTGCTATATCATGTGAGTAGCAGGTGGTTTGCTGCAGGTCAGGGGGCTTATTTTCTAGACTCCTAACCTGTGAGTGGGTTGGTAGAACATCTGCCTGCAAATGTATTGAAAAGCTTTACCTAGATAAAAATGGAGTTGTTGTAACACGTACCCAATACCTTTCTTCTCTGTCTCACTACCTCTAGATTAATCTGATGCCAAGTTTTTGGATGTTATGAGCAACCACCTCATTTATTTTTTATGATTGCTTAACTACAATGAGTAAGGTAAATTTCGTTGAAGGAATAATTCATAGTATGGCTGTTTTCCCATTGGAGGGGTTTTGTCTTCGTATTCTTTCTTAGATAAGCATCAATAAGGAAAAATGGGCAACAGAACATTCCTCCTTAAGATTCCACATGGTTCATACTACGGGTCACATTCTCAATGAGCCTAAGTACAGTTTCCTCCACTTAATGTTCTTGCTCATTGGTTGTTATTTGGAAGAATAATGATGAGAATTTGGGAAGTCTTTCAGATGGAACTTAAAAATTCACATTTAATATTTATAGTGTAGAAAGTCCTACCTTGAATTTCCAAAGTCAGGGTATATAAGAATGTAGAAACTGATTCTGGGCATTGTTCAACCTGATGTAAATCAAAGTGGATGCTTTTTTTTTTTTAATTGCACATTTCATCAGGATGCAGGTTGAACCCAGAATAATAATGTGAATGCTTTACACTAGTTGCTGACTTGAACAATGCATTTCATTTACTTTAAATATTCTAGAATTCAGAGCATAGACTTGATACTTATTTATGTTGTACATTATATCATTTAGCTGCTTTTTCTAGCTCACTGAAAAAAGTCTGAGCTCTGAAGCCATGGGCTCAAATCCTGGGTCAGTTCCTTAAAAATCCTCTGATCTTGGACTGCCTCATTATCTGTGCATCAGTTTCTCCATCTATCAAATGGAGATCATGACCATATCCCATTCACAGGGTTATGAGGATTGAAGGAGATAATTTACGGGATGTATCCGCATTGTGCCAGCCCCAAGCAGGCCCTGAATCAAAGTGCTTGTTTTGATTATTAGCTGGAGAGACTAGACTTGTGTATAGCAAAGAAGAGGTGGTTGCAAAATGCTGTGTGTGAGATGGACCAGTCAGTATGAACAGGAAAGTCTGGGAAATTACTTCTTAGAGAAGTTGAGGTTTGTGGAAGAACTGGAGGCATAGGTGGGATTTAGACAAACAGGGGAGTGGGGGCTAAACTGGGCTCAGTTCCAAGCACAGTGTGGGTGGTGGGCAGAGCACAGGCCATGTCAGTAGGTTTGTGTATTCCTGTCTGCATTTCTATTGTGCAGGATGGCTGATTTGTCTCAGTGTATGTTTATCTTGTTCCTTGAGTCACATGGCCCCCACTCTCTCTGCATTTTCAACACGTCTTTCTGTTCATTTGTGTTCTGCATACAGAGACCTAGCTCCAGAAAAAAATTATGTATATTGGTTGCCTGCCATATGCTGGTGAATGGGTTAATCAGAGGTGCAGGGGTCGACCTTCCAAGAATGGAGAAAGAGAATTCAGGCCATGGTTGCAGATGCAGTTAGGGTCTTGTAGAGCAGAGGCAGGGCTCTGCGCTGGGGGTGGGGGAAGGGGTGCTGTCTTTAGAGCCTGTTTGTTATTCATAGAGGAAAGCAAAATTTTGCAGAAATAAGATAAATGTTCCATGCAATTGCACAAGTTTTCTTGTCAAATTAAAAACACAAATGGTGTAGCAGCAGCCTAAATATTTTCTGCTTGTTGTGCCACCTCCAGCAAAAAAAAAAAAAAAAAAAAAAAAAGTGAGAATGGGATGCAAAGGGGAAAAAAATTAGAAAAAAGAATTCTCAACACAGGTGAAGCTAAGCTTGTTGGCTTCCCAAATCTAGATTCTGTTCCTGTGCAGTGTGGAAGGCTGCCAGGAAAGGTGTGAGAGGGTGAGATTGTTTTTGAAAATCATCTGTCGCAGCTTCTAAGAACATTTTGGTGCTGTTTGCTTTCATTATGCTGTTGGAGGTGAGAAAACTGATGCAGTCGACTGGCACCTAGCATTGCCCCCATCTAGAACATCTGCAGCCTGGATCTGTTCTGATGAAGTAGAAGCCACAGATCTTATCCTGAAACAGGCCAGGTGCGAGCCTCCTCTTAGAAGGGATCAACCATGGGATGTGGCATTAAGAGAAGAGAGAAGGACATCCTTACAACTGTGCCTTTCTTTCAACTCAGTCGTGCGCATTAGGCTTGTATCAGTTAAAGTGCAGGCAAGAAATTTCAAGCAGAAAGGGAATCAGGTGCTCATAGCCTTGCTGGCAGAATTGAGAGCAGCAGGAGCTGTGGGATGAGGGTGCTGCCTGGAAAACAGGAAACTGGAGGAAACTGCTGGAACGAGCTGAGGAACCCATAGCTGCCTGTGGCCTACAGCAAGAGACTGATGGTGGACCGTAGGGGCCAGGAAGGTGCAGGAAGCCCCTGCTGCTGCAGGAGAAAGGATGAGGGATAGTTATCTTCCACCTTCCAAATCTCGCAGGAACACCTCTTCTAGGTGGAATCCAAACCAGATTCCTTCTGGAAAGGGATTCTGGAAAATGTAGTTCTTGAGCTTCCAGCCTCTGAGATAACCAAGGACAATTGCTGGAGGGGAGGGTGTTGCTGAATACCAAGGAAGGATAGCAGGTGTAGTTGCCCACATGGCCCCTCGGCTTCCACATCGACATCCTACCCATGTTAATTTCCAAAGAGCGATCACAGAAACATCATCACGCTTCCTCACAAAGAAGAAATGCTCACCTCCACCCCAAAAGAAAGGGTCCAGGTATCCATCTCTGAGTGATGGTCACCCTCCATATTCAGTAAAAAATCACCCTCGGATAGACTGTGGCTGAAAGACTAAACCCTTAGGTTAGCCTCAGTCAATATATCTTATATAAAATAAGAGAGGAGGGGAGATCAGGGCAAAGAGATACTGGGTTATGTATGTAAAAACGTACACAATAAAGCAAATAAGAAACGCTGTGTAGGTCCTAGAGTCCTCATCTCTACAAATAGTCACAAGGCTTTTGTGATGCATAATTTTAGGTGTCAGCTTGACTGGACTGAGGATTGCCTAGATGGCTGGCTGGTGAAGCATTGCTTCTAGGTGTCTGTGAGGATGTTTCCAGGGGCGATGGGCATGTGACTGGACTGAGCAAGACCCCCCTCAGTGTGGATGGCCACCGGCAAATTGACTGGGGGCCCAGTTGGGACAAATAGGTGGAAGGAGGGATTCTCACTTTCTCTTTTTCTCTCTTTCTTGGTCTCAGTCTCTGTTCCCCACTTCCTGAGTGGGACGCTCAGTGAGGATACAGTTAGCTGGTGAGGATACATAGAAACTGGATCACTCCTACCTTGCCCATGGGAATATAAAATGGCACAGCCACTCTGAAAAGCAGTTTGGCAGCTTGTCACAAAACTAAATATGCGATTCTCCTCCTACCTTTGAACGTCAGATTCTAGGTTTTCTGGCTTTTGGACTCTGGGACTTGCAACAGTGGCCTGGGAACTACAGGGCCTTTGACCTCAGACTGGGGACAACATGGTCTGCTTTCCTGGTTCTGAGGCCTCCGGACTTGGACTGGGCCACACTGCCAGCTTCTCCAGTTCTCCAGCTTGCAGACAGCCTGTTGTGGGACCTCTCTGCCACTGTGATCATGTGAGGCAATTCTGCTAATAAACCCCTCTCAAATATCCTGTGGGTCCTGTCTCTCTGGAGAACCTGACTAACACAGCCCTATCTGGTATTTATAAATTCCTGGCCAGGCACAGTGGCTCACACCAGTAATCCCAGCACTTTGGGGGGGCCAAGGCAGGTGGATCACCGGAGGCTGGGAGTTCAAGACCAGCCTGGCCAACATGCTGAAACCCTGTCTCTACTAAAAATACACAAATTAGCTAGGCGTGGTGGCATGCATCTGTAGTCCCAGCTACTTGGGAGGCTGAGGTGGGAGAATTGCTTGAACCTGGGAGGCAGAGGCTGCAGTGAGCTGAGATTGTGCCATTGCACTCCAGCCTGGGTGAAAAGGTGAGACTCTGTCTCAAAAAAAAAAAAAAAAAAAAGAAAAAAAAAATCCTCTTCCCACTACAATCCATGCTCTTGCTGCTCTTAGCCATTGCAGTTCCACCCAACATTGCATTCCTGAGGGGACTGTGCTCTCAGTGGTCTTGTGTGTTTTGAGATTGCTATGGTTTTCCATGTGCAAGTCCTAAGAAGAACCCCAGAGAGTCCCTGGGCTTCCACTTTTCCCTTCCCCTAGGGCAGTAGCCATGTTCCTCTTATAGAACTACCTCAGCGGGCTCAGCCAGCATGGGGGCCTTCCTTTGCCTTTGGAGGCACAAGGAGTCTCAGATTCTTGCCCCACAGTCTTAACTCCCAACATTGTTTCTTTGGAAACCAAGACAACTAATCTACAGGGTTGAGAGTTGCTGAGACGAGAGGTAAAAATCTATTGAGTGGAGGGTTCAGTGTTATAGGGAGAGGGGCCACTTGCATTTTCACCCCTTAGTTCCCAGATCCACTTATTCTGGTGAGGGGAAAAACACCACCACATATTGGTCACTGGTCCAGAGCTTACACTGCATCTTATAGACACAGACTTCAACGTGGCAAAGTGCTGCCTCCAACGGGCCTCATCACCGAGTCTTCAAAAGGCCATTGCTCACTCTAACTGATAATAAGACTTACAGTGTAGCTGCCGTAATCAAGTCAGTGTGACATTGGCAAAGAGATAGACACATGGATCAATGGAAGAGAACAGAGAACCCAGTGGTTAGGTCCACATAAATATGCCCAACTGATTTTTGGCAAAGATGCAAAAGCAGCTCATAGGAGGAAGAATAGACTTTCAAGAAAAGGTGTGAGAGCTGTTGCACATCCATAGGCAAGAAGAAAAGAACGAAAAAGATACAAAGAGAACCTCTACCTAAACCTCATCACCTCATGCAAAAATCAACTCAAAATGGATCATGGGCTAATGTAAAACTAAAGCCATAAAACTTCTAAAAAAACATAAAATAAAATCTTTGGAGTTGAGGGCTAGGTGAACATTCTTAGACTTGACACACAAAGCACAACCCATAAAAGAAAGAATGGATACATTGAAGCTCATCAAAATACAGAACTTTTGTTCTGTGAAAACCCATATGAAGAGGATGAAAAGAGAAGCTACAGGCTAAGAAAATACTCAATAACTATATATCCAATAAAAAATTTATACTTAGAATATTTAAGGACTTCTCAAAACTCAAACATAAAAAAATTAAGGAATCCAATTAGAAAATAGGCAAAATACATGAAGACACATTTTACTGAAGAGAATATACAGATGGCAAATAAGTATATGAAAAGATATTTAACATCATTAACCATAACGAAAATGTAGATGAAAACCACAGTGAGAAACCACTACATACCTGTCAGAATGGCTGAAGTAAAGAAATAGTGACCACACCAAATGCTGATGAGGATGCAGAGAAACTGGATCACTCACACTTTGCCCGCAGGAATATGAAATGGTACAGCTACTCGGGAAAGCAGCTTGGCAGTTTCTCATAAAACTCAATATGCAATTACTATACCAGACACCCAACAGTTGTGCTCTTAGGAATTTATCCTAGAGAAATGCAGACTTAAATTTGCACCAAACCCTGTCCGTGAATCTTTACAGCAGGTTCATCAATAATAACCCCAAACTGGGAAAAATCCATCTGTCTTTTAGTGGGTGAATGGTCAAGCAAGTTGTGATATATCATATCATGGAATATGACTAGACAATTGAAAGGAATTAATTGTGGAGAGTCATAAACGTGAATGAATTTCCAGGGAATTATGGGTGGAAAAAAAGCCAATACCAAAAAGTTATGTATTTTTGTATGCACGAGTCTGTTTATATAACATTGTTGAAATGACAAATTTATAGAAATGAAGAACAGATTGGCGGTTGCCAGATGTTAAGGAGTGGGGTGAGAGTGGGAGGTGAGTGTGGTTATAAAGGAATAGCCCCAGGGATGCTCTGTTCTCTGTAATGATTGTGACGGTGGAGACGCAAACTTGCACACGTGATGCGATTGCATAGAACTAAACACACCCGTGCACACACACACACCCCCCACACAGGAGCACAAGGAAACTCATGAAATCTCAGTAAAACGGATGGGTTATATCAATGTCACTTTCCTGGTTGTGATATTTCCTTTAATTTTGCAAGATTTTACCACCAGAGGAAATGGATAAAGTGTATGCAGGATCTTTGCATTATTTCTTACAGCTGCATGTGAATTTACAGTTATCTCAAAATAATTTAACTTAAGAAAAAGGATGGTGAGATAGGCGGTAAGAACAGTCAATCTCTAAAGTGGCCCCAATGACTCACTTCTGCTATAAAAAAAAATCAGTGTTTCGGTAGCTATTTGTTGGATGGATGGATGATCATGGTAGGCTCACACCCTTCTCTCCTGTTGTCTGTCAGAACCGTGCGTTTGATCTTGTTGGCAGACAAATCCTGGTGGGTCTGCCCTGAGTTTTAAATTTGATGTTAAGTTTAAATCATTTTGACAAAATAAGTGAAATATTTTTTAAGAATAAAAAGTAAATAATTAAATTGTATATATGAAGGCCATTGATTGTTGTGTGATGTATCTCCTGCCGCCTTAATGCATTATCTTATCATTTGCATTTCTTCCTTGGATATTCCTTTAAAAGGAGGTTTGTATGAAAATAACAGCATGGCTAGTGGAAATATAAATTTATATCCTTTTCTTGAGAGGTAACATGACAACATGAATAATTTAAAAAACCCTGAAAATAACAATAACGAAAAACCGCTTAGTCTAGCAATTCAACATCTATAAATTTATCCTAAGAAAATAATTGGACAAGTGTGCAAAGATGTATGTGTAAGGATATTGACTAGGATTGTTTATAATGGTGAAAAAAATGGTAATAAGCAAAATGTCCAAAACAAAGAAACAGACAAAAACAACTTAAACGAATTGTGGTACAGTAAAACAATTGAGAAGGAAATAGCCATTAAAAACTTAAAGTATAATAAAAAAGAAAAAAAAGAAACAAGCAGAAATACATGTTCCTAAAATTCTCAAAAAAAAAAAAATGGTACTGTGGTTCTGTATTTGCTAAAGTGAGAGGTTGTTTCAGAATAGCGTTCTGAAAGAATCCATAGTTATTTGCAGAATACTGAGGGTGTGTGTGGGGGGATACATGAGCATGAAAATAGGACATCATATGAAAGGGTAAAGACCCCACTGCAACTGTGGACGGGGGGAGAGTTCAGCTACTTACATAGTTTGAAAATGTATCCCTTTGAGTATTTATAATTATCTTCTGTAATAATTACTTGCATACATAAAAATATGAATGTCTCCTGAGTTACTGTGTATGAGGAATTTTTGTTTGTTATCATCTATATTTTCTAATTTGTAATAAGTTTACCACAAGGAAAAACTGAATAAAAACAGCAACATTTATTAAACACGATGAAGAAAGACAGCCTAATTCTGACTTCAGAATGAGCCATGCTACCAGAAGCTAGCTGAGTCAGTCCCAGCTTCAGGCAAGTGTATTCAGGGGGCACAGATGAAGAGGTAGGGTTGATGTCCATTCCTAGGAGCTGGACATTTAGTTAGGCCAAGAAAAAAGGATGGGCCCAGAGCTCTTTGAGGGCAAAGAACATGCCTGCCTTATTCACTAGTGGGTCCTTGTATGGGGCTCAATACCAGGCTTACCAAAACATGCGTTGAGTGAAGAAAAGAAAGTGATGTCACTTGCTCAGGAAGGACGTCGGAGTGCCTGCTCTGTGCCAGGCATGGTTCTTTGTGCTTAGGAAGCCGCTGTGAATAGGGAAGCCACGGTCTTGGCATCCAGTGGGGGAATAAAGGGGCCAACCACAGAGAGAGGCGTGGGAAGAAACTACCCGCGGCATGAGACAGACGGCAGTCCTGTGGGGCCACAGCAGGAAAGGACTTTCCGCGGAGGAAACATTCAAACCAAGCTGGCCTGCTGAGTCACCACCAGACATGGGATGACTTTGGAGGGGCACATTCTAGGGAAAGCAAAGAGAAAATGCAAGAACTGCAAGGAAGAAACGACTTCAGGGCCTGGGAACAGAGAGAGGTCGGGTGTGGCCAAGGTGCTGGGTGAGGGATTTAGGCTGCACTTGGCCTTGTGGAGTCTGGGCAATTCCGGCAAGGAGCTGGACTTTATTCTGGGTGATACAGGAAGCTGTTGGAGAGCTTTAAAAATCTTTTAATTTTAGAATGGTTTTGGATTGACAGAAAAATTGCAAAGGTAGCACAGACTTCCTACATACCCCTTACCCTGTTTCTCCCACTATCAACTTCTTACATTTATATGGTGTGTTTGTCACGGTTAAGAAACTAACATCGGTATATAACTACTAATGAACCCGTAAGCCTTATTCTGGTTTTACTCATTTTCAGTAATGTCTTTTTTTCTGTCTCGAGACCCCGTCCAGGGCACCGCCTTGCACTTAGTCATCATGTCTCTAGACGCCTCTGGGCTGCGATGGTATCTCAGACTTTTCTCATTTTTGATGACCTCGATGGTTTCTAGGCATCTTGGCCAGGTGTCCTTCAGTTTGAGTTTGACTGATGTCTTTCTCACGGTTGGACTGGGGTGATGAGTGTTCAAGGAGAGGCCCACAGAGGTGGCAGGCCTGTGGTCACATCTGGGCTCCTGCTGTCAACACGCCGTCACTGGTGATGGGAACCTTGGCCGCGTTGTGGGTGAGGGCAGGCACTGGAGAGATTTAACAGGAGAGGTGACCTGGTTTGCTACGTCCTTTAAAAGGGTCAGTTGGGCTGAGGGAATTAGGTAATGTGAGTGAAGCATAGTAGGATGAAAGCAAAGCTGTGTTGGTGACAGTGGGTGACCAGGTGGACCTGAGATGCAGATTCGTGCAGAGGTGTGTGCAGGGGTGAGTCATTGAGAGGCTCTGAATGCCAGGTTAGGGAGTTGGCATTTTATCTTAGCAGATTTCAAGCACTGGCCTCAGAGTTCTCTCTTCAATTAGAACTTTACAAAAAAAATAGCCAAAGGCAATACAAAACCTAAAGATGAATTTCCTGTGATGGAAAGTGAGACCCTGAGTACAGCGTCAGTGGAGGCTCAAAGACTCCTAAATGGAAGCTCCTGGGTGGCTGAGGGCAAACCGTCAGCAAGGCATGTGACGGGCACAGCGAACAAGTGAGGCTCCTCCCCTTCTCCAGGTAGGAAGCACCTGTACCTGGATCAGGTGGGCAGAATGGAAAGTGTGAGGAAGGCAGGAAGGGCCGAAGTCAGTGTGCCTGTTGGCAGAGATAGGGGCCAGGACAATGCCGATATTGACAGCAGTGAGAAGCCAGCACCCCCGCGTGGGGAGGGAGGCATGGGCAGCAAGGTCCCTTTAGAGGCAAAGGTGGGACACCTCTGTTCCTGGGCTCCCCAGGCTTTGGGTGTCCTCTGGGCCTGGTCTCATGGAGTAGTTCAGGCTGGAGACTCAAGACTGCAGAAGACGCTGTGGCGAGGGGAGATCCACCTTTGTGTGGAGTTTGGCCACCAGTGATCTGTGCATTGAACTGAGAAACCACCTCCTGGACCCACGTTTCTTTTCACGTGAGCGTTTTTGTGATGTGTTGGTAGACAGAGCCAGATTATGACCACAGATGATTGCTCAAGAGGCGATCTGTTAAATATTTCATGTGCAGTCACAAGTGCTTGCTGTGGAGCTCCTTCTCCATCTGAGATGAGTAGGGTCTATTTGCAGGCAAGTTCCAGTTTAGTAATGAGATCATTATAATCCTGACCTCCTTGGAAGGATCCTTCACACCAGAGCAAGGCACTTCTCTGAATCCTCTCCACCTCTTTCCAGCATGAATTTAGTTCTCACGACTCTCAAAGGAACTCCCATTTCCTGTTTCTCCTCTACTCCTGACCTCACTCTCACTCCCCTTAGCAAAGTTCTTCCGTCCTTCCAGACTCCTTCACGATGCCTTCACTTCGTCTCACAAATGAGAGGCTGAACACCTGCTACCTCCACACACTGTGCTTTGTCCCTTCAGGGACAGAGCTGGGGCCTGGTTTCAGCTCATAAAGAGCTCACAGTCTTATGCTGTTTCTTGGACCAACAGAGTCAGAAATAGCAGAGGTGCTTTTGAGCACGTAGAATGTTCTGGAGCCCATCTCAGATCTTTAAATGAGACACTTTGGGGTCAGAGTCTGGCCTCCTCATTTTACTACACAAGACCCCTGGCTTGGTTGGGGGTTCACCCTTACACCAAACTCCTAGAGTGCTTGATGGTTTCACCCTCTGTGGTGGTTGATCTTAGGTGTCACCTTGACTGCCCCTCTGGGTGCCCAGGTTAAACATTGCTTCTGGGTGGGTCTGTGAGAGGCCTTCCCAAAGAGATTAGCATATGAGTTGCTGGACTCAGCAGAGTAGATTGATCTTCCCCACGGGGATGGGCATTACCCAATTTGTTGAGGGCCTGAATAGAACAAAAGATAGAGAAAGGAGGAATTTGCGCTTTTTCTTGACTCCCTGCTTGAGGTGGGACATCTCATCTCATCTTCTCCTGCTATCACAATAGGATTTACACCTCACCTCCCCTGCGTCTCAGAGCTTTGAACTCCAATTATACCATGGGCTTTTCTGGGTCTCCAGCTTGCTGATGGCAGACTGTGGGACTTCTCAGCCTCCATCACCGCCCGAGTCAATTTCTTTTTTCTTTTTTCTTTTTTTTTGGAGACAGAGTCTTGCTCTGTTGCCCAGGCTGGAGTGCAGTGGTGTGATCTCCACTCACTGCAACCCCCGCTTCCTGGGTTCAAGTGATTCTCCTGCCTCAGCCTCGGAATAGCTGAGATTACAGGCATACACCACCACGCCTGACCAATTTTTTGTATTTTAGTAGAGACGGGGTTTCACTGTGTTGCCCAGGCTGGTCTCAAACTCCTGAGCTCGGGCAATCTGCCCACTTCGGCCTCCCAAAGTGCTAGGATTACAGGCATGAGCCACCGCGCCCAGCCACGAGTCAATTTCTTATAGTAAATCTCCCCACCCCCTGTGTGTGTGTGTCTGTGTGTGTGTGTGTGTGTGTGTGTGTATACATATATATATATATATAATATCTCCTATTGGTTCTGTTTCCCTGGAGAACCCTGACTAAACAACCTTCCTAGAGAATCTAGAAAGTAGACTTTGCAGGAATATTTTCTCCCTCTTGCCGGTTGTTCTGTCTTGTGTGAACCCTGGAAGAGCCCATTCTCCAAAACAGCTCCTGAGCACCTAACTGGGCCTAGTTTCCAAATAGAGCCAAGCAGCCATTTGCTGACTAGAGGCCACACACATACTCTGTGTTCCAGGAAAACACACACCATTGCCGTGTAACTTAGGGACATTCAGGGCTGTTTTTTCCTGTTCGTGCCACCTGAATCGGTAGCTGTGGCAAAACCTTATTTTCCTCCTTGACCTGAGCAATAGACTGTGACAGCATCGGCCAATCAGAACCGAGCAGTTTACATCCCGCAATTGCATAAGTGGCCCAGAGTGGGAAGCTGGGTGGGAGCTTTCTCTATCAAAGACAAGCACTCTCTTGGTTCTCTCCAGGCCCATCTTTGTTTTGTACTGAAGGCTGCCTCTCCCCAGTTTGCAAACTGCTTGTGGAAATATAGTCTCTCTTAACCTAATGCTTCTTTCTCAGGTGTCTGGTTAACACTTGTGCATGGTGGGCATTCCGTCTATATTTGTTGGGCAGATGTGTGTGTGGATGGTGGTTAAACTTTCCCAGCCAGAGTGGGCATCTCCTCTGGGGTAAGGAGTTGGTGACATGCAGGTACCTGAGGCCCTGCTGTGGGTGCATGGGCTGTGATTGTCCATAGACCACGTTAACTTAAACTTCTGGTCTAACACATAGAGTGGGCACCTTCCTGGGAAACCCTGGAAAAGCAGCAGATAGGACCGGCTCTCAGCAGTGACGAAAAGCAATAAGAGGACAAAATGTGGTACTTTACACAATGGAGTACTATTCAGCCATAAAAAAGAATAAGAACCTGTCATTTGCAACAATGGGGATGGAATTGGAGGTCATCATCTTAAGTGAAATAAGCCAGGCACAGAAAGACAAACATCACATGTTCTCACTTATTTGTGGGATCCAAAAATCCAAACAATTGAACTCATGGAGATAGAGGGTAGAAGGATAGATACTAGAGGCTGGGAAGGGTTGTGGGGGTGAGGAGGACGGACACGGGGATGAATAAGACCTAGTGTTTGATAGTACAATAGGGCGAGTAGAGTCAATGATAATTTAATTGTACATTTAAAAATAGCTAAGAGTATAATTGGATTGTTTGAACACAAAGGACAAATGCTTGAAGAGGTAGACACTCCATTCTCCATAGTGGGATTATTGTGCATTGCATGCCTGTATCAAAACATCTCATGTTCCCCATAAATATATACACCTACTGTGTACCCATAACAATTTAAAAAAACGATTAAAAGTCTAGATATAATTTTAAAAAGAGGAAACTGTCTTTGTGTGGAGGCCCGCTGAAGACAGATACTGCATCAGGCACTTGGCAGCCTGGTTTCCAGTAGCTTCTCAACCCAGTGGAGTAGACTCTGTGGCCCCATTTTACAGATGAAGAATGGAGGTGCAGAGATATCACGGCTCCAGCTTTGTCAGGAGGACCATGGAGGTCCAGGGGCTGGAGGTCTGAATATTTAATAGAGGGATTTGAGTAACCATGGAAGTTAGCCTGGAGAGAGATTTGGGAGGCAGGTAAGCCTAGCGTTCACTGTGGGGGCAGATGCCTTCCCCATCTGTGCAGAAGATTGGCCCAAATGGCCATGATTACATGCTCCTACCTGCTTCCTAATGGACCTCAGAGAATTAAACAGCAAGGACAACAGCAAATGTTGTCTCTCAGACCCTTGACTTTTTCAGGACTGCCTGACCTTTCTTTGTCCTTGTTCGGCTTCAAGTCAAGTCAGCTCAACCCTGATTGAGCACCAGCAACGAGTCATGTCTGTGAAGGCGACACAGCCTCTGTCCTTGAGGAGCTTCGAGTTTGCTGACTGTCACTTCAACGGAGTTGGGCTGGACACAGTCATATGTATATGCCAGACATGAGGCTTTGTTCTCATTACAATAATTGCCCTGCATTATTCTAGCAATTAAACTTCTTGACATGTGTGGATGCATGTTCCCAATTTTTTCTGGCCTCTACTGAACACAATGTGAATATTTGAGCAGTCCTAAAAAATTAAACTTAAATAATTATACAAACTGAATTAGGAGAGCATAACATTACCAATCAGAGTAATGTGGCTTTGTAATCCAGTGTGATGTCATATGAATCTACAAATTAGGAAGCATGTCAGAGGAGGAAACCACACCCTTTATTGTTTTGCCTTAAATTGCTGAAAACTAATCTTTTCCATGAGCCAACAGCTATCTCTCATGTTTAATAACGCTCCTCCCTGCCCAGATGAAGCTAACTAAATGATGTTGCCCCCTGCACCTGCAAATGCCTGGTGCCAGGGCAGGGACACAGGGAATGGCAGAAGGGGAGACCAGATGTTGGCTGAGGCATTGATTTATGGGCATGACCTTCCATGTGCCCTGAGGATGGCCGAGAGCAGGGTTTGATGAATGCAGTGCTCTATGTGAGGAGTTCTAAGGTGACAAGCAAAGATTCTATCCTCTGGTGGGGCAAGCCCTATTATTAGGTTGGTGCAAAAGTAATCACAGTTTATGCAGTTGTAATGGCAAAAACAGCAATTACTTTTGCACCAACCTAATACCACACAGAGGAGGTGCAAGTGATGGGGCAGGGCAGGTGCAGGTGTTGGGGCCAGAGAAAACTCAGATGTCTCCAATCCGTGCAGAGTAGGGAAACAGAAAAAGCTAAGTGGGGAAAGTGAGATTGCTATCACACAGATGCACGTCTTAGGTTTTCTGATTCCATTCCTCATGAATTGTATTAAGTAATCAAAGTGCTAAGCATGAAATGTGGGTATGCTGTCACCAGGTGGCAGCAGCATCCACTCTCCAAAATGCATTTTGTTCAAACCTAGTATGCGCTGAGTATTCTGAGCACACAGCAGAGACTAAGGCAAAAAGTCCCTGGCATTGTGGAGCTTAGAGGCTAATGAGGTGGCAGGTGCTTACACTTTAGAAACTGTTGTGAGGAATAGCTAGTGGTAGTTAAATGATATAGTGATAGTTAACAGAGAGAAAAGCTTTTCTCTCACTCCAAGCTATATTTTTATTATCACTATTAACATAAATAGAAAATAAATATTAAAATAGTTATTAAATAAGCAAAAGATAATGTTGTTTTTAGTTATACGATTAAGTAGAGGTTTTCAAATATTTTTTAGCTTTGTGCAACCGAAATTATATGAGGAAGCAAAAACCACAAATACAGAAAATAAGAACTTTTCTGTTTGAACAGAAACGAGGACACTGGGGAGGACCTTCCAATGCAGGCCAGACTTTTAGGGGCTCGACAGAACACAGCTGGAGAAACATCCACACCATACGCGGTTTCACCTGCCACACGGCAGCCCGGGTGCCCGGATCACTGTGGGTGGAGACTTAGGCTCACGGGCAAACCTCTTCCAGGTTCCGCTCCGGGTGCTGCCTCCCTGTCCATTGGGAGCCCTTTTGCGTTTCAGATGCTCCCAGGCTCTCCCGCAGTTTAAAGACTTAACTCAGCAGCTTTCAGGGCCTGTGGTTAAGGGGCTCCGAAAGAACTGTTGCCGGTGGACCGGTTCAGGGTCTTGACTTCGCCACACAAAAGAACTTGAGAGCACGTCCAAAGTAAAGGTAAGCAAGGGAGTTGATTGCACAGCGAAAGTGCACTCTGCCACCTGATCGGAGCGGCCGCTCAAAGGCGAGGCAGTGCTGGCCGACACTGGGGAAACCCCCTTTATGGGGGGTCTTACATGATTATTCATGAAGGGCTGGGAAGGAGTGTCGCCCTTAAGCATGTTCTGGGCTGTCTCCTGGTGGCACATGTGCTGTGGTTGTGCATGCTAGTACACACATCGCACGTCTCATTAGCATCGTAAATCTCCACCCAGTTCTTTAGTATTGAGCGCAGGTCAGCCCAATGACACTCATCTTGGGTTTCTGCACTTGGATGAATTCGCGGATTTTTCCTTCTGCTCTTCTGCCTCGTTGCTGCAGGATGGTCTAACCACGAGCCTGGGATGCGGCTTGTGCACCGCACGTGGCTTGTTCTCGCCATCTATTTAGCAAGTTTGCTCTCCTTTAAGTGAGGCTATGACCACCCTCTCTGACCTACCTCAGAACCTGTTGCTTAGCTTCAGAAATCCAGCCTGGTGCTGGGCTTCCTTACAGCCTGAGGTCAAGCGATGCCCCTGAGACTTAACTGCCCTTGGAGACCAATTTTCAGCAACAGAAAAGAATGAAAATAAAGTTCACATGAGGGCTAGAGCTGCTGGCAATGAGAAGGTCCTGTGACTATTTTTATTACCACTTCAACGATAAGGAGGTGACCTTTCATTCTCATTTCTCTTTCTCTAATATTTTGCATTCTCCAACTATTATCTGTAAGAACATCTTAGAGCATTTGAAAAGCAGAGAAAATATATAATAAAAACCACAACCAACCACACCATCTTAATGATAGCACTATTTTGTAATTCCAGTATCTTTGCCCAAGGTTTATTACTTGTTGAGTATTTGCAATTGTCCTCAGTAAAATTCTGAGACATGATTTTTAATTTAACATACCTTAAGATTTTTGTTTGCAGGTGGCTGAATTTCTTCAGAAAAATTATTTTAAAGGCTACTCAACACTGAGCAGTTAGTATTCATTCAGGTGGCCATTCTCTGACGCCTGTATTGCTTCCATCTGTTGGGAAATGAAGCCAGTGGAGAATATTGTTTTTCTTTTGCTAACAACAACATCCGTTAGGACAGATCTCCACATGTCTGATTGCTGGGGCCGATGACACAAACATTGACAATAGCACTTCACGCGTGTTGACTGATGATTTCCAAAAGCTTATCTTCCCAGCTGGCAGTTTGCCAGATGCTTCCACAAGTAGATGGGAATGCCAAGTTCATCACACTGTTGCCAGCACTAGGTATGTCCACTACATTTTAATGCTAGTGTAATAGGCAAAGGGGACCTGCTATCTATTTCACCATTCATTTCTTTGCATGGTTGTCAGGTGGGACATTCCATTCTCCTGGAGAGGCCAGATCACTGTGTCTCCCGGGAGGCCCTGGCAGAAGCTGCTCTGGTGTCCGGCTCCTGTGTGAAGCCTCCCCCATCCCCCACTCTTGGAACAGACTTCTTTTCTGCCCTTTAAACCCTCCTAACATCATGCGTGGGTCTTTGCTATGACACAATTGTTCCCCATTCTGCATCGTCATGAGGCTGTCTACATCCTTTCTCTCTCCTGGGCAGGGCTCTGGCTCTGCAGGGGAAGGGGATGTGTGTTACTCTCTTAGTCCCCTGCCTTGTCCAGCACAGCACTGTACATGCCACAGAGGCCCCACAGAGCTTGATCAAAAACTAACAATGATTAAACCAAAATTATGAATGGACAAAAAATTTCCATCAAGAAACCTCAACGTTTTAATGTTCGTGTGGGGGGGGGAATGTAGGGTAAATGCACCTGATAGTAATAACTTAAGCATACCCTTAGAATGACCCTGTATGGCAGATGCGCCTAAATGTGTGTTCCGTGCTAGGGAATCCAGGAGTGGCCAACTCGGACATTCATTCTGTGATTTCCCTGTTCAACCCACCACCATTGAACACTCTCCCTGCATCTAAGCCCCTAATAAAACCCCATGGCTTGGTTGCTAGCTCTGGGTCTCTTCTTCGGCCTTCCTATTGAGCTTAATACGGGGTTCAGCACAACCGTGGAACAAAGAACAACAAAAAATTGGTGATCTTAGCTCTAGTTTTCTTTCCTCCCTGAATCACATATGAAGGGAGTCATGTGGCCTTTCAGCCTTATCCCATTTGAAAACAGAGGCTGTAGGATCAAATCTCAATCCCCTTAGTCCTATATTTAGGAGTCAAACTCTGATTTGTTCATGGGGCTGTCATCAGATAGCAGAGCACACAGGGCAAGGTGGAGCAGGAAGCTGCTGGACGCTCTGCCTTCCTTATCCAAATAGTGAGGTTAGATGGGGAGAGCTGTGGTTCTGAACTTATTGATTCACTTGAGTGTTTTTTAGGGACCTACTATGTGCCAAGCATTGAGCTGCCTCTGATAGTGAAGGTAGAATGTGATCATCAATAATAGGTGTGTTTAACAACACTGTTGTCTGACCTGCCTATGATGTTAGATCTTGATGTCAGGAAAGCCAGCTGATCAGAGTTGCCACTCAGTATTTGGCCTCACTAGTAATTTCTTCATTGTATAAAGCAGTGCTTCTTGTGCACTAGCAAGCATCAGCGTCACCTGGAAGACTCGTTAAAACACAAATTTCTGGACCCACTCACTGAGTTCCTGCTTCAGTAGATCTGGGGTGAGAGCTGACAATTTGCATTTCTAACACATTTGCAGGTGATGTTGCTGGTCTGGGGAAACAACAATTTGAGCGCCACTGCTGTCAATTGAAATAATAACAGTTCCCATATGTAGGCGATTTACCTGTGCCAGGTGTTATGTGGACATCTTTACTTGCCTTATCTCAATCTCCAGAGAGACTTACAAAGGAACTATTGATAGCTTTAATTTCTGAGATGAGATATCTGAGAGTAAATGGTGTGAAAACCCTATTGAAGCTGGCACAGTGAGTGGGATTGGGGCTGAGCCCCCGTCTCTCTGGCTCCAGTCACACTGCTATCCATGCTTGGTGCATCCACCTGGTTACTAAGCCACTCTACCTCCTTGAGGACCCTTCTCCCCACTTACCAATGAGTCACCTTCAGATAACACTGTGCCCCTCACAGGCAGTGCAGATGCCACCTAACAGAACATTCCCAGTTCCTCCTTCAAATTCTTGGGATGTTGTTGCCTTCACCCCACTTCTCCATGTGCCATAATCACTCAATAAATTGTTCCTGTCATTTTAAATGATTGCCTTGTAAAGATCAATAAAAAAGATCAAAGATTATATTTTATCTTCATGATTCCTTCATGATGCCCTTCCTTTCTTTATGGAGATCTGTATTTCTGACCTCTTCCTTGTTCCTTCTCCCTGTAGAACTTTCAACAATTTTTTCAGAGCAGGTCTATGGGCTGTGAATTCCATCCAGTTTTTGTTTGTCTGAGAAAGTCTTTGTTTCTCCTTTATTTTTGAAGGATGATCTTTCTGGATAAAGAAAGGGTTTTCTTTTTTTTTCTTTCAAGACTAAATGTTTCATTCCATTCTCCCATGGCTTGTGTGATTTCTGATGAGAAGTCTGCTGTGTTTCTTATCTTTGCTCCTCTCTAGGTAAGAGGTTTCTCCCCCAGCCCTTGTCTTGTTTCAAGATTTTCTCTTAGTCTTTGAGTTTTCTGCAGTTTGAACATAATATATCTAGGGGTGTGTGTTTGTGACTTTTGTTTATTTGTTGCTTGTTTTGTATTTATCACTTCTCTGGGTCTATCATTCATTTCGAAAAGTTATTAGCTATTACTACTTTGAACACTTATGTGCTGTTCTCTCTTTTTCTGGTATTCCAATAACACATACACAAAGCCTTTTGATGTTGTTCCACAGTTATGAAGGATTCTATTGTTTTTTGTTACATATGTTTTTCTCTTTGCATTTCAGTTTGGGAAGTTTCTGTTGCCATATGCTCAAGCTCACTGATTCTTTCCTTGGCTCTGTCTAGGCTACTGAAGAGCCCATCAAAGGCATTCATCATTTCTTTTGCAGTGATTTGATTTTTTGTATTTCCTTTTGATTCTTTCCTAGTATTTTCATCACTCTGCTTATATTACTTATCTATTGTTGCATGTTATCTAGTTTTTCATTGGAACCCTTAACATACTAATCATAGTATTTTAAATTATCTGGCTAATAATTCAGAGCAATAGGAACTGAGGTCAACAGGCCTTAGTGTGAGGATTTATGTTCATCTGACTCAGAGTTGGGCTGTGTTCAATATTTGCTGTAGGCGCCAGTTGCTCGCCTCTTGACCTTGAGTCCTGCTCTTCAGAGCCTCTGTCTGGAGCTCTTTCAACTGTAATTCACTGCTGTTATACTGAAGCCCTGTTGATGAGGTGGTAAATTGTAGGGGAAGGCGAGTGTCCTATAATCATCATATTAAATCTCAGTCTTCAGTGGGGCTCTGTGTCTGGCCTGTGACTTCACAAGTGTTTCCCCCAGCCTTAGGTGAGACTGGAAGGCTGGAGGGAGCTGCAGTAGAAAATGCCCTTCCCCAGGCTGGAATGAGGCTGAGAAGTCTTTCCCCTGGAGAGTGGACCTTCCAGGGGAAGGAGAAGGCTCTGGTGTATTTTGTAAGGAATACTCTTCCTTTCCCTGCCAAAGCTGGGAGCAGCTCTTTCCAGGATCTTCACCGTCAGAACCTGAAGGGCTCCTGGAGATAAAATCCACAAAAGCGTGGGGTCTCCCCAAGGCTGCAGTGCCCAGTCTTACATTGCCTTCCTCAGTCTCACATACTCAGTTCATAGGAATGTGTCAACTTGATCATCTAAGTGTTCCTACCAGTTTATGTCTACAGTGGCTTCTGCTCCAGAGAGGCAGAGCTCAGCTGTGATTCTCTGGACTCATCCAGAGATGGAGAGATTCCAGATTTCTGGGTAGTGATTTACCCTGTTATCAAAAGGCAAACTTACAACAAACTTAAAGGTCTTAGTGGGCTTTTATTTGCAATTTGTCAACACCTCATTCTGTAGAGTCCATGTTCTAATGAGCTGAGCATAGAAGGTTGGTTTCATTGGGCAGAAAGGGGCTGAAGAAAGCAGAAACAGAAAGCAGATTGGGCACTTTGAAGATATTTTCCTTGTAGGACTAAAACAAAGAAAACTTTCTTATTATGCTGACTGATCATTTTGAAGATATTTTCTTTATGGGACTAAAAGAAACTTTCTTATGCTGACTCAGGTCGACCAGAATCTCCCATTTTTTAGGAAAACTGGTTCATTTCAAAGTTCAGTTTCATTAGGTAGCCCTCAGTACATTGACTCCGTTCTGGTCTGCCCAGGGCCTAGTGCAGGAGGCCAGTCCTAAACAATGGCCTCCCATGAGCTCTGTTTCATACTGTGAACTCAGTTCTCCAATAGGTTCAAGAAAGGTCATTGGTTTTCAGTTTGTCCAACTTTTATTTGTTGGAAGGACGGGAGTGATGACTTCCAAGCTCTTTACATATAAACTTGAAACCTAAACTCTCTTCCTTATAAGTAAAGGAAAAATGCTCCCTTTCATGAATACATCAACGTATGTCATCCGTCAACTCTTTGACATAATTTACAGACTCAGATAAACCCAATTTTTAGCATTTTCTAATTGAACAAGAGACTTACTGTTTTTTTCCCAGGAAATGTTGTGTCTACTTCTCCATTCCCTTGCATGAGATTTTTTTTTGGGAAACAGGAGCCCAGGAGAGCCCAGGTGACACCATTTTAGATTTAATGCCATCTTAAAACCAAGGTGCATTCCTTGCCAATCACAACCCATGGTCATAAGATGTTTATGGCTAAGGAAGCAGTTTACAATGCCTGCAAGGACAAACTCCTATGACAACAACATGTCCAGATGCCCCAATATACATAATAATATATGCCTTCAAGGTAATTCTTATTATGCTTTGATGTACATATGCACTAAAATGCCAAAGACAGTTTTCTTTAAATCAGCAGAATAATAAATTTTGTCATGCTGTCAGCCGTCTGCACATAGTCATAGCTTAGCTTAGCTTTTTGCATAGATAAGACCGCTATGGAAGAAAAACTTAAAACAAGGATGATATGTTCCTTCTCTCACTTTCTGAGGATCCACACTCTAATTGGAGTAGCTTTCAATAAATGATCTCATTTTATTGTATCCTGTGACTCACCTTGAATTCCTTCCTGCACAAGATCCAAGAACCCTCCCCTGGGGTCTGGATTGGGACTCCTTTTTCCAGTAACAAGACAATAAATGAGAGACAGAATTAATTCAAAATAGCACTTGTTGGAGTATAATAAAGGAGTAAAGATCACAGGAAGTTGGGAGAATCACTTCTCGTTTGGTCCAATATTTGAAACACTGTCATCAAATGAGCCCCGGATATTTTCATATTATTTACATGACTGACTTCTAGCCCCTAGATTTTGTCTTCCCAGGAATGTATAAGTAACTTTAACAACATGCTGTATTAAAACACATCGACACAATTATATTACAAAACGAGTGTATTTTTTTCAATATAATGGGATTAAAATACATGATCAAAGTAATAAGAATTCTTCCCACTCCTCCTTCCCCTCCTGGCAACCTCACCTCCAGGATTTGTAACGGAGCCTCTGCCCCGAGCAGCCCTGTCCTCACCAGTACTTGCAAATTGCAAATTATATGCAAATTGTTAAAACAGTGCCTGGAGGCCTTTATCAGCCTGCTAAGGCTTATATACATGTTTTGTTTGGTTGAGAGGAATAAAACAATTGAAATAGGATGCGTTCTGTTTGTGCGTGCAATTTAACGTAACATCACCAGTGCCTCTCGATGTCTCAAGGCACTCTCTGATACCAAGAACACAGAGGGACCTTTTCTGAACTTCTCGCAGGAAGTGGGTGAGGCCTCTCATGGAGTTTGGGAAGCGTCTTTTCCTTTCTCCAGAATCGTATGCTTTGTGGGCAGAGATCTTCAATGGATTTATCTAAACAACTGTGTGCAGTGGGAAGTCAAAGACAGTGGATTTCAGGGAATTAAAAACCTGAGGGTTTCAGGAAGAGAAAGAAGGCAGTTTGAGGCATTTGGACTTCATGAAACTTACTCAGATTGTGACAGCAGCGTTTTCTTGGATGCACAATTGGCCACTGGGGATGCTCATACAGCATTTTTTTTTTTAAGGACTTGGTGGCTTCCCAGACAGGAAGAATTTGTTTTGACTGTGTTCTCTAATGAACCCCTAAACACACTTCTTCTGATAAGCCTGATGAAGTGCTTCACCTGGGAAAAGTCTTGGTGCTGATTTCCTCCACCTGGCTCTCTGGGCTGCACTTGAAGCTAGCCTGGCTCCATGCTTGCCAGCTGATTCTCCATCCTCCTCCACACCCAAATGACTTGTTTCATGATGGCCAAGCAATTAAGACAATGATCCAGATAGGGCAGCCATGGAAAGCCATATACATGTATATTTGAAACCTTTGATGGTTGTACCTTGGCAAGGAATAAATTATTTATATTACTATTGGATTTTCCATTCTTTTATTCCATTGCTTCACTGATCTATTTGGATGTCACACAAGCCTCAAATTTAACAAATGTGAAATAGAATGCTTAATGCTCATCTCTACAACTTATTTCTCCCCTTGTTCACCTACTATTCCTCTTTCTGCAGTGGGCTTTCCCCAGAGTTTCAGATGGCAGGTTCCCTCTCATTCTTCGGGTCTCATCATAAGTGTCACCATCCTAGAGAGTCTTTTCTTGACCACCTGTTATGGAATGAATTGTGTCTCTACTCCCCATCCCTCCACCACCTCTGCAATTCATGTGCTGAAGCCCTAATCCCCCAATGTTACAGCATCTGGAGATGGGGCTTTTAGGAGGTCATTAAGTGTCAGGCCTCTGAGCCCAAGCTAAGCCTTCATATCCCCTGTGACCTGCACGTATACATCCAGATGGCCTGAAGTAACTGAAAAATCACAAAAGAAGTGAAAATGGCCTGTTCCTGCCTTAACTGATGACATCACCTTGTGAAATTCCTTCTCCTGGCTCATCCTGGCTCAAAAGCTCCCCCACTGAGCACCTTATGACCCTCGCCCCTGCCTGCCAGAGAACAACCCCCTTTGACTGTAATTTTCCTTTACCTACCCAAATCCTATAAAACAGCCCTACCCCTATCTCACTTTGCTGACTCTCTTTTTGGACTCAGTCTGCCTGCACCCAGGTGAAATAGCCTTGTTGCTCGCACAAAGCCTGTTTGGTGGTCTCTTTACATGGACACGAGTGAAATTAAGGTTAAATGAGGTCATAAGAGAGGGGTCTATGAATTTGCAGACTTAATGGTGGAGCTCATGCACTCTCTCTTCCTCCAGGGACATGCACAGAGGGAAGGCTCTGTGGGGTTTTAACAAAAAAGAGTCAAACTTTGTAAAATATTTGAAGGGATTTATTCTGAGCCACAAACGAGTGACCAAGGCCTGAGGCATAGTCTCAAGAGGTCCAGAGAACATGTGCTCCAGGTGATTGGGTTATAGCTTGATCTCATACATTTTAGGGGGATAGAAATTATAGATAAAAACCGAAATGAATCCATGCAAAGTGTACATTGGCTTGGCCTGGAGAGGCAGGGGTTCCCAGGTCGTAGGTGGATTTAAAGATTTCCTGATGGCCGTTGGTTGACAGGGTTAAGCTCTGCCTGAAGAGTTGAAGTCAGCAGAAAGAAATGCTAAGATAAGGAGGGTTGTGGAAACCAAGGTTCTTCTTATGTAGATGAAGCCTCTAGGTAGCAGGCCTCAGAAAATAGATATTAATAGTAAATGTCTTTTTTCAGGTGCTAAAAGGTGCCAGACTCTTAGTTAAATCTCTCCTGGGTTAGGAAAATACCTGGACAGGGAAGGGGATTCTCTACAGAATGTAGATTTTCCCCATGAGAGACAGCTTTGCAGGGCCGTTTCAAAATATGTCAATGAGATATATTCTGGGGGAAAATACTTTGATTTCTTTCAGGGCCTGCTATCTGTCATGTGACGCTCTACTAGAGTCGGGTTAGAATTTGGTATCTTATTGCTAAACGGATTTTCTTCTGTCTTAAGATCTACAATTTAATGTTAAAGCTGGTCTGTTGTGCCTGAATTCCAGGGGAGGAGGGTATAAGGAGGCATGTCTGACACCCACTTCCCATCATGGTCTGAACCAGTCTTTCAGGTTTCGTTTGAAATCCCCTTGGCCAAGAGGAGGGTCCCTTCAGTCAGTTAGGGGACTTTGAATTTTATTTTTGGTTTACAGAGGACATTGTGACAAGGTAGCCATTTGCAACCCAGGAAGTGAGGCTTCACCAGAATCCAACCATGCTGGCCCCTGATTTTGGACTTGCAGCCTCCAGAACTATGAGAAAATCCGTCTCTTTTGCTTAAGCCACCAAGTCTGTGATATTATGTTATGGCAGCCTGAGTGACTAACACGTCACCTGATGTGAAGTAGCTCTTTTATGCCAGGGGCAGCATGAAGAGTAAGCATGGAAAGTCTCAGACATGCAGGGGCTGTGGAGTGGAGAGTGAGGCCAAGGGGAGCATAAAAAAGCATGGAATGTCACAGAGATGCAAGGGCCGTGCGGTGGAGAGTGAGGCCGGGCAAGACCATAAAGAATAAGAATGGAAAGTCCCAGGGATGCAGGGGCTGAGGGGTGGAGAGTGAGGACACTTGTGATGGAGTGGGAAGTTCAAAAACCCACAGAGAGGGAACAGGAGTGGTCCTTTCATAATAAGATGTTTGGGGCATCAGACTGTTAGAGTTGGTATTTAGGCAGACGTGAGCAGGGCAGAAGAGGGCCCCTACCCCAGGGATGTCAGGTGACCATCAGGTGATAGCCAGGTTGTTGTTAAGCTGTCTCTAATGGCCATGCCTGGCACCAGGGAAAGGCTGTCTTCCAGTAGATAGGAAACATCTGAAGCTGGTGATCCGCTTCGTGATAGGATCTCAGGAGCTGGACGAGTGGGCCCACGTATGTGCACTAAATGGCAATATGGCAGAGTTTAACTGGTATGTGACCTTCCTCTAGGAATGCTTACCTGGAAAGGGAAGAGTGCCTCAAATGAGCTTGCACACAATTTCAGCAAACACACCGCGCATGCTCCTTTCCCAAGTGCTGGCAGGCCACCGTGCATGGGAGCAGCCTGCTCCAAGGGAAGAATCAGGGAAGAAGAAATGTGGACCCTGGAGTCATGTCATACAAGACCCCACCCAAGTCGAGGGTCAGACAGAGCACTTGGATCTCTCAAGTCGCCTGTCTGGCCCTTTCCAACTGTACTTTACTCCCTTTCATTCCTGCTCTAAAACTTTTTAGTAAACTTTTACTCCTGCTCTAAAACTTGCCTCAGTCTCTCACCCTGCCTTCTGCCCCTTGGCTGTATTCTTTCTTCTGTGAGGCAAGAACTGAGGTGCTGCGGACTTGTACAGATCCACCCCTGCTAACAAGACTAGACCGCAGCCTCCAAAGAGCGCCCCCACAGTGGGCGACTGCTGACACAGGGGTCTGGGGAATGATGGCCTCAGTCACAAATTTGCCTTAGACTGGATATATCATTTGCACTTAAATGTTTACAGAATGGCTGGCAGGTGCCATGACCCAGGGGCAAGGAAAAGCTTGCATTGCCCCAAAGTTCAGAACCTCAAGAGCAGTTCTAAAATAGACGGTTCTTTCTCTTAGCATGGTGGCCAATTCCAAGGGAAAATGCTCTGAATGGGATGGCCTCCTGTATTTGGGAGCTGAAACTGCTTGGGATTGCTCAGCCAGTTCACTTGCAGACTGAAAACTGAAGCTGTGTGTGTGACCTCCAGGACAGCCCCAATTTCTATGCCCATGATCATGTGTTGCATATAGTTTTTCTTCTCCATTATCAGGAGCTACTTTCTATCTGGCTCGACAGGACAACGTGCCCGATCATGTGGAGATCAAACGTGTTCCCCGAATGTTTAGTACGCAGTGTGTGCACACACACAACCCATGCCTTAGATCTATGACTCGTCTTCATGAATCGTGAGAGCATACCTTTTCTTCCCTCAGCTTGCCTTTCCAGAATAACAATAACGTAAAGCCCACATGGCTCCCAGACAGGATCTTTGGGAATTCCAATTATCCGATAATTGGCACCAAAGTGATCCTCCCGGCTTGAAGTGGGAGGAAATTTGGATTTCTAAACTGGGGCAAAAGCTTCTTATGAAGCATCAATGTGTGTTGTGTTCCCTATTCTCTTTGCTTTAAAAAATAGAATTATATTTCTTTTTCTTCAGGCAACTTTGCAGACTATCAAAAGACATAGATATCTGAAAACTCTGTCTGCCTATTCCCTGTTAGCCATCATTTGGAAATAAATTTGATGCTTGGTTACTGCTTGACATAACGTACAGGTGACCAGCAGGAGGGAAAGCAAAGTATAAACAGATCCAGTTTGTTGACAGGGATTGAATGATGCAGCAACTTGACTGCATTGAACCATTTAAACTTTCTTTTTCTTTTTTAAGCTACAGCTTGAATTAAAAAAATGAAGTAAACTCAAGAAATCCATTAAGATTAGTATTGAACTCCAGTCAAGACCATCACCTGTGGTCATTACATCTGGCTGTGGGTGAAACAAAAGGTAAAGTCTGGCTCCTGCTTCTCATATCTACACTTATCCAAATCACCTGAGATTAAAGAAAGCCCTTTAACTGGTGTTAGAGAGGGGACCTAAGGTGGAAGATGTAAAGCATGAACTACCTACAGTGATGCCTTGACACCACAGAACCAAAAGCTCCAGACCTCTGCTCTGAGGATGGAAACGTGGTTCAGCTGGACTTAACTGTGCTTGGAACCCCACGCTGGATGTGTGTGGTTCCTCTAGGAGGACCACTAGGGAGGTTTACAGAGAGGAGCCACAACGATAGAAAGCGGTGACTGCTGGGCTAATTAATAATGATAAATGTGAAAGGTCATGAGTGGAGAATTGAAGAAAAGAGGAGACTAATATTTAAATGCCTCACAATGTGTGATGCTTGATTCAGAGAAAAAAGTCCAAGTCTGCAAGCAGTAGATTTTGCATTAAATAAACTGAAATTGAAATAGGACTCAGTGGGTATTTCCTTTTGCCTTGGTCTTAGGTTAAGTAATTAAAATCAACATCAGGTAGTGCCTGAAAGGTACAGCAACTGAGCAACGGCTAATTGTTATAGCGGCAAAATTAGCGGAAGATCAAAGAGAATTTCAGAGTTTCTTGCCAGAGTCGATATGCATAAAATTGTATCCTCTGGTCCAACAAAATACATACAGGGTACAATTAAATTTAGCTAATTAAACTAAGTATAAATTAACTGATTTTTTAAATTTCTTACACTGCATTAATATTTATCAAGACTTTGACCAAACAGTAGAGATTTTATAGTTGGAAGGGACCCAGGTGATTAGCCTATCCCCCATCCTCCATTAAGAGCTTCACCCTCACCATTTCTCATTTCCCTAGACATATCATTGTTCACACTCTACTTGAATCATCCCAGAGACAGAGAACTCACTACCACTTCCCTCCCCTTTTGAAATGACAGTGGGAAATGTGTTGAATTCATAGAAGAGAATGATCAATTGTCAGATTCAAGAAAGACATTGAAAAATGAAAAAGTTATGAAGAGGGGATTTCAGAATGAGTGCATTCTAGTGATCACACATGAGGTGAACCCCAAAACATTGTAATGCAAGAAAGTGGAACATTGTGTGGCCTGTGCTCACAGCATCATTTTGCGGGAAGAAACTGGGAGAAGGGCAATCTCATTCTTTGAAGGGTAGCTTTTCTAGCAAGGATCGAATTCCATTTCTTTGCTTCCAGTGAAGAAGGTTGAGCTCATCACAAAAGGCGAGGACGAATAGAAGTGGAATTTCTTTGAGAGCTTACATTGTTGAATGGTTTGGATCATGGCAGTAGTATCCTAACTCACCGGCTATCAGTTCTGCAAACTCTCCGTTAAATTTTATCCATTCAGCATCCTGAGATTAGATATTATTTTAAAAATATTTTTATAATAAAGGATTACTTTATGAACAGTAATATGCACAGGTCTTACCATCTTAAGTATCTATTTCAATGAGTTTTGTCAATGGTGTGTGCTCCTGTGATTGGCCACCCAAGGCATGATGTAGAATACTTTTGCTGTGAAACCCCCCAACCAAGAAGTTCCCTAGTCTCCTTTCCAGTTGATACCCTTAGTCTAGTAAGGCAAGCACCTTCTGATTCTGTCCCTGTAGATGAGTTTAGCTGTGTTCTTCGATCTCATATAAATGAAAGCACACAGAATGCCTACTTCGGGTGCTGGCTTTATTTTTGTGACTCAGTCATGGTATTGTGTATTAGCAGTAGTCCTTGCTTTTTTATTGCCAAGAAGCATTTTACGAAATACTTCAATTTGTTTACCTACTCATCTGTTGATGGACATTTATATTGTTTCCAGTTATGAACACTCTCATACAAGTCTTTTTGTGGACACAGATTTTCATCTCTTTTAGGTGAATCTCAAGAGGGCAGACTTGCTTGGTTACAGGGCACTTGTATATTTTTTATGGAAAACTGCCAAAAAGTTCTCCAAGGTGCTATTCTACCCTCCTGCCAGCAACATATGAGAGTTTCTGTCACTCTATGTCCTTGCCAACATAGGGTATTGTCAGTCATTTTCACTCTGGTCTTACTAGTGAATGTGAAATTGTATCTTGCTTTAATCTCGTTTTTCCTAATGACTAATGGGGTTAAATGCCTTTTCATGTGCTTACTAGCCATTTTATGTCTTCTTTTGTGAAGTGCCTGTTAAAGTCTTTTTCCCACTCTTTTAATTGGAGTGTTTGTCTTTTTATTATTGATTTTTTGGAGTCATTTAAACATTCTGGATATGAGTCCTTTGTTAGACAAAAGTGTTATGGATATTTTCTTCTCTGTGGTTGTGTATTCATTTGCCAAATGGTGTCTTTTAAATAGTAGATTTTTTTTTATGAATCCCCTTTAACCTTTATTTTTCCTTTTTGCTTTTATGTTTTCTTCTAGAAGCTTTATGGCTATAGCTTTTACATTTCAGTATATTACATGTTATTGTTATTATTATTTTGGAGTGGAGCAAGGTGGGGTCAAGCATTTATTTTCCCCTGGATACAGCTGTCCATTTGTTTCGGCGGTATTTGCTTAAAGCACTTTCTTTTCTCCATTGAGTTGACTTGATGCCTTTCTCAAAAATCAATGTATGGGTCTCTTTCTGAACCTTTCATTCTTTCCACTGATGGAGGTATATTCTATTTTCGTGCCAATATCAACTCGTCCTGATTACTATAACTTTATGTAAACCTTGAAGCAGAAATTGTAAGTCCTGTGACTTTGTATTTTTAAGATTATTCTATTTTAGATCCTTTGAATTTCCATATAAATTATAGCATTAGCTTTTCAATTGATGCAAAAAACCTGATATGATTTTCACTGGGATTGTGTTTTATCTATGAATCAACTTGAGGAGAATGGGCATTTTAACAATATTAGTTTATCAGCCTGTGAGCATTTATTTAGTTTTTAAAATTAATTTGTATTATTAGAATACAACATACACTTGGGTTGCATACAATGTTTCAGTCAATGATGAACTGCATAATCAACGGTGGTCTCACAAGAATATGGTACCATATGTTACTGTGTTGAGATATGTTCAGATACACAAATACTCACCATTTTGTTACAATTGCCTACAGCACTCAGTATAGTTACATGCTGTACGGGTTTGTAGCCCAGGAGCAATAGGCTCTACCGGATATAGCCTAGGTGTGCTGTAAGCTGAACCAGCTGGGTTTGTGTAAGTATAGTCTATGATGTTTCTATAAGGACAAAATCATATAATGACCCATTTCTCAGTAGGTATCCTCCTTGTTAAGAGATAAATGACTGTATTATAGTTTTCAGTGATGAGTTCTTACAGATTTTTTTTAGATTATTCTAGGTATTCAATATTTTGGAATGCCACTATAAATATATATGTATACAGATTAAAATGTTCGTTTTCCCATTGTTATTGCTTGTATATTGGAAATACACTTGAGTTTGGTGTATTTATATTCTGTAACCTTTCTAAATTCAATTAAGTCTAGTAGTTTTTCTTTGCAGATTCTATTGATTTTTTTACATTTACACAATTATGTCTATAGTAGGGACAGATATACATTGTTTTTCTCAGTGATTATAGTTTCTTTATTTTTTCTTATTTCAACAGCTAAGACCTCCAGTACAGTGTTCAATGGAACCGGTGAGAGAAGACGTCCTTGCTGTGTTCCTGATATGAAGAGGAAAGCAGTCCTTCTCCATTAAGTAAAGTATAAACCTTAGATTTTTCATAGTTGACCTTTATCAGATTTTGAAATTTCTCTGCTATTCTCATTTTGCTGAAAGTTTTAAAAAATTATTTAAATAATGGATTTTGAATTTTGTCAAGTACATTTTATGCATTTATTGAAATAATTATATGGTTATTCTTCTTAATTTCATTTATGTAGTGAGTTATACCAGTTGAGTTTTGAATGTTGAAACCACCAGAATTCCTGGGTTAAGCCCTATTGAGTTATGATAAATTTTATATATTGCCATATTTGATTTGCTGATATTTTGCGATTGTACTCTGAAGGATATTGGTCTGTAATTTTATTTGTTTGATTTGTCATGTTTTGCTACTATGGTTATGCTGCCCTAAAACAAGTGGAGGAACTGTTCTTCCTTTTTCTCCTCTTTAAAAGAATATGCATTTGGTATTATTTTCTTTCTCCAGCATTGGATAGCATTCACAGTGAAGTCATCTGGGATGATATTTAACGGTTGGAAAGTTTTTGATTACAAATTCAAATTCTTTAAAAGATATTGATCATTTAGATATACTAATTCCTGTGTCATTTTTGCTGGCTGTGTTTTTCAAAGAATGTTTCCACTTTATCTGACTCGTTAAGTTTATCGACGAAACTTCATTCCTCCTGTTGTTCTTTTAATGTCCGTAGAATGTCTGGTAATATTGCCTCTTACAGTCTTCATATTGGTGATTGATATGTTCTCCTTTTTTCTTATAAGTCTTAATAGAAGTTTGTAAATTTTATTAATCTTTTCACAGAACCAAACTTTGACCTTTGATTTTCTCTATTCTTTCTTTGTTTTCTATTTCTTTGACTACCACTCATTTTAAAATCACTTGCTTTATTTAACTTCCTTCAGTTAAACATGTTCTTTTTCTAGCTAATTAAGTTGAAAGCTCAGTTCACTGATTTTTAAACCTTCCTTTAAGTATATGTATACATATATAAAGATATAAGTTACTTCCAGACATCAATTCAGCAGCATCCTAAAATTTTGATGTTTTATTATTTGTCTTGTTATTCAGTAGATCTAATTTCAATTTTTTCTTGTCATTTATTCTTTGATATACATTATTTAGAGGCATTTTAACAAATTTCAAACCATTTTAAGGTTTTCTAGAAATCATATTATTTTCTTAGGTTATACCATTTTAATTAGAGAACATACTCTGTGCGTTTCAATGTTTTGCATTTATAGGGACTTGTTTTTATGGCCCAGCATTGCTTTATCTTGTTGGCTGTTCAGTGGGTATTTAAATACTTAAGTTGATTGAGAATGTTGAGCAAATTTTTATAACCTTATAAATTTATTGTTTAGTTGTTCTAGTAATTACTGAGAGAGAAGTGGTAAAACCTCTAACTAATATTGTGGATTTGTCTGTTTCTCTCATTTCCCTGTCAATTTTTACGTAAGTTTTCACAATCTTGTTTTATTTATTTATTTTTTTGCCTAATATGTAGCACTGTTACATCTTCTTTATCAATTAACACTTAACATAATTATGAAATTTCCCTCATTGTCTTTATTACCACTTATATAGAAATTTTTTTCTGATATTAATGTAATTTTCTTATGTTTATTATTTGCTCAATATATGTTCATCCACACGTTTACTTTTAACCTGTATGTCTACAGTTAAAGAATGTTTCTAGTAAATAGCATATAGTTGTATCTTGATTTTTTTTCCTTGAAACTGACAATCTCTACCTTTTACATGTTTAGTCTACTAACACTTAGTGTCATAGTCAATAGAATTGTATTTCAGTCTATTATTTTGTCATTTAAAAAGATGGTCCCATTTATTCTTTGTTCTCTTGCTTCTTTCCTATCTTCTTTTGGGTTAACTAAATAATTTTGTAGTATTCCATTTAATCTCCTTTTTTTTTTTTTTAAAAAAAAAGCAATTATTTTAACATTTAGTGGTTGTTCTATATGTCACAATATTTATCTTTAAATTATCAAACATCTTCAAATAATTTTCCACGTCATGAACAATGTGAATTTTTTTTTTTTTTTTTTTTTTTAGACTGAGTCTTGCTCTGTCGCCAGGCTAGAGTACAGTGGCACGAAGTTGGCTCACTGCAATCTCTGCCTTCCAGGTTCAAGCAATTCTCCTGCCTCAGACTCCTGAGTAGCTGGGATTACAGGCGCCCGCCACCACGTCCAGCAAATTTTTGTATTTTTAGTAGAGATGGGGTCTCACCACGATGGTGTCAATCTCCTGACCTCGTGATCTGCCCGCCTCAGCCTCCCAAAGTGTTGGGATTACAGGTGTGAACCACCGTGCCCCACAATGTGAATATTTTATAGCCACATAACTGTATTTATTTCCTACACTACTCTGTCCTCTTAGTGTCATGTATTTTACCTCTGTGTATGTTATGCACCTGCAATACTTTTACTCATGCTTTAAGCAGCTCATAGTGTGGTATCATTTCTCATAATCCTAAACAAGGCCTGTTAGCATTTATTTTTTGGCAGCACATATCTGCTGGATGTGAATTATTTCAGCTTTTGTCTACATAAAAAAGTCTTTATATTTCTTAATTTTGAAGTATATTTTAACAGGATAGTATACTGTAGATTGGGAGGTTTTTTTTTCTCTTAGACTTTTAAAAATATTGTTTCATTGTTTTGGACCACCACAGTTCTTATTGTGAAGTAGCTTACATTCTTTTTAGTGCTTCACTGTATGCAATATCTTTTCTTTCCCCTGTGGATGCTTTTAAGATGTCTTCTCTGTCTTTGATATCATCAGTTTGAGTATGTTATTCTTAGTTGCAGTTTTCTTTGTATCTATCTTGTTTGGGGTTTGCTGAGATTCTTGGATCTCTAGATTGATGTCTTTCATCCCTTTTTAGTAATTTCCAACAATGATTTCAAATATTTTTCTTCATTCTTTATTTCCAATTTTGGGGGACTTCAATCACACTTATATTAAATACTTCTTATTGACTCACAGTTGTCAGACATTCTCTAACATTTAAAAAAATTGCTCTTTTTGGAATATAAATTGTTCTATTACAAAGGCACATGCATATTATGTTCATTGTGGCACCATTCACAATAGCAAAGACATGGAATCAAACGAAATGCCCATCAATGGTATGCTGGTTAAAGAAAACGTCGTACATATACACCATGGAATACTATGCGGCCATAAAAAGATCAAGATTATGTCCTTTGCAGGAACATGGAGGGAGGTGGAGTCCATTTTCCTAAGTAAACTAACACAGGAACAGAAAACCAAAGACTGCAGGTTCTCACTTGTAAGTGGGAGTTAAATGGTGAGGACACATGGATACATAGAGGGGAACAACACATACTGGAGCCTATTGAAGGGTGGAGGGTGGGAGGAGGGAGAGGATCCAGAAAAATAACTATTGGTACTCAGCTTAATACCTGGGTGGTGAAATAATCTATATAACAAACCCCCATGATACAAGCTTACCTATACAACAAGCTTGTACATGTACCCCTGAACTTAAAATAAAAATTAAATTTAAAAAATTGCTTTTATTCTCTTTGTGTTGCAGATAGAATAACTTCTAATGTCGTCTCTTCAAGTTTCCAAATCCTTCTGATATCCAGTCTATAAAATTAATAAAATTAATTTTTTGTATTATGTTATTCAATTATTGAATTTCCAATTGTTATTTGAGAGTTTGGATATTCTGCAAAATTTTTCTACCTATCTACTAGAACTTTAACACATTTTTCATAGTTATATTAAAGTCCTTGTCTATTAATTCAATGATTAGGTTATCTGTAGATTTACTTCTAATGACTGTTTTCTCTCTTGAAAATGGGTCACCTTTTCCTCCTTTCTATGTCTCATAATTTTTAATCCTATTCTAGATATTGCCTGCATGAAGACAGTAGATATTGAATAAATAATATTTACCCCTGGAAAGGTGGTGTGCTGCTTCTTTTGTCAGGACACAAGTGTTGGCAGTGGAGTAGATCCAATCTGCCTTAGAGCTGGGTATAGGCTTTCATAAGACTCATCCCGGTAGGCAATTAATTCATTTAGGCTTGTTTCATTTTTACCTCTCTGGTGGGTCTTTAAAAACTGATTTTGTGGTCCATCTGTCTTGTTCTCATTGTTCATGTGGTATCAACTGTCTCTTGCAACTTTCTGCATTCTTGTGATAACAGATTTCTATTATCTTTGTTGCTATTATGATGTGATGATTTTACCAACTGCAACAACTATTTTAATCCATGTTAAGTCATTAAGCTGTAACAGAAATCATAGGCAGGGTGTGTTGCTCTATGAAAATTGAGGGGATGGGGCTATGAAAACTTGTGGGCTTGGAAGAGAACTGTGCTATTTCTTATTGAACAAAATAATGATTAATGGCAGGGACGGACTGTTGGAAACCAGCTGGTTTCCATACCTCCTTTAAAAGCAACACTCAACTTTAAGAAGCGATAGACTGGATAAAGAAAATGTGGTACATATACATCATGGAATACTATGCAGCCATAAAAAAGAACAAAATCATGTCCTTTGCAGAAACATGGATAGAGCTGGGGGCCATTATTTATAGCAAATTAACACAGGAACAGAAAACTAAATACCGCATGTTCTCACTTATAAGTGGGAGCTAAATCATGAGAACACATGGACACATAGTGGGAAACAACACATACTAGGGCCTTTTAGAGGGTAGAGGGTAGGAGGAGAGGATCAGAAAAAAAACTAATGGGTACTAGGATTAATACCTGGGTGATGAAATAATCTGTACAACAAACCCTCATGGCACAAGTTTACCTATGTAACAAACCTGCACTTATACCCCTGAACTTAAAATAAAAGTTAAAAAAAAAAACAACAACACGAAAAAACTTTAAGAAGCTGTATCTCTCACCCTGCATTCAACCTGAGTAGTCTGAGGGCATTTGTAAGTCCACATGATAGTTCCCAAACTACAGTACATAAAATTTTAGTGTAACTGAGGCCCCAGGGAAAAGGGTCTGGGTCCTCCGTAGGGATATAAGGAGAATCTGATGGTAGATCTTTGCATGTGGTTATTAAATAAGAAGCTGGAATCCCAATGCAAATCATGTGCATTTTATAGGCACATGACAAGAAATTGGGGGGTAACAGGAAGCTATTAGAATTAGAGTTTTCTAAGAGGTTCCAAGAGGTAAATAAAATCCACTCGAAAGCTGTTTATTGAACATCTACTACATTTCAGATTCTGGGTTAGAACAGGTTAATATGAGATAATATTTCTTGAACCAACGTTTTCCCCAGGAACTCTGCTAAGCATTTCATGTGCATTATTTCAATTTATCTTTTTTTATTATATATATATATTATTATACTTTAAGTTCTAGGAGATCAATTTATCTTTATCACAACCCCATGAGAAGGTTACTGCCCTAATGCCTGTTTTATGGGCTTAGAAATGCACAGAGGGTAAATAACTTTCTGAAGCTTCCATGGCTAGCAGCATGTAATGGTGGTATAATTTGACCCTGGGCTAGCTGAAATCACAATTCTACTTTACAAATGAAGGAATCGAGGCATTGTCCATGACATCATGCACTTCACGGAAGCAGGTACTATCCATTAGACCATGCACTTTCCGCACACAAAGATGGCATTTGTTCGGTTCTATTTCTCTGTCTCTTGTGCCCAGTATCATATCTATACATAGTGGAGCCTCAATAAATATTTGAATGAAGAAATAGGTTTATTAGTGAATGCTAGGTGCTAAGAATAGTAGGATAAAGCAGTCATGCTTCTGCTCCCACTCCAAGCCAAAGTGGGCAAGGTGAGCAAGCAAATGAGCAGATTCCAAGGATCATGTGTACTGTCCTTGTCACATCCTATTTACTCAATCGTCTCCTGCTTTGGACTCTGAACTTCTCGATGGTGTATCTGTATCCACTTATCATTTCATGCCCATCCTATTGTTTGACAGGGAGCAAGATGCTTGATCAGTGGCTGTTGAGTAAGTGCCAAGTGGAGGAAGCAGGGGTGAACTTATTTCACCATGGGAGGAGGTTTCACAAAGGCAGTGACATCTGAGCATAGTGTATTTTAGTATAATTCAAATGGGTTTCACCTACTGGTAAAGAAGAGTTTTTGTCTAGACTGAGAAATCAGATCACAGCACTGGAGGACACAGAGTCTTAAAGAGAACATGGGAGTGTGTCCAAGAGGAGACAAAGAAGGGGAAGGGAAAAAGGCAGGAAGGAAGGGGAGAAAGAAAGGGAAAGGGAGGAAGAGGTGGAGGAAATAGCAAAAGAGAAAGAGGAGGAGAAAGCGGAGGAGGAGAAGAACTGATGGAGGGAAGGAGAGAGAAAGAGAACCTTGATACAGTGGTCATCTCTGAATGCCAATCCCTTGGGCTTCTCAGTTATGAGTTCTTACATTCCCTGTTTTGACTGAGACTGGTTTGAGTTTTGTCCCAATTTAGCAACTGAAAGGATTTTAACTATAAATTGATTACTTTCTGTTGAGTGGCTGTATCTTAACCTATTTTTATATCTATTTAAAGTAAAGGTTGGCAAATTGTAACCAATGGGCCAAATCTGGCCCACTGTCTGCTTTTATACAGCCCATGAGCTGAGAATAAGAATAGTCATTGCATTTTAGAATGGTTGAAAGATGAAATAATGTGACATTCGTAAGGCATATGAAATTCAAATGTCAGTGTCTTAAATAAAGTTTTTTTGGAACACAGCCAAGCCATTCATTAATCTATCGTCTATAGCTACTTTATTCTCCTACACATGAGGCAGAATTGAGAAGCTGAACTGAGACTGGATGGCTCACAAAGCCTAAAATATTCACCATCTGCCCCTTTACAGAAAATGTTTGCCAATCCCTGACCTAAAGAATCTACTGCAGAAAGCATTGGCATTTAGTAGGGCCATTGAGAAGATGCCCTTTATTTAGGGATGAGAAGGGGGCAGAAAGACCCATGTTCATTCTAGAATTGCCCCTTAAAGCTCTGACCTCACAGTCTCTCCCTCCCTCACCTTTCTTTGCCACTCTCTGTTTGGGCACCAGCACGTTCCAGGGTCTGCGGTTGGGGGCGGGGGTGCGGGGGGGGAGCAGTCACAAGTGAAAATTGCACTTGACCGAAGGTCCAGAGACCATTTACTCACCACACAATTCCTGGGAACTCACCCAACCCCTCTGACCTCCAGAGAGTGAAGTGGGGTACTTAATGACACCCTTTTCCTAGGTTAACTGGGAAGATTAAGTGCATAATGATACATGTCTGTTACATAGAAATGGGCAGCAAATGCTTCCTCTCACTAATATTATGAGAAGCAGTGAGATAAACTTTGGGAAAGCACTTCGTAAATGATAATGCACAGCTGAAGGGAAATAAATATAATGTTGTAGTAACGGCTACATGTGCAGTTAGGACCTAAATGACTTTGGAGTCACTACATTTTCCCCCCTTGGATTAAATAATTTTATATTGCAAACCTAATCGATGCCCTTGAAAAATTTAGAATAGTGCAAAAATATAAACAATGAAAAGTAAGACTCCACTGTCCCTCACACATTCTTCCCAAGGGCAGATGAGGTTGTTATTTTTATACACTTCAGAAATGGTCTCTGCACATATCACTAGTGAATATTTGGGGTGCGTGTATGTATTTGTGTGTATGTGCCTATACCACCATCTCTTTTTCATATCAATGACCATAACTTAACCTGATCTTTACTTGACTGCATTTACTTAAAAAAATTATTACATTCACCAGGGATATGTTCAAGAATGTCTAAAGCAGTACTATTTGAAATAGCTAAAAACTGGAGAGGACCTAAATGTCTGTCAACATGAGGAGGAGTCAGCAAATTGTATATTTATACAATAGAATGTTATCCATTGATGAGAATGAACGAAGCACAACTGTACCCGACAAAGTGGGCAAATATCACAGACATCATCTTGACTAAAAGAATCCAGAGGTGAAAGTGTAAATGGCCCCAGGACTTAGCTATGAGGTCACAAGTTAGGACAGTGGTCATCCTGTGTAAGAGAGACCCTGGATGGGTGCCTACAATGTCCTGCTCCCTGGTGTTGTTGGCTGCCCAATGTGTAGACTTTGTGAAAATTCATCATCACATATGGTTTGTGCACATTTCTGCAAGCATGATTTTCTTCAGTAAAATTCATGCTAGAAATTTAAAAAAGCATATCTTGGAAATCAATTTCAGAACATATGGGTTTGCCTCCTTCTCTTTCATAGCTGTAGACACCTTTATTGTACAGACGAATGGCGTTTTCCCTCAGACTCCCACCCTCTCATGCACACTTGTTTCTGGCTATTTGCTGTTGAATGCATTTTCCCAGATATTTTCTAATCACCCTTCTAAACAGAAGCAGGTTGTTATGAGCACAGACAGATGATACCTTGGTGCATGGAACCAATTCTGCCCTGCAGATGCCAAGAGGGAGCTCAGCCTGTTCCAGGCCACCACACAGGTGTGTGGAGCCCTGACCCTTGGTGAACCAACAATGGCATCGTGTGGGCAGACATGCTGCCTGCACGGACGCATTGCTGCTAATGTGTATTCCCAAGGCATGGGTTGTTATTTGCATTTTCTCATTGTCACGAGCACCCAATGTTCTGAATATTAATGAAACAATTTCCAGCCTCCTTTGCAGGCTTAAAATATTCAGCATCAGACATACCGTTTTGTTCCCGTTTCAGCCAAGTTTAATTTCTCTTAACCAGCCTTGTTGTTGTAAAGTAAAATTAATGTATGATTTCAGTGTTTAAATCTCAATTCTCAGCAATTCACGACAGATTGCAAGTGAATATGATTTGTTCGTTAACACCTAATGGGTTGAAATAATTTATTGCACAAACATTTCCAGGAAAACGAAGCCACTTGAGCAAGAGCAAAGCAGGAAATGTTACGTGTTTATCTAATAAACTACCCTAGGGTGAGCGAGTACATTAGCATTGCACAAACTTTGTGACTTATTTATCATCACTATTTATTATTAAAACTTTATCTGCTTCAACTTAGTGAATGGCTGCCTTGGGATACACCGCTTGCAGCAACAACAACAAAATAAAGTTTATGCAATTTGCATAATATTGTACAAAGAATATTAGCTTAGAACAATATGAATCCCTGGATCATTTGCACAGCCCTTTGGTGTTTAATGTTGGTAAATATTTAAATAACAGCAAGCCTGTATAATTATAAAGATTTCTTTTTCTAAGCTGCCCTGGATGTACAGCTGTTGTAAATCACCACAATCATGCAATTTGACTGGGAGAATGTTAGGGATGACGAAGAAGCACTTGCTGCTTATGTTGGCAAAGATGATGGAGACAGAAGCACCTGTAGGAGAAGTCTGAGACAAGACGCTGAGGTCTTTGCTGTATTTCCTTCTTGATCATTTAGACAGCGTTGGTGTTTCACATGAACTGGGTGCTGCATAGAGTAAGCATGCAGGAGATGGGTCTCTGCAGTTCCAGCTCCTCTTTCATGAAAGGAGTTATTTGCCTATTAAGAAAAAGTATGATTCATACCCCTGGGCTTTTGCACATGCTGTTTTCTCTCTGGGTCATTCTCCCTGTGTGTCACCTGCTGACCTCCTAGTTGTGGCTCACTCATCCTTTTGGTCTCAGCATAAACCCCTGCATTCTTTGTGACACCCACTTGCCCTGGCTGGGTCTAGCTTGGTCTCCCTATTAAGTACCTTCTTGATGCTTTGCATTGCTCTCTCATAGCTGAGTTGCTCAAATGTCTTTTTTCTCCACTAGACTCTGAGCCCCATGAAGCAGGGGGATGTGTCTATGTTGGCCAGTGTGGCAAATGGCAAATCCTGATTTATAGTTTTGTTGAATTAAAAAATAAATAGCTGATTGCCTATAGTAATCCATTTAAAGAAGTGTCTGCATAAGCCACCATCACAGGCTATGTAAACCTTTCATATTAGACACATTAAAAATGAATGCTGGCCAGGCGCGGTGGCTCACACCTGTAAACCCTGCACTTTGGGAGGCCGAGGCAGGTGGATCACCTGAGGTCAGGAGTTCAAGACCAGCCTGGCCAACATGGTGAAACCCTGTCTCTACTAAAAATACAAAAAAATTAGCCTGGTGTGGTGGCATGTGCCTGTAGTCCCAGCTACTTGAGAGGCTGAGGCATGAGAATTGCTTGAACCTGGGTTGCGGAGGTTGCAGTGAGCTGAGATCGCACCACTGCTCTCCAGCCTGGGTGACAGAATGAGACTCCATCTGGAAAAAAAAAAAAAAAAAAAGAATGCTATGCTAATATGCTAATGCCTTATGTTGGTGAGAGTCTGCAGATGTGGGAACTCTGAAATACTTCACAAGAACACTTTAGCTGCATGAGGCAAGTCTTAAAGAGATTATTTTATTTTTATTTTTGGCTCAGCAAATACGTTTGTGGGAATTTACCCTAAAGCAGTAATTTGGGAATGTGTGGACATAGTTGGGCCCAAGGATATTCATCACAATGTCATTTAAAATTGTGAGAAATTGTAAACAACTTAAATGGTCAACAGTAGAGAATTAGCTGAGAGAGTTGTAATTTATCTAGATGATAGAATACTATGAAGGTATTAAAATAATGATTTAGAAATATGTTAATGACATGGAAGAGGTTTATGATATACTCTGGGGTGAATAAAGAAAATATCAAGCCTTATGAAACTATGATTCCATTTTTTGAAATAACATTTATGTAGGCAAATGACTAGAAACACATATATTAAAATGTTAAGTCATTTTCTGTGGTGTGGCATGATTTTGTTTTTAATGTGATTCTTTTTCAAAATCAAAAGCAAAATGAGACAAATAAACCTACGCATTGAGTTGTTGGTTTAACCCTCACAGAGGGACATCAAGTTAAGTTACTTGGCTGTATATCTTAATGGAATATATGTTAAGGATGTAAATAACATCAAAGAAATTTTATTTTATTTTCAGTAATTATATTGTTAATAATAACTTTGGCATTTTGTTTGGAAGCTACTTAAGTAAATTCTAGGAGAAATCAAATTATGTTAACATGAACAAGAAATAATATATTTAGCTTAAGAGAGAAAAATTTTAAAGAATTTAAATAAAAACCCTGCAACTTTAAATTTGAATTGAAAATATCAGCATAGATGCCCAATATACTTTCACTTAAAAGGTACATTTTCCACCTTTGTCAACTGAACAAGCCCTGAAAGAACTTAACTAGTAGCAATGGATGTATGGACAGTAGCATCTGCACTGTCACTGCTGAGCACCTATCCACTAAAACAAAGCAGGGATTCTTGGAGAAATGGCTGACTCCTGATCTGGGGCACGAAATATATGAGAAGATCCCAGATCATCTTACTCAACCCCAGGAAGCAAGAGAAAAGGTTGCTGGGTCTTCTCGGAGGACCCAGTAGCTGACCTAAATAGGCTCCTACCGGACAGAGGTCACACACTCGGGGGTTCAGTAAGAATAACAATGTGGAATGGAAACACATCATCTGTGTTCCCATCCATGTGTAAAACACAGACAACAGACAACAATGGAGCAAGACACATCAACCGTGTGGAAATCCACAGGTAAAGCACAAAACCACCGTAGAAGCAGCAGCAAATCAACACCACCACGAAATGGATTGAAAGAATGACAGGGAACCAACTCGCAATTTTGAAAACCAGCAAATAAAGAGAAAAAATTGAGCATTTTTCCTGCCTTAATTTTACAACTGTACCTCAGGATAACACAGTGGTTTATTTGGGAACGTTTCTTTTTATATTGAAGAGTTCCAGCTCAATAATAATGATGGATGATAGAATTAGAATATCATAACTTTTCAGCCTCAAAGGCAGTAATCGAACCATGCTGTAATCCCCAATGACTGTTGGCATCACAGAAAAGAGCAACAACCTGGTATTGTATCTCTAGATGAAAGTACATGATACCACTTAGGGGTTTTCTTGAAAAATATTGAACCTGAAGACCAGGGATAGAGCAATACGTTAAATGATACCACAGGGTTGTAATCAACAAATTTTAGAATGTGACAGACCCTATGTCATCACTGACAAATAAATTGTGAAGCCATTAAAAAGGAGGAAGAAACTACAGATAGAGATTAAGGGTCATATTAGGCAACTGCAAGGCGAGGCCTTCTTTGGATCCTAACTTGAATAAGCCAGCTACATATATATAAGCACATACACACTATATGTAAAATATATATATATACACACTATATATATATAAAATATACACTATATGCATATACTATATATAAAATTTATATATACACACTATGTAAAAATATATACACAATTCTATGTATACACATACCATATATAAAAAATATATATACATACAACTATGTATACACACACACTGTATATATATATACTATATATACACACACACATATATATACACACTATATAAAGTGAATGCTAATGCCTAGTGTTGAGAGTTTAGAGATGTTTTACACTATATAAAAAATATATATACACACAACTATATGTATACACACACATATGTGCAATCAGGGAAATGTTGACTTTCCCTGGAGGTTGGTTATATAAAGACGTTGTTGTCATATGTTATGCTGATAATGGTATTGTGGCCATTTAAAAAATCTTATATTTTAGAGATACATGTGAATTATTTCCAGAAAAAAATAAGCTCACCAGAATGTGTGACAGAGGTAGCTTCTTTTGACTTTCACTAATTTTTTAGGTCCTTGAGACTGTTCTGTTTTGAAGACTCAAGATGAGATTTAATTATTTTCAGTGCTCAGAAATTTTCTTCTATAATTTTATTGATCTTTGCCACAACTCCATTTATTCTGTTTCTCATTTTGTAATTCTCTTGGGTAAATGAGGTAGCCTGGGCTGGTTCTATATTTCTCTTTTCCTTTTTCTCCAAATTCATCATTCAATCATAATAGAATTAATTGAATTAAATGAAGTTGATCCAAAGCAACTTATATCCCACATGGGATATGCCAACATCTAGATTTCACATCAGCCAGATATCACTACAACGGAAAGCTTGAAATATGAAAGAAAAAAATACAAAGATCCTTCTTATTTTGTAGGAAAGTGAAATTTAGGGAAAAAAACTAACAATCACCCTTTATTCTATAGAGAAGCGGTGAGAGCTGAGGGCTTCAGACACATTGGAAATAATATGAAGTATTTGAATCAATTATATGACAGCAACAAAGAATAATTCTATTTTCCTGGGTCTGCCACTAATTGCAGTATAATGTTCTCAGCACTTTCATCTGTCATTGCTGGGAAATATTAATGGGACACTTAAGACCAAGGCTTCAGCACAACTATTGGGTAATTAAGGCACGAATCCCCATGCATACTTAATTGTATGATATAGGACCAGGCTAACTTTAGAGTGGGGGTGGTTTCAGAATGACAATACAGAGAAACACCTCCTTGGTTTCTATAACTCTAAGACATCAGATTACATTGAGTACGTTGAAAAGAATTGCACTGAAATATCCCAGACTGTGTTTCTGTTCTAATTAGCTTATTTACAAAGTTTAGTTCATCTATTTTTCCAAAAAGACATTTCTCTGGACTGCTCTACAATTCTGTTTTAGTCTTCTAGTTACTGAAATCCAGCTCAAAACATAGGTTCATTTTCCTTTTAAAAGGGAATTTATTGTCTCATATAATGGAAAAGCCAGAAGCCAGCATCCCAGGCATGGTGGATCCAGGTGCATAAATGGTGTCCTCAGGAATCAGTTCCTGTTCTCGTGTCTTTCCACCTGGTGATGAAGGTGGTCACCAGGAGTTTCAGGCTACGTCTTACCAGTTTAGCAACCCTGCTATAAAGAGTACTAAGGCTCTTGTTAGCCTAGTTGTGGTCACATTTGCAGCTCTAAACACATCACTTGGCCAGGGGGATGCTGTCCATTGGCCAAGCTTGGGTCCCAGGCCCACCTCTGAAGCCACAATATGGGTTCAACCTCCCATACGCCAAATGGCAGAGGGTAGTTCTTTGATGGAAACTTTGTCTCCACAACCTGGAAAAGGGGGAATGAATGTTGGGCAGGCAGAAATCACAACAGATGTCTTTTGTGGAATTTTAAATAACTTTTGGAATATTAATCACTACTCTGTCTAGCCTGACCATTTCCAGGCTTGCTAAAGGAACAATAGCAAGGCTGACTTGAAATGCTGGCAGAAGCTTTGCTGTTCTGTATTTGAGGGTAAAAGAAGGAGCAGTTTGAGGAGAATGTGGAATGTTGAGCTGTCCATCTGTCTTTAACAATGCAAAAGCAAGAATGGTCAGATATACATTTACTGATGGATCATTGACTTTTTAAAATTCCTATGAAAAAGCAACCTGTAATCCTTTGAGATTTTAGAAGTGATAAAATGAATCCCCTCTAGTCAACTACCCTAATGGGAAATACAACAGACACTTATTTATTCTAGCTTTACATTAACAAAGGTTATGTGATAGAATGGCTTTCAAGAATGCTGTTTCTAGAATTTTCTGTTTGGTCTAAGAATGAATATTATACAGTCACAAACACATGGCCAGCCACCTGAGGAAAGGTAGCATCTAAATGACACTATTAGATAGGAAGTTCAAATAGTCAAGTGTTTAGTAAGGTGGGTATTCTGAAGTCTCATCAAACCTTAGCCCACATATATTGAGCACTGACTGTTTACTGTATGATTTATTGTGCCTCGGGCATGCAGATATATTAATGACATGACCTCTGGTGTCTAATAGGGATGATCTGCTTATAACAGGTTATACATCAGATTAACTCAAAGAAAATGGAGAAGAGGGCTTGTAGTGAAATATCAGGAATTTTATGTTTTTCAATAAATGGAGCTTCATTTCTAGACCTACTGATGGAATGAATAGAGTAAAATTCAATTTTAGGATTTTTGTTCCAAAAATCCTAAAATTCAATTTTAGGATTTTTGTTCCAAAAATCCTTACAGCTAAGGGGCGTAGATGTTAATCTCTGAAATGGGTGAGTTTGTTTTGTCTTAAATTGTGTGCTGCCAGGATATATGATGTCAGACAAAATAGATTCAGGCATTGATTTCCGGGTGAGTTTAATTGATTGCTATTTCTTTCTGCTTGACTAGAGACTGAGGTTTGCTGAAGTTTCTGCATGTCTAATATAATTTCCATTTGGTATTTGGCTTGCTTATGTAAACGAATACATATTCAATTGAGTTGAGAAAGACCAGACCATGGTTGTTCAAAACCCTGGGGATGTGGCTTATGCTTGTTAGCACTTAGTCTTCTCTGGTTTCTACACACAGTTTCATTGTGACACCAAGCTCCTTGTCAACTTTCACCACGAAATAAGTACAAAAATATTTACATGGGTGTAAAGACTGATGATTGCCTTAACATCTATGGCCAGTGCAGGGAAATAACTCATTAGAAGGATTAGAAGACCTGGGCCAATTTAAAATTATTTATAAAGGCCAGATTCTAATGAGCATTCCACCTGCAGTGGGTGATAGTAGATTAATGTAAGCAAGGCTTTTCTTCTTTTATTTACTTTCTCAAATCTCAGTGGGAGACATGTAGACTTGGGGCCTGTGGCTACCATCTCAAGTACAAACATTTCTTTATGTCTGTGGTGAAAGTGGGGATCTGTTTTTGGTCATTTCAGCCCATCTTAACAAATGCAGGTATCCAAGTGTGTGTTTGCAAGATGAAGACAAGCTGCATTCCAGGAAGAAAGTTTTCAGGCAAATAGCTTCAGGACCAATCATCAGTTATATCAGGACAAACAGGACTTCTTCATGATTGAGGGATCCCGGGCTCTTGTCAGTTCCCGAAGCTTCCAATACATTGAAAAATGAAGGAATCCTGAAACAGATTATAAAAATTGGATATATTTATATTCTTTTCATTGAAGAAATTTATGCTTTTTACACAGTCAAGTGCAGTGACTAAATGCGTGATCTTACTTGAGGATATGTCTAACAATTACTCCCTGGACATTTGGGAATATAAGGCCAATACCATGAAAGACAGAGGGCAGAGGAAGAGGGAAGCTGGATTTTAGGCTATGTCACTGAACCACTGAATGACTCTTCACCTGAAATCCTCAGGTAGATGTCCTACTGCTCTGCTTCATAGTTGAGCCAATAAATTATTTTCTAAGTCAGGATGAGTTAGGTGCTGGCTCCTTGCAGCTGAAATCATCCTAGCTGATGTGGACCTGCTTCCGCCCAGTGTCTCCACCCTTTAACCACTCTTAGCACTCACACAATGCTGAGGCTGTCTTCATTTAATTGAAAGGTTAATTATAGGTGGAGGTCTGTTGTAGAATATGTGGTTATTTTGGTCTCTGTAACAGTAAACAGGTTTGACAGTCCCCTGACTGACTTGACTGGATGGATGGATTGTTGATATGACATAATTCTAGCTATTAGCTGTCAATCCTTTCATCCTTAAAGATGCTGTTTTCTCATTTCTTTACACTGGTTTGACAATTTATACAGCTTGAAATGCTTTCCTATGCATTATCTCATCTGATCATAAATCCACTCTCGGGGTTATAGAATGGACATTTTCTACTTTTTCAGTGGAGGAAGCTGAGGCAGCAGCCGCCCCAGGCCACCCCGCCAACATAAACATAGAATCCAGGGCTCCCCATGAAATGTGTGTGACCTCCCTGGCTCCACATGGATGGGCCAATCTAATCAGTGTCTGCATTGTTGGTCTGCATTAGGCTATAAGCGACTGAATACAGTGACTCAGACCAATCCAAGCAACAAGGATATCCATGGTGCTATGTAACAAGAAATTTGGAGTCAGAATGGGGTCTAGGCGTGGATGTCAGGCTCTGGAGCCTTTATCTGCATTTTTCTGGGCTCCCATTGCCTTTGAGGGATTGGCGTCATCCTCCAGAGATGGCAAGGTGGCCACAGCTGATCCAGGCATTATCTGACTCAACAATGTCCAGGAGCAGGACCTTCTCTTCTCCTGTTCTTTATTGGAGCCTGGAAACCTTTTCCATAAGGACATGCAACAGACATTTCCATTTTATCTGCACTGGGTCCATGCCCACTCCCCCATCAGTCATTGCAGGGGAAAGGAAGCCCATAATCCTCTTAGAATAACCTGCTGATGAGAATCAGCTGTTGGGTAGTGAACCACAGTAACCCCCACAGCATGGATCTAAAATACGCTGACCTAGAGTATGCAGCGGTTGAAGAAAATTGGTCTGGACATGGTGGATTGCTGCTGTCACAGCCCCTCATTTGTTCATGCCTCTCTGTGTCCTGGCATTTGTGTCAGTGTGGTCCCCTCTCACACTGACTGAGGACCTGGCCAGAGGACTTGTTTAGGTCAATGAGAAAAAATCAAATGTTACACAAAGGGCTTGTCTTCTGTTTGCTCTTGGGAACTGTTATGGACTGATTGCATCCCCACTAAAATTCATAGGTTGAAGCCCTAACCCCCAATGTGACTGTATTTGAATGTAAAGCCTTTAAGTAAGTAATTAAAGTTAAATGAGGCCAGAAGGGTGGGGCCCTACTCTGATAGGACTGTGTTCTTATAAGAGGAGGGAGCGATACCAGAGACTACTTCCTCTCCACAGGCTCACAGAGGAAATGTCACGTGAGGACAGAGCAAGAAGGCACCCGTCCACAAGCCTCACTGGAGAGGCCTCACTGGAAACCAGTCCTGCTGGCACCTTGATCTTAAATTTCCAGCCTTCAGAACTGTGAGAAAGTAAAGTTATAGTGTTTAAGGCCCCCGTAGTCGGCGGTATTCTGTTATGGCAGTTCTAGCAAACTCATACAAGAACTTTACAACCACCATCCCAAGAACAAGTCTGGGCAGGCCTGCTGGGTGATAAAAGACAGGACACCTAGGTACCTTCATGGCCTTGGCCTGCAGCCAGCCAGCCTGTAGGCAGGCACGTTAGTTCAATGACCACCAGCTGACCACAGATGGGTGAGTCTAGTGAGACCAGCAGAAGAGCTACCTACTTGAGCCCAGCCCAGGTTTCAGACACACATAATTAAAAGCCAAATAAATGCTTGTTTTAAGTCACTGAGTTGTGGGGAGGTTTGTTATTCAGCTATAGATAATCGACACCTGTAGGATACAGAGGTTTTCAGCCACATACTCCATCGAAACAACTTGAGTTGCATGTCCTTCTGTTGGTCTGATTCGGAATGCAATTTATTGACACTGTGGGTCAAAGCCATATCTACAGGGATCAAGTAGTCATGCAAATGAGCAAGGCAGGCTGCATAGAAAAATAATCATCGAGCTCTTTTAGTTTGAGTTTTATTGTACATATTTGGATAAATATACAGATACAGAAATAGCCACATACCATAGGAAAGCAACTGTCTAAGAGAGGTGCCGGATGACAACTGGTACACACAGTCTCAAGGATGGGGATTCAGTAGGGAGTGGTGGGGACTGTGGGGAACTGGAACGAGCATGTCACTAACAGGGATAGCCACTGTTCTGCTCCAGCCCTTGTTGCTATGTAGGCATGTGGGCCCAGTGTTTTGTTATGAGAATTTCCAATTTTTCAACAAATACCAGAAATCTGGATTTTTATGTAATGTTTTATATTTTTAAAACACTGATTCACTTGGAAGTAAAACACTGAACAGGCAAAATAAAACTCATTTTAGGCTAAACTGCCACTTTGTAATGTCTGCTTTGTACAAACTGGCTAATAGTAGAGTTAGAAGTCAGTAAACTACCCTGATGTCAAGTGGCTGGTTTGGCTGAATTTTTACTTTCCTATTTGTTTGGGATTTGCATATTTATAGTATACAGATGCAAATGAAAGACTTTGCAGAAAAGTGGATTCCGAATCCAAAATATAATAGGAAATAAAACAATGAAAAAAATACAGTCTTTGATTGCAGGTCTTTCTGCCTCCAAGCTCAGAGAAAACAAACAAAATGCAAAAACCTAATATGGGTACACCCAGTCCGAAAACTTTTTCAAAATCAGAAAACAAATATATGGAGGTTTGGACCTTTGCATTCCAAAATTATTCTCAGCCAGACGGTGAATTTCTTGAATTAAGTCAGGGACCAGATTTTATTTATTTTTGTATCCAGGGCAGCTGGAAGCATCGAATCAAGTTTAAGTGAATGAATGAATGAATGAATGAATATTTCACATGGATTTATAGGTAATTAACATATGGCCCATGTGTTGGGGAGTGGCCCTGTGTGCGTTACCACCATGCCGTTTGGAGTCAGGAGACATGGTTTTTTTTCTGACCTGTTCTTCCATTTTAGCCACATTAGTTGTGTAACCTCTGTGTGTCTCCATTTCTCATGTGCGAAGTGAGGATAATAAAAAATGCATACCTGTTAGTGCTGTAAAGATGCAATGAAACCTGCCTGTAACTGTACTGCATGGCCTGACATGGAGCTCTTGTCCAGTAAATGTTTCTGAGGTTGATGCCTAGTTGGTTTTAAACAGTGGATTACCAGGGGAGTGGGCAGGAGAAGATGACACCTACTTAACTCCTCTTCAGGGACATGAATTTTGAGTCCAGCAGCCTGAGTTTGGACTAGCTTATGCCAACACATTCTTTCTATGGATTCTGTGAGAATCAGCTCAGGTCAGCTCTTGGGCAGAGGTCTGAGGAATCTGGAAAGCAACCCAGTGCTGTTTCCAAAGCATTGTCAACAGCAATGAGGCAGATGCTGCCCTTGGGAATGATTCTTTGCTACAGAATTGGCCATTTTCAGCAACACACAGTGATGTTGTAATAAGGAGATAAAATATGTGAGTCCACAGCCGGCCTTTTATGGGGTGTTCGATGCATCCCAGTTGTTCTTAAATAAGCAAAGAGAAATTGCATCCTCTAGGCCGGTGGAAGCTTGCGGCTTTTCATTTTCTGCCTCTTTTTGGGTATTGTTGCTTTCCTTTTCACTTTGCTCTAATAAGGAATGTTCTCTCTAGAGCAAAATAAATGTCAATCTTATGCATTTCTGAAGGGAGAGCTATTGTAGTTAGAAACTACTGAATAATTCTCAGAGTATTATTTTGTCATTATTACTCAACCTTTACTATCATCTTCCTGATGTTGGCTGGGACCTCCTGGTCCTCTGAGGCACATAGACAAGGTCAGGGCTGGCTCCCACCATGTCCCATACTCAGAAAGGAAAAACCTGCACTGAAACTTCTCCTCTCATCCAGTGGGCAGCAGGGTGAGCGGTGGCTCAGAAGGTGGGAGTGCATTCTCATGGCTTCTTTGCATCCCAGGGGACACCTGCCTTGCCTGTGAGCTATTTTGCCCCATGTTGAACCAGATGGAAAAAATCTTTTTCTTTACAAATCATAAATTTGCCATATTCACATACAATGTATGTGAATACAGAAACCTTAAAAAAAAAAAAAAAAAAAGGGCCGGGCTCGGTGGCTCACACCTGTAATCCCAGCACTTTGGGGGGCCGAGGCGGGCGGATCACGACATCAGGGGATCGAGACCATCCTGGCTAACACAGTGAAACCCCGTCTCTACAAAAATACAAAAAAAAAAAAAAAAAAAAAAATTAGCCGTGCATGGTGGCGGGCGCCTGTAGTCTCAACTACTAGGGAGGTTGAGGCAGGAGAATGGCGTGAACCTGAGGGGAAGAGCTTGCAGTGAGCTGAGATCATGCTTGATCTGGGTTGCACTCCGTGCACTCTGGCCTGGGTGACAGAGTGAGACTCCATCTCAAAAAAACTAGAGATAAGAATGATGAGAATGAGGGGGAAAACTCGTACTGGAATAAAGAGAAAAAAAAAGAAGTTCATGTAGAATAGTTAGGCAATCCTGTTAAAATGCCCTTTGACCACCCCCACTCCTTTGCCAGGGAGTTTCTCTGATTCACTCCATATTTCTTGCTCCTCCCTCAGATTGTTCCTAAAACTCCAAACTCTCGGGGTATTTGCAACCTCTGCAAGGTCCATGCTCTAACCTAACAACAAATCCATGAAGACACAGCAGGCAGCAAGGCATCCCTGCAATGGGGCATGCACCCCTTCAATAGCAGTTGAAGTTACAAGAGGAATCTTTTATTTCTATTATGTTTTCAACAATCACATTTACTGGTTAATTAGTGAGGTGAGCATATGTCCTGGCTTATGCCTGTTGTTCTAGTGTGATTATTAAGAATGCCTTTGGGCACTGTCCAATTGTCCCACTTTGGATCATGAATTAAATGGTCACTCCATATACTTGCTTTACTCATTGCTCATTTGGAGTGGCACTATACAATAGATATATAATAGAAGCTAAATGTGTAATTTAAATTTTTCTGGTAGTCCTATTAAAACACAAAAGGAAAAAGGTAAAATTACTTTTAATAATATACTTTTTCTCCTGCCTCAGCCTCCCAAGTAGCTGGGATTACAGGCACCCAACACAATGCCTGGCTAATTTTTGTATTTTTTAGTAGAGATGGGGTTTCATCATGTTGGCCAGGCTAGTCTTGAACTCCTGACCTCAGGTGATCCACCTGCCTCAGCCTCCCAAAATGCTAGTTGCAGTGAGCCCACATGGTGCCACTATCCTCCAGCCTGGGCAACAGAGTGAAACTCCATCTCAAAAAAAAAAAATACATATTATACTTTATTAACCCAGTATATCCAAAATACTATCAATTTGACGTGTTGTCCATATAAAACATGTAATGGGATAATTTACCTTTCTCTTCTGTAGTAAATCCTTGAAATCCAGCAAAGCGTATATTTTAATTGTGGCACATCTCAGTTTGGACTAACTACATTCCAAGTGCTCATTAGCAAAATATGGCTATTGGCCACTGGATTGGATGCTCAGATCTAGGTCCATATTACTCATTTTTATAAATGTTGTAATGGTACAATGAATAATCACAGAATAATCACAGAAAGTAGAAGCTGTAAAACTGTACTTTGAGTGTGGGGAGAGGTACATAAGGACCTCTTTCCAAAAGTTGAATATCTTATGGAACTTTAATATATAAGATCAGTACAAATGGCATAGCATTAGAATAAATTATTGTATATAAATTTAAAATTTCAACATATAGTTAATGTACAAGGGGACTTCAAAATGTTCATGGAAAAATCGAATTAAGAGATAAAAATAAAGAATATAAACTTTCTTAACATAAGCTCCATTAAGGTCAAGATACTTTTGTAAGCAAGGACGCCAACCATTTAGACCATCCCCGAAGAACTGAGGGCCCTGGGAATTGAACCATGTCACTTCAGTCCTTTTTCCATTATTAACTGAAGAAAAATGGGTTTCCTTTACAATTTTTTTAATATTAGGAGACAAAAAAAAAAAGTCAAAAGGAGCCAAATCAGGTCTGTAAGGTGCATACCTAATGATTTTCCATCAAAATGTTCCCCAAATTGCCCTTGTTTGATGAAAGGAATGAGCAGGAACATTCTCATGGTGGAGAAGGACTCTCTGGTAGGTTTTCCTGGGTTTTTTTTTTGCTGCTGACACTTTGGCTTTCTCAAAACACTGTCATAACAAGCAGATGTCATTGTTCTTTGGCCTCATAGGAGTCAATAAGCAAATTTGAGCAGGCCAAAAAGCTGTTGTCATGACTTTTGGTCTAGCCCAGTGCACTTGTATTTTGACTGGGTCACTCTTGGTAGCTGTTGCTTTGGTTGTGCTTTGTCTTCGGGATGGTGCTGGTGAAGCCATGTTTCACTTCCTGCTACAATTCTTTAAAAAAGTGCTTCAGGAGCTTGATTCTACTTGTTTAAAATTTTCATTGAAAGCTCTTCACTTGTCTGCAGCTGATATAGATGCAACAATTTTGGCACCCATTGAGTGGAAATGTGCTCAGCTATATTTTTTCAGTCAGAATTGTGCAAACTGAACCAACTGAGATGTCTTTGGTGTTGGTGATTGATTGCACTGTTAATTGTCAATCCTCTTCAATTAGGGCATGAACATGATGCATGTTTTCCTTGCAAATTAGGGGTGTGGTCTATGCTGCTGCAGGCTTCATCTTCAACATTGTGTTGTCCCTTCGTATAATGAGTTATCCATTTGTAAACTGCTGATCTCTTTGGGGCATTGTCCTCATACATTTTTTGTAAAGCATCAATGATTTCACACTCTTCCACACAAGCTTCACCATAAACTTGATGTTTGTTCTTGTTTCATTTTTAGCAGAATTCATGTTGCTCTGATAGGGGCTCTTGGCAAACTGTTGTCTTATCCTTCTTATACTTCAAACTAGATCCTATTCAGACAAGTTATGACAAGTTAGTATGAGTTTATTTTGGTGCAAAAATGGAAAATTTTCAAAAAAAATTTAAAAAATTTTTGAAATCCACACACAGTTTTTTAATAATACATATTTTCCAAGATTTGATGAAGTTATCTTGTATATTTAATAAATATAATAAGAAAATTAAAAGAAACCATTTGTAAAATGTTAAAATAATCAACCTCACCTATCTGCCACTCAACTTCAACATTTACCATTCCCTGATAATCTTGTTTTACGGGTACTCCTGCCCACTCCCCAACTAATGGTTTTAAGATTTACATGTATCTCTAAGAGATAAAGATTCTTGTTTTTACACATAGCTACAATAGTATTTAAAATATCAATAATTCCTCAATTTCATTCACTACCTAGTCAGTGCACAAATTTCCCCAGGTACCTTATACATTTTTCTTTTACATTTAGTTTGTTCAAATCAGAGTCTAAATAAGGTCCATACATTGCAATTTGTTGATAAATTTCTCAATATTTTTTACCTGTATTTCTCCTCATCTCTTATAATTTACTTGTTTATTAGTCCTGTGGAGTTTTTCACAGTTTCGATTTTAATGCTTGATTCTCTGGGGTGTTATTTAATGTTCCTCTGTTCTCTGTGCGTCTGTAAACTGATAGGGCTAAAGGTTGGAGGAAATTCAGAATAGAAACTCTGGCAAAAATATTTCATAGGTGGCAGCAAAGAGTACATCACATCTGGATGCTTTTTCCTTCTTTTTGAGTGTGCATGCATGTGTGTGTGTGTGTGTGTGAGAAAGAGAGATGAGTGGGGAGAGGGACAAAGGGAAGAAAAAAGGTAGAGAGATTGAGAGATGGGGGGAGAAACAGAGAGAGTGGGTAGAGAGAGAGAGATTAGATCAACCATTGTTGATCACTGCGTAAGACCTTAATTCAGTAAGTGTGACAACATTAGAATGGCCTTGTTCTGTCGTTTATTTCTCATTTGTTTGGTGGAACATCTCTGTCAGAATAATTCTTCCAATTCAAGTCCTTGGTTACTCTGAGGTATAGTTTGTATAGGAAATTTAGGATAAAAACTTTAATCTTTCCCCTTTTATTTACTAATTTTCAAAATAACTTCACTTCCTGGTATTCTCCAGAGGTGACCACTCAGTTTTTATTTTCTTTTTTGTTTTCGAGGTAGAGGATGGTATTATTAACTCATAGGTTTGAACATGTTTGATGTACTTCAATGGACTGTGATTATCTCTGGCCAGTGGGAGCTGCTGCAGGTTGATTGTGACTTTGTCTGCTGTCAGACATGACACGATGTCTAGGCTAATCTTGTGCATTTCTCGACCTACAACTTTGATTCGGCCATTTCCCCATGAGGAAATTGAACCCGAGAATAGCATCAGCATTGAAACTGGGGTTGCATTATTTAAAACTCTTTTGCTTGCAAGTAGCAGGAATTCCAACCCAAACTGCCCAAGCCTGGTGTCATTCATGGCTCCCATGATATAAAGAGCTGGGACTGGATCTGGGGGCAGGCTGACACAGGGGCTCAAGCCCTCCATGGGAGCTGGTGTCTCTCCCTCCACTTCCCTGCTGCATTTCCTTTAGGTGGCCCCAGGGGAGATATTAAACCTATTTAGCAACCATGCACTGAGGATCAGAAGGAACACAGGCCAAAGTTTTGAGTGGCTCCCGGAAGACCCCTGCTGTGCCAGCGTTACTTCTTCAGTTGCTGCATTGTGGGGAGATACAGGAGGACCAGAGGAGGGGCTGGGGTGACAGGTGGTAGAGGGAGAACTTGGAGGACCTGAGGGTGGTGGCTATTTGCCAACAAGTATGGAAGTATTTTGACAGTTTAACAACCAACTCAGTCTCCCCAGGGCTACCTAGTCTAGTTGGTTCCATTCTCTGACACGCTCTTTGCTCATGGTGGCCAGATGGCCATACTCCTCACATCCAGCCAAGAAAGGCAGGGCTAACCCAAGTCCAGAGAGTCACTTGGATGGACTGAGCTGGACCGTGTGCCTGGGAATGAGCTGAGTTGATTAACTTGTCCCAGGCTCCATTCCAGGAGCTGGGGCCAGAGCTGCACATGTACCAGGACTGAGCATGGGGAGGTGAAGACCATAAATAAAAATTGGGATTATGGCCAGGGGAAGGGGTACCAGCTGTGGCAGGACAGCACCATGTGCCCACCACAGAAGGGGCAGAGGACATTTGCACCTTATGTTAGTTGCAAGGTCAAATTTGCTTTTATGTTTTGTTTCAGTTGCAGAATATTAAGAATGTTAGGCTTCACATTGGTATAGAGGTAAAAATTGTAGATGTTTTCAACATCTTGCCTTCTTATCTCATCAGTTACACTAATCAGTGTGATTGAAAGAGAAGCAGTAGGAAACATTTTCCAACATGAATTGAAACACCAACAATCAGGACTAGTGTATAATTTGTGGGACCTAATGCGAAATGAAAAGGTGGATCCCTTGTTCAAAAATTATTAAAAATGTCAAGACAGCGATGGCAGACTAGTAAACCTGTGGGGCCCTGTGTGTCCGTACAGCATTGCCAACAATATCTGGTAACAGCCCACATTTCTTTCCTTGAATAGAAAGATCAGACAAGAAGCACCCTAAAATTTCAAGTGCTGAAATGTCTATATGAACTAAGGTTCAACCTCAGTGTGGTGTGTACTCACCGTTGTGCACAGTGAGTGCAGTGGTGAGGAGGCCAGGCTCTGGCCTCTTCATGCTTCTATTGTTCAGTTCTCCCCACTCACTAGCTCTGTGGCCTTGGGCCAATGACTTCACTCCACCTCACTTTATCCTCTCCCTCTAAAATGTGAGAATAACATGATCTACCTTGTGGGATTGTTTTAAGGATTTGATATGAGATATGAAAATAATTTGAAATGAGAGCATGGAAATTAATGTACTCAGAACGGGGCTGTTACAGAATGGCCACTCTACATAGGCTTTAGCTGGTATCTCAGTGACAAATGTTATAGTTATTATACCTACGGCATGCATACACAATGTGTCATACATGTAGGCATACTGCATGTGATGCTGGAGCATGCCCCACACAGGTGCTTCCCAGTCTTGCCTGTCAGGTGGTTGAGAGAGGCACGTGTGTGCTTCATCAGCTTGCTTGCTTAGATAATTTTATCTGAGTAAAATGGAAAAAGCGCTGAATTTTTTAAATGCACAATGCAGAGTTACAGCCTTCTTAACCAGTAAAACATGTTCAAGGAAATTAAATTACGCACAAAAACTGCGTGAGAATTTATTCGAAGTTCTGCACAAACACAGTTTAACCTGTGCTATAATTTGGTATATATGACATTTAAGCATATTGCTCTTTATTATACAGGTTTTTTTGGAAATAGTTAAAACACACTTTAAGAAAAAGAAATTTGAACACAATCTTGGCAGAACCCTTGAACTTCTTATCATGTCCACAAAGGCCCTTGTGATCCTAGGACACGGGGCCCCCAGAGAAAGGCCTCATAAGTGAGTTCCTTACAAATGGGCACCTGCTTTTTATTATTAAACAGTAAAAAGAAAATCCCTTCCCAAAGCCAAACTTGATTGAAACTTCATCTTAAAATAATGAAATGAAACTAGGAAGATATGTTTATCTTATAACTAATATTTACATTATAATCACAACTATAAGCTAATTTTAAAATAGAGAAAGAATAAACCAAGTTGACTTCCTTCCAATTTTTTTAATTGTAGTAAAATATATGTAACATAAAATGTACCATTTTAACCATTTTTTAGCATATAGTCAGTGGCATTGAGGACATTCCCATTGTACAACCCTCACCTTCATATATCTCCAAAACTTTTTCATCATCCCAAACTAAAGCTCTGTGCCCATTAACCAACAACTCCCCATTCCCCCTTCCCCCAGCCCCTGCCAGCCACCATGCAACTTCCCCTCCCTATGTATTCGACCACTCTAGGTACGTCATATAAGTGAAATGACATATAGTGGTCCTTTTGTGGCTGGTGAGTGTTAATTTTTTTGTAGAATTTTCCAAACCAGGTTGTAGGACAGCACAATAAAATATCCTTCCCTTTCTGCTTGACTTTCACGGAACCATCAGGAAGAGGACATTTTGTAGAGTCATTCAAGGGCTTCATCAATTTTGCAAGAATATTCTTTAAATTTTTATGTGGAAATGAGTTATAGTAAAGCATTACTTGAGCACAGTGCATGTCTTCTGTCTTCAGCCCAATCAACTTACACATCCGGGTACTTCCATGTGGCCAGCCTCAGCTGCAGATCTAGAACATTGCCACCACCCAGAGTCTTCTCACGTGATTCTTTGCAGGTGTTAACTCCTCCCCACTCACAGGTCACCGCTGTGCTGACTTTCCTTACCTCAGGCTAGTTTCCTCTCTTCCCCAGCCTCATAGAAATGGAATTGTTATCGTGAGTTCTTTTGCGTCTGGCTTTTCACCCAGCCTGTCTGTCATCTGTGAGGCTCATCCTGGCGACTGTTCTTTGCAGCTTGCTCATTGTTATTACTTTGAGCTATTTCTTGCTGTGCATGTACTATCATTTATTTATCCATTCCTCTCCTGATGGACCTTTGGGTTGTTTTAATTGCCTGTTATAAAGATGCTATAACCACTCTGCCAAGAACATTTCTTATTTCAAATGATTTTTTCTTCGAAAATGTCTGCATTGTCACCATTCTTATAAATTCTCTTTTCGGTTCTTGTCTCTGCCGAAGAATCCTCTTGCGAATGCCTCTGCCCAAGACTCTGTGTTTTCCAAAATCACAGTTATCTATTTCATAACACCATACATCATTTGTGAGATCTTTACACTTCCTTTGAAACCAATTTGTCTTGTCCTTTTAGATGCTGACAACATGAGCCTCCCGTGGTCGGAACGGGCTTGTGAAGGCAGTGCTGGGATGCACCAGGGCGGGAGCTACAGGTGAGTGGGCGGGGACATTTGAAAGGGGCTAATTTTCTCGTGGTCCTTTATAGGGGGATGTTTGTATGTTAAGACAGCTCTTTCTTCCCTATACAACCCTGTAGCTGGGGTTGAGTTCATGGAAACTCAGCTGACAAAATCTTCTTGCTTTCCGTTTGAGGTCTATTGCTCTGCAGAATCCCCAGGCCTGCCACTTTCCTGGCACATCTTCTCAGCCTTTAGGCTCAGGCTGCAGTCTTTGATTAGTGGTGCATGTATGTGCGACAGGGACAGTTGTCACTGAAATTACAGACAGCTGAATGGTGATTTGAATTGCATGAGTATTAAGGCCTTCCTTAAGAGAGATATGCAAAACCCACGGTTTAATTCTCTTGAAGCATCGGGAAGATAAATCCCCATGACATCAACACAGCGGGGACACTCGAAGAACCTAATTTTAATGAATATGCATTTTGACTTTCCAACTGCAAGAGAATGAGGGCAGAAGATTTGTTTAGATCTTCCTAATTAATAGCCCAGGTTGACTGTACTTTTCTGTTTAATATAACTGATTTCATCTCATTAAGAGAAAGGTGGAAATTAGATGCATTCTCCACTTCCTGGTAAGAATATCTTCTTATTATAAGCTGGGCATAACAGCCCATCATGGTATGCATACTGGGACTGCTGTGTTCTGGATGGAGCCACGTTCAGAAGTCCTTGTCTGTAATGAAATGGGACATTTTTCTGTACTTAGTTAATAATCTTTGGGCAGCATTTGATCATTTGAAAAAAGTCACACCATTCACTTGATCAGGAGGCATCTGTAGGGAATGCAGGCTGGGCCTGAGTCCTGTTGGCCCAGGAACAGGTAGTTGTGGCATCAGGCAGTTTTTGTTGTTGTTGTTGTTGTTTTTGAGACAGAGGCTCACTCTGTCGCCTAGGCTGGAGTGCAGTGGCACTATCTTGGTTCACTGCAACCTCCAACTCCCTGGTTCAAGCGATTCTCCTGCCTCAGCCTCCTGAGTAGCTGGGATTACAGGCACATGCCACCAAGCCTAGATAATTTTTGTATTTTTAGTAGAGATGGGGTTTTACCATGTTGGCCAGGATGGTCTTGATCTTCTGACCTTGTGATCCGCCCACCTTGTCCTCCCAAAGTGTTGGGATTACAAGAGTGAGCCAATGCGGCCGGCCTCAGGTGTTTTTTAGTCAGTTAATCGAGGTGTTTCCACCAGGACGAAGCCTCTTGGTGGCTAAGAGGGACCCCACTGAACTCTCTGCTGATCAGTGGGAGAGCACGCTTAGTGCTTAGGAACATTAGCACACGCCTTGTGAAACTGATGTTTTTATGGTCAAAAAGGGTTGGATGTCAGCACTTCCATAAGATACAGTGGACATTGGGACCCACATTCACTCCCAGTGACCCTCCACTCTGCTCCTGGGTACTCTGTGTCCCCAGTTCAGCCGCTCTGGGCTGTGGCTTTCTGCTCAGCCATTTTCGTTTTGTTACTGCTGTTGTTGCCTTGGGGTGAGAAAGGATTTGTATCCGCACACAGAGGAAGATGAGAAATGTCATATTTCTTTATTTCGTAAAAGACTGAATTAAATATGACTCTCAAGCAATATCCTGGCAGGTGGGAAATTCAATCTCAGACATTTTGGACTTCCTTGTGCCTTCCTTTTGGGGCACAGACATTCTGGAGGTTTTGGTGAGTTCAGGGGTGGTTGTGCTGGTCTCCATCTCTGGTGCTCACTACTGATGACCTTGCGCATGCTGTATCATTATCTTGAAAGACGATTTTATCTCAGTGTTTTGAATAAACATTTTCCACTGTGCTCCAAGGGCCTCGCAGTGAACTGATGGGTGTTAGTTCCTGGGTGTGGGTCTTTGTGGAAGTTGTAGGCCCCGTGAGGCAGGGGACCACATCTGTCTTAATCACTACTTCATTTCTAGAGCCTAGAACAGCGCCTGGTTCATAGTGTCCAATAATTATTGAGTGACTGATTTAGAAGGAAAAAGCCTTAGTGGTAACTGAATCAGGAAGTTTAGGATTTTAGGAGTAATCTGGATCCAGTTCCTTCTGGACTAACAGACAACTTAGGTAGAGAGAACATTGTTGAAATGCGCTTACCTTATTCAGCAGAAAGAGACCTGAGGAATAATAAAACACTAGAAAGAAAATCAATAAAGAATTATCAGTAGACTTTCTGCAAGCAGTACATTTGTATAATTTATTACTGGATATATAACAATGTGATCTCTTTTAAAATATACTTATTTCAGTATAACATACATAAATGTACATAAATAATACTTTGTGTAGTTAATGAGTCTTTCCCTACTCAAAGGAAGAAAGAGAAGGTTATCAGCATCCGGAAATCACACTCCTGCCCCCTCCCAATTACAGCCTTCTCAAAATCTAATCCCTATCAGAAGGTCTATCATTAGGAATTAATTCTGATTGTTGAACTTTATACACAATGTGTACACCGTGTGCTTTCTTTTGTGTTGGACTTCCTTCACTCATCATTTTGTGTGGGAGATGCACCCATGTGGTGTGTGGTTGTAGTGTGTTCATTTTCATTGCAATGTAATATTCCACCGAAGAAGAAGTTGTGATTTATGCATTATGCTGTTGAGGACCATTTGGGATGCCTACAATAAATAACAATTCTATAACATCCTTGTTCCTGTTTCTGGTGGATTCATGCAAACATTTATATTGAGTGGAATTCTATTTAGGAGTGGAATTACTGGATGACTTAGATCACATTCCCCAGAAGCAGAGTCTGAGATGGGTCTTACTGTGCAAGTGATTTATAGAAAGGGTGCTCTCAGGAGGAAGCTGGGAGGAAGCAAGGGAAGGAAGAGACAGCATGGGAGCAGCTGTACCATATATGGATTCAGGTAGAGTCCAGGGCAGCCTGATGCCATAGGGAGCTCTGGGGGGTGACCAGCAACACAGCATTCATCCTCTGAGGGCTTTGGTATCTTTTCATCAGCCAGACATTGGCTGGGCATCATCCCAGAGGGGTGGGGATAACATTGTGAAGCATCTGTATGTGTGATGGCTCCCATCAGCAAAATCATTCTCTGGAAAAGGTGTGAGACCTCAGCAGCTAACACTCTCAGGAGCTAGGACATTGGTGCCCTGGCTCATAAAATGGCCCGGGTGGGTCACCAAGCATGTCTGCTACACTAAGGCAGCAAGGAGCTAATGGCCAGTATTAGCAGGCATTGCTAGTGTTTTTATGGATAGGAACACCTCGAACATCATAGGAGGGTTTCTGTTGTTCTAACTTCTCACCAACACTAGGTATTGTCTGATTTTTCATTTTAGCTATTTTTTCCATTGTGCTCATTTGGCTAATAAGATACAGTAGTATCTTATTGTGACTTTAATTTGCATTTTCCTGATGACTAATAAGGCTCCCTTTCCTTATGTTTTTGCCATGTGTTTATATTATTTTAAGAAGTGTCTCAAGAACTCTACAATTAGATCGTGTTTAATTGGGTCGTCTGCCTTTTTCTGATTGTGTGGGTTAATTACCTATCCTAGACAGTAGTCCTTGTCAGATATTTACTTTAGAAATGCCTTCTCCATCATTATGGTTGTCCTTTTTAATCTTGTAACATGTCCTTTGCTCAACAGAAGTTCTTAATTTTAATGAAATCCAGTGTCATCTTTTTCCTTTTATGATTTGTGCTATTTGCCCTGTTTAAGGAATCTTTGCCCCAAGTCCATGAAGATATCGTTTTATATTGTCATCTAGAAACTTCATTTTAATTTTCACCTTTCATATGTAGAGCACCAAAGCTTTGGGAATAGATCTTTGCCTATAGTGTGAGGCCATATCTCTTTAGTCATAAATCAAAGAACCCTATGTATGGTCTGTATCTCATTTTTCATTTTATTGGCTCTGTTTTCTATTCCAGTAGTTCCCAACTGGGGGTAAATTTTTCCCCCACCAGAGGACATTTTGCAATTTCTGGAGTCATTTTTTGTTGTCACAAGTATGCGCAGAGGCTGCTACTGGCATCTCATGGGTGGAGACCAGGGATGTTGCTAAGCAACCTACATCACCCAGGACACTCCCTAATATAAAAACCATCCAGCCCCAAGTGTCAGTAATGCCGAGGTTGGCTGAGAAACCTGGCCTATGCCTACACCAAGGCCACAGTGTCTCACTGGCTGTGGCTCCACAATCAGCCCCTGCTTTTGGTCGTGTAAACTGTAACTCTATGATTCTTACCAGGCATACTTGGCACTGCTTTTGCTTTTTTTTTTTTTTTTTTCTATATTTTTTTTTTTTACTTATTGATTATATGCAAAAAAAAAAAAAACCCTGCTGGGATTTTTATGGGATTGCCTATAATCTATACATCAATTTAAGGAAAACTGGCACCTTTCCAATAAGAACTCTTATGATCCATGAACATGATATATCCTTCCATTTACCTAGGTCTTTTATATTTTCTATGGTGTTTTTTTTTTGTTGTTTGTTTTTCTTTATAGGAATCTAGCAAGTCTTCTGTTAGATTAATTCCTGGCTTTTATACATTTCTACTGATATTGTAAATACCATTCTTCACATTTCAGTTTCTAGTTGCTTGTTACTGGCATTAAAATGAAATGGCTTTTGTGTATTGACATGCACGTAGCAGTGATGCTGAATTCTCTAAATAATTCAATTAGTTTGTGAATTCTTTTGGATTTTCTATGTAGTGTTAGATATGAGAGTCTTTTTCTTTTCATGTTTTATTATATTGATTGATTGCTTGCTTATTCTCCTGGTTAGGAGCTCCAGTACAATTTTGAATAATGGCTGTGCCCAGGCTGGTTTTGAACTCCTGGCTTTAAACAATCCTCCTGCATCAGCCTCCCACAGTGCTGGGATGACAGGTGTGAGCCACCGTACCTAGCCTTGTTTTCTATTTGAATATATTCTGTATCTTCCTTTACATTCCTTTCATTTTACTTCAGATTTTTTGGTTTTTCCAAATGTAATTTCTTGAGATTGATAGACAATTGATCTTTCAGCTTTCTTCTCTCCTATATAGGCATTTAAGACCATGAATTTCCCTCTAAGCATGACTTAGCTGCATACCACACATTTTGATATGTTGATATATCATTGAGATGTTGATATGTGTGTAAAATGTTTTACATGTATTTTAAAAATATGCAAATTCTACAGCTGTTAGGTGATGTATTCTACACAAGTACATTAAGTCAGGCATGTCAGTCAGAATGCGTGAATCTTCCGTATGTTTTTCTGGCATTTTGTCTGCTTATTCTATTAATTCCTTAGAGAGGTGTGTTAAAATCTATCATATTCATTGTAGATTTCCTGTTTCCTCTTTTATTCCCATCAAGTTTTGTCTCATATATTTTGAATATATGTTAATTATGTACATGCAAATTTAAAATGATCATATTTCTCTGATATGTTCTTTTGCCACGATGAGACATCCCTCTTTATTTCTAGTAATGCTCCTTTCTTTAAAATTGATTTGCATATTAGCCTAGGAAACTACCATTCTTTTGATTACTGTATGCATGCCTTTTTTCCCATGTTTCAATGTTCAGCCCTTTAGTATCTTTATGTAGAAAGTGTGTCTCTTTAACATCATACATTTAAAACAATTCTAATGAGACATTCTTGCTTTTTAAACTGGAGCACTTAATCCATTTGCATGTTATGCAAGTACTAATATATTTGAGTTTATACTTTTGCTATTTGTTTTTTCTGTTACCTGTTCTTCCCTTCCTTGCTTTCTTTTATATGGATCAATGTTTTCATGATTTTATATTCTCCCTTTTTTACCTTGTTATACATTCTTTTGCTATTAATAGGTAAACTAGAAGTTATAACATGTATTCTTGAGTCACTACAGTGCCTCTGTCTAATCTAATTAGCACTTTTACCACTTGCCAGACAATTCAATTACCCTAGAACACTTTAACTTCATTTAACTCCTTTACCGTTTATGTTACGGGTATATTTTAGTTCTATATATATTTCAAGCACCACAAGACAGCGTCACTCTTATGATTCAATACTCTGAACAATTCTTGAGATCCGTATATCTACATGCATTTTTCTGTTCTCTATATCTTCCTGAATTTCTGTGCAGGATCATTGTATTATACTGGTGGGCATCTCTTTAATATCTTAGTTAGGCCTGCTAATTTTTGTTTGTCTGGAAATACGTATATTAATCTTCACTTTTCAATGATATTTTCACTGGGCATAGAATTCTAGGTTGGATGTTAGTTTCTTTAACCACTTTGAAGGTGTCTTTTTTTTTTTTTTTTTTTTTTTTACTGGTTTCCACCATTTCTGTTGAGAGGTTAACTGTCATTATTACTGTTTACTCCTTTGAAAGTAATGCCTCATGTGGCTTTTCTCCTTAAGGACCCAAGTGTGGCTACTATCACATGAGCTTTAAATAACTTTTTTTTTTAAAGACAGGAGAAAAAAATAACCCAAGTGTGGCTTTCTTTTCCTGTATCCTGCTTGTCAGTTTTATTGTTACTTCTTTGTGATAAAGTGGGTTTTTTTAATCTGGTTGCTTTTCAGTTTTTCTTTGTCTTAGATTCTCAATTATTTCATTAAGATGTCCCCAGGTGTGGTTTTCTTTTTATTTAAACTTCTTAGAGCTCATAACATTTTTGAATATATAGTTCTATAATTTTGTCAGTTTTAAAATATTCTTGACCATCACCTTATCAATAGGGCTCCTTTCCACCTCTATTCCTTCATCTCTTTGGGGCCTGTAGTGAATATGTATATTTAGTATTATAATCACATGTGTATTTTCTATCATTTTTCCCCTTTTGCACTTCAACGTGGGTATTCTTCTATTCTATCATCCAGCTCATGAGTCCTCTTTTTAGTTCTATCTAATGTGCTGTTAGACTCGTCTATTGTTTATGTAATTTCAGTTACTTTATTTTTGAGTTTTAGGATGTCCAGTTTCAGTTCGAGACTCTAATTCTCTACTAAAACTCCCCATTTTATTATTTTCTTGTATATGTTAACCATAGTTATTTAAAAATCCATACCTTATGACTGTAATGTATGGATAATCTATGGATCTGCTTCTGTCGTCTGCTTTTTCTGTGTCTTATTTCATGGTATACATGCTAATTTTTGAACTTTTTCTTGAATGATGGTGCAGAGCCTCTCTACGGTATTACAATCTTCCAGAGAACATTTTATTTTAGTTGAGTTTCTACCAGGCAGTTATATCAGGGGAAGACCACTCAGGCTAATCAGAATTTGGTTGATCACTTCAGGACTGGGTTTCTACTCCACAAGACAGGGTCTTTTTTCTTCTATTTGCCGCTTTTCCCAGGTATACTGCTGAACTTCACTTTTTCTTTTTTAGCCCTGTGAGACTGCTGAAAGCCATGCTTAGTTTCTCCGACATCTAGAACCGTTTTGTGCTTGTCTTTCTAACCTTTTGCTAGTCCCCACTTACACATTGGCAAATATCTCAAGGGGAAAACCAGAGTAGAAATGCTGGGCTTGTGTCTCAATGCTTGCCTTCCCTCCAAGATCTTGGACCTATGTATCCTGGTAGCCATCATGTCCTTGAATATAACCTTCATCACCCATCCCTATAAACTGCCAAAAGCTCTGCTCAGCTCCCACTTCATGCTTGGCTTTCTGCTCAGGTTCTCAGCCTTTTGCCCTTGTAACTTGCAAACTAAATAAACCTCAAAGGGAAAGCAATGTAGAATACTCGCCTCATCTAAATATGTTTTCTTTTTCTCTGGGATCTTGGACTATCTGTCTTCGTTTGGTAGACCTTTCTCTGACCTTGAAAATAACACAATCGTGTAAAATTCACCTTTTTAATATGCATATTTCATCCAGTTTTTTTGTGTGTATGTTTTCAGCAAAAGGTTTGTTTTGCTGCAGACTAGTCCTTTGTATCATCAAGCAGATGACAAAATATATATCTTAGTCAGTTGATTTCCTATTACAAAATAACATCCTATGTATCATGTTTTGTTCTAAGCAACAAAAAAGCAAAGATTGTTTTTGTTCTAAGCAACAAAAGCGGACTCTGGTTAACTTAAATTAATTTTTTTTAAAGGTACCATCTGGGATTGGCATTACCATGACCTTCCTTGTGTATCTGAGGCTCTGAGGCTCTGGAAGTTTGAGTAACAGGCCCAAGGTTGCAGAGGCAATAGGGAGTGATGTAGGGATCCAAACTGATGCTCCCCAGCTCACGGACGCCATTGTGTCCTGCTACTCCCCAGTGACAAGGTAGTGTCACACACAGTTGTAAGAGATAATGCGGAGAAATCTTGAATACTCTTCTTTCAGCTTTCCCCAATATTGCAAAACTAGGGTACAAGTATATATCAAGACAAGGATGTTGGCATTGACACACTCAACCGACTTCATTGATATGGCACCAATTTAATGTGCACCCTGATATAGACTGAATGTGTCCCCTCAAAATTCCTATGTTGAAATCCTAACCCCAAAGGTGATGGTCTTAGGAGATACAGCTTTGGAAGGTGATTAGGACATGAGGGTGGGGCCTTCATGAATGGGGTTAGTGCTCTTTTGAAAGGGACCGCAGAGAGCTCTCATGCCCTCTTTTCTCCATGTCAGTGGCAGTTTGCAGCCTAGAAAGGGTCTTCACCGGAACCAGGCTGTGCTGGCATTTTGATCTTGAATTTCTAGCCTCTAAAACTGGGAGAAAAACCTGAAGCAGGTTTTAGAAACTAGAATCCTTCTTCCCCAAAGCAAGCCATGACACCTAGAAAGGTCACTCTTACCTCGTCCCTTTTCCCCTGAAGATCCTCATTGTCCTTCCTCATACCCGGAGCGAGGGAGGAACGTTTTGCAGAAACACAGAAAAGAATCTGAACAAACTGGCCTTGCTGAAGATCCCCCCAGATTATTACCATTAGATTATACCCCTTTTGTTCCATTTTACTTCTCCAAAAATTAAATTTTTCATCAGACTTAGCATAAAAATACATAGTTTTCCCTGGGTCTTTGAATATTCCTTTCTGGAAGTTCCTGTGTCACATTAACCTTTATAAAAATAAATGTGTTATGCTTTCTCCTGGTAATCTGCCTTTTGTTACAGGGTTGTTGGTCAAGACTCTTGCCATGGGCGAGGGAAAGGTACTTTTTCTTCCCTACATGTGGGTATTTAGTTCCCTGTAATTTTATGCCACGTGTAGATTCTTGTGAACATCACTTCAGTCCAGAAAGAGCAGATCCATCATAAGGCCCTTCGTGCCACTTTGTCACAGCCACACCATGGGCTTTCCTCGTCAAACTCTGGCAACCATGGATCTGCTTCCCATCTCTAAAATTTTGCCATTTTAAGAAAGTTATCTAAATGGAATTATGTACTATGTAACCCATTGAGATTGGTGTTTTTCGCTCAAGGTAATTCCCTTGAAATCCAGCCAGGTTTTCTCACGCATCAGTAGTTCACCCCTTTTCATTGCTGAGAGGTATTCCACAGGGGTTTCCTTTCAGGATTGCATAAGATACACTATGTTGAAAGCTTAGAATGGTGACATTATATGTGCCTACTGCATAATGGGACATCCTGTAATGGGAGCTGGTGCTTTTCCTCTATGCAGAAACATGATGTAATTTTTAAAAACTGAGTTCAATTACACATGCAACTTTAGGACAGAAGAGATCAAGTTACCCTGGACTAAGTGTTCAGTTATGAATGGTATTGGGAGGCCGAATTGAGATTCCTCCCTCTCCTGCAGAACTTAGAAACACTGGCTTCAACAGGGCTTTAAGAAATAGATCAACATGGAATTCCCCAGATGAGAGAGGCAGAGCCAGCTAGGGAGGGAGAGAGAAGGCTGGCTGGGACCTGGGTGAATTTATTAACAACTTCAAGATGAGGTTGTGTCATTCAAAGGTTTGCTGTGCTCAGGAGGCTATGTATAAATCCCACTGGCAAATACTGGGAGTTTCATTTAGAACCTCTCTGAGGGGTGGAGAGAGCTTTAGCCATGGAGGCAATCTCACCAGAATGGCAAAGCCCATCAGGTGAGGCTGATGCATCTTCCTAACCCAGTGACATTAAACATTGAACACCCCTCCCTCTTCCTGTGTCTATTCCAGGCTCCCCAGGCTATGTGCTGATTATTTGTGGTATTCCCATTGTCTGCCTGCAGGGAAATAATGCAGGAATCATAGGGACTTTGAGCGTCCTGTGCTCAGCATGTGTTACTTCTCATTCTAAAATCAAACAAATGATGTTCTGAATACAAGTTGGCTTCTTATGCCTACCATGCAGGGGCAATCTTTTCAATCACCATGACAATTACAGGACATTTTGCTGCCATTTATTGAACACTTATTAGGTGCCAGGCTCCCCACGAAGCCCTCTGTGCATATTATTTTGTGTTAATCCCCACTCCAATCCTATGAGGTAGGACTGAGAGAGGGGATTAACAATCCACAGTGTGCAGGTGGCATCACTGGGATTTGAATCTAGGGTGGGTTTGATGCCAGAGTCTGTGTTCTTGACCACAAAATGACAGAGATGAGTTACTGTACGTTAAAAATGGGCATTTGGAGCTTACACTTCAGCTATAAAAACTTGGCATATGCTTGGTTGCCATTGTGAGAAGGATCAGCTCTTGATGTGCTGGCAAACCAGCATCTGTAAAGTCTGCGACCACAGCCTGAACCAGGGCACATTTGCAGGCTGAAGAGGACAGTAGAAATCATGATAATGTTGTATAACAATGATGGGGGTCATTGTTTAGAATTAGCTCCATTTTAGGCGCAACAGACCAACCAGACCAGAATGGATGCGCCCATGCTAAGTGCCGTGTAATCAAACTGACTCATATGGACCAGTTTTCCAAAAAACAGGAGATTCCCAGCAGCCGTTGGAAGAAGCCCCATTTGTCTGAACCAGCATGATACAGAAGTTCCCTCCATTTTGACCTTATAAGGAAAGTAACTTGTAATGCCCAATCTACTTTGTATTCCTTTTTTCAGCCATAAAGGCCATCTCCTTTTCTCAGCTTACAGGGTCTTCTTTCTAAAGCTTTAGATGGAATGTTGCCTGACACATGACTCACTAATGAAAGCCAGTTACTTCTCTAAACCAAATTGGTGAGAATGCTACTTATTTTTTTAACAACAGTAATAAGAGGAAGAGTAGAATAGCTAAAACTCAGTAAATGAATATTTGGGTCAAGTGCTGTTCTATGTGCTTTACACATGTTAACTCATTAATCCTTAAAACAAGCCTTTGAGATAAAAACAATGACATTAGCTGCATTTGGTAGATAAGGAAATGGAGGCACATGGGGGCGAGGTGACTTGGTGACTTGTCCAAGTCATACAGTGGTGAGAAGCAGAGCTGGGATTCAAGCTGGACAGCCTTGGTCCAGAGGGCACATACTTCACTGTGGATATGTGCCATCCCCTCCATTATTCAGGGCCACCATGGAGGATCTCTGGGCCTCCTGTGCTGGGTGCTGGCCTGGCCATCCTTTGAGGGGAGGGGGACACTGCCAGACTCTTGTTGCAGAGGAGGAAGACTAGATGCCTTGCAGTGTCTGGGAGGATTTCTAGCTGCCACTTCTCAGGTGAGGAGGAATCATTTTATCTGTCAAAATGGGTTTGGGCCAGTGAGGGTTACCCAGGTCACAAACTCTGGTTAAGCAGAAGAGGATCTAGTGAGAGCATGAGAACTCTGCTTGGGAAGTGGCAAGATCAAGGGCAGAGCTAGGGTCCAGGTAGCAGGAGCTGGCACCAGGCATCTCAACTCAGTGTACCAGGTAGGAATCAGGTTAACTCTTTTCCCTATCTTGTGTCATCTTGGCTAACAGAATATCTGGAGGTTGGGGGAAAGAGAGCTCATGAGATTGCCCCAGCTTGAGTTCCAGTGCCCCTTTACCCCAACACTGCTAAGCAATGAAGAAACGGCAGGGCATCTTGACTTATAGCCAGTAACCAGCCCACCCCACCAAGCAATGGCAGGGCACCTTGACTGACAGCCAGCCTACCCCACTAAGCAATGGCCGGGCACCTTGACTGACAGCCGACATACCCCACTAAGCAATGGCCAGGCACCTTGACTGATAGCCAGCCTACCCCACTAAGCAATGGCAGGGCACCTTGACTGACAGCCAGCGTACCCCACTAAGCAATGGCAGGGCACCTTAACTGACAGCCAGCTCAGTGCACTAAGCAATGGCAGGGCACTTGACTTACAGCCAGCCTATCCCACTAAGCAAAGGCAGGGCACCTTGACTTATAGCCAGCCCACCCCACCAAGCAATGCCAGGACACCTGACTTACAGCCAGCCCACCCGACTAAGCAATAGCAGGACAACTTGACTTGTAGCCAGCTCACCCCACCAGCAATGGCAGGATACCTTGACATGGAGCCAGCCTACACTACTAGACAATGGCAGGGAACCTTAACATAGAGCCAGCCCACCCCACCAAGCAATGGCAGAATACCTTGACTTATAGCTAGCCCACCCAACTAAGCAGGGCACTTTGACCTCCCACCAACCCGAGACCATACACAGTGGGAGAGGGGCAATTTCCCCAAAGGGAGATGGGCATTGTGCAAAAAGTAGGGAAATAGATGTTGGGGTAGCCCAACGCAAGCAAATCCCCTAAAGAGGTGTGTGGTCCACAGCCACCATATTGGGTAAAACAGGGGAGGCAAGTGCTTTGGGTGGTGGCTGCAGAAGAGGAGAAACAGTCCCTAACATTCTGCCAATTTACCTGTTAAAAGTACCGCGTCTCTTCAATGGGTACTTGCAGTCTCTAGGGAAACTCAATTTCCCATAAATGGTGGTTAAAACAATAACATAATTTCATCAAACTTGGGCATATTACATTTGGCTATCTTTAAAGTGGAAAAAAGTCTGGAATCATCCATTTTCCCTCTCATTACCTTTAATTTCCTTGCCATCATTTTTTTTTTAAACCAAGTTAAATCCATTAAAAAGTCCATGAAAATGAATGGGTCTTTACTGGACATGTCACACAATGTCCCTTTATGCAGAAATTGCTCGAAAAATTGCCGAAGAATTTACCTCCATAATTAGGATGTCTCTAAAAGTTTAAGAACGTGCCAGTTTGTCAAAAAGAAAGGTAAAAGGAGATGAGACAAGTTCAAAGGTATTTCAAAAGGAAAAGACTTCAAATGGGAAGTTTCCAAATGATTCCTTTGGTCCTAAGGATAAGATATTTGTGCAGAATAGTCGACGGGAGGTGCTGGTCCCTTGACACTGCTGTGTGGAGGTGAGATCTGTGAGTGCTTGAAGAGAGAGAATGCCAGCGTGCATATCTGCATCCAACAAGGCCAGGGGCCCACCTATTTTATTGGGAGCAGTTGCTTTTAATTTTTGTAAGGCTTTGAGATTACAAAAAATGGGATGCTTTTGCTCATCATGAGATGGCTAAACTTTGCAGTGACGGTGTTCTAAAGTAATGTTCCCCAAGAGAATGGACGGAGCACCGCCCCCCGACCTGCCCCTGCAAGTCCTGCTGACTCTTCTGCACAAATATCTTTTCCTACAGTTCCCTCCCCACTGAGAAATCCAGCAAGGCTGGGACTCAGCAAGTGGCTTAGAGCTGTGAGATATGAGACTTCAAGAATGAATGTTGTGTAAAAAGAACTTTTGGTACTTTGGTCCCTGGAAAAACACAGTTCTGCATAACATTCTATTTTTATAAAATGAATTTTTCTGTGGTCAGTTAAGAGAAACCCATTTGAGCCCTTAGCATCGTGTACATTTGTGTATTCAGGTCTCTTGGAAACTCTACACAAAAGAAATTCAAATAACTTAGTGAAATTCAGTCTTTTTCAAATATATTGAACAATATACTCTTTGTTCCAAGGAATATATTTTTTGGAAATGCTCTTTTTCTTTTTTTTTTAAGTTCTGGGATACATGTGCAGGATGTGCAGGTTTGTTGCATAGGTAATCATGTGCCATGGTGGTTTTCTGCACCTATCAACACATCATCTAGGCATTAAACCTAGCATGCATTAGCTATTTTTCCTGATGCTCTCCCTCCCCGCACGACCCCTCCCCCAATGACAAGCCCCAGTGTGTGTTGTTCCCTTTCCTGGGCCCATGTGTTCTCATTGTCATCTCCCACTTGTAAGTGAGAACATGTAGTGTTTGGTTTTCTGTTCCTGCAGCAGTTTGCTGAGGATAATGGCTTCCAGCTCCATCCATATCTCTGCAAAGGACATAATCTTGTTCCTTTTTATGGCTGCATAGTATTCCTCAGTGTATATATACAACATTTTCTTTATCCACTCTATCATTGATGGGAATTTCAGTTGACTCCATGTCTTTGCTATTGTGAATAGTGCTGCAATGAATGTATGTGTGCATGTATCTTTGTAATTAATATTCCTTTGTGTCTATACCCAGTAACAGGATTGCTGGGTCAAATGTTATTTCTGGTTCTAAGTCTTTGAGGAATTGCCACACTATTTTTCACAAGGGTTGAACGAATTTATATTCCCACCAACAGTGTAAAAGTGTTCCTATGTCTCCATAGCCTCACCAGCATCTCTTGTTTCTTGACTTTTTAATAGTAGCCATTCTGACTGGTGTGAGATGGTATCTCATAGTGGGTTTGATTTACATTTCTCTAGTGATCGGTGATATTGACATTTCTCTAGTGATCAGTGATGTTGAGCTTTTTTTCATGTTTGTTGTCTTTTGAGAAGTGTCTGTTCATGTCCTTCACCCACTTTTTAATGGGGTTGTTTTTTCTTGTAAATTTGTTTAAGTTCCTTGTAGATTCTGTGTATTAGCCCTTTGTCAGATGGACAGATTGCAAAATTTTTCTCCCATTCTATAGGTTGTCTGTTCACTCTGATGTTAGTTTCTTTTGCTGTGCAGAAGCTCTTTAATTAAATCCCATTTGTCAATTTTTGCTTCTGTTACAAATTGCTTTTGAGGTTTTCATTATGAAAGATTTGCCTGTGCCTATGTCCTGAATGGTATTGCCTAGATTTTCTTCTAGGGTTTTTATAGTTTTGGGTTTTACATTTAAGTCTTTAATCCATCTTGAGTTAATTTTTGCATAAGGTGTAAGGAAGGGGTCCAGTTTCAATTTTCTGCATATGGCTTGCCAGTTTTCCCAGCACCACTAATTAAATAGGGAATCCTTTCCCCATTTCTTGTTTTTGTCAGGTTTGTAAAAGATCAGATGGTTGTAGATGTGCAGTCCTATTTCTGAGTTATTCTGCTCCATTGGTCTATGTGTCTGTTTCTGTACTGGTACTATGCTGTTTTGGTTACTGTAGACTTGTAGTATAATTTGAAGTTAGTGGCATGATGCCTCCAGCTTTGTTCTTTTTGCTTAGGATTGTCTTGGATGTACAGGCTCTCTTTTGATTCCATATGTATTTTAATATAATTTTTTTCTAATTCTGTAAAGAACGTCAATGTTAGTTTAACAGGAATAGCATTGAATCTATAAATTACTTTGGGGAGTATGGCCATTTTCCCAATATTGATTCTTCCTATCCATAAGCATGGAATGTTTTTCTTTTTGTTTGTGTCCTCTCTGATTTCCTTAAGCAGTGGTTTGTAGTTTTCCTTGAAGAAGACCTTTACTTTCCTTGTTAGCTGTATTCCTAGGTATTTTAAGCTTTTTGTAGCAATTGTGAGTGGGAGGTCATTCATGACTTGACTCTCTACTTGTCTATTGTTGTATAGGAATGCTTATGATTTTTGCACATTGATTTTGTATCCTGATACTTTGCTGAAGTTGCTTATCAGTTTAATAAGCTTTTGGGCTGAGATGATGGGGTTTTCTAAATATAGGATCATGTCATCTGCAAACAGAGACAGTTGACTTCCTCTCTTCCTATTTGGATACCCTTTATTTCTTTCTCTTGCCAGATGCCTTGGCCAGAACTTCCAATACTATATTGACTAGGAGTGGTGAGAGAGGGCATCCTTGTCTTGTGCCAGTTTTGAAGGGAATGCTTCCAGCTTTTGCCCATTCAGTATGATACTGGGTGTGGGTTTGTCACAAATGGCTCTTATTATTTGGAGGTATGTTCCTTCAATACTTAGTTTATTAAGAGTTTTTAATATGAAGGGATGTTGAATTTTATTGAAGGCCTTTTCTGCACCTATGGAGATAATCATGTGGTTTTTGTCTTTGGTTCTGTTTATGTGATGAATTACATTTATTGATTTGTATATGTTGAACTAGCCTTGCATCCTGAGGATGAAGCCTACTTGACTGTGGTAGATGAGCTTTTTGATGTGCTGCTGGATTTAGTTTGCCAATGTTTTATTGAGGATTTTGCATTGATGTTCATCAGGGATATTGGCCTGAATTTTCTTTTTTTGTTGTATCTTTGCCAGGTTTTGGTATCAGGACTATGCTGGTCTCATAAACTCATAAAATGAGTTAGGGAGGAGTCCCTCCTTTTAAATTGTTTGGAATAATTTCAGAAGAAATGGGACCAGCACCTCACTGAACCTCTGGTATAATTCAGCCATAAATCCATCTGGTCCTAGGCGTTTACTGGTTGGCAGGCTATTTATTACTGCCTCAGTTTCAGAACTTGCTTCAGTCTATTCAGGGATTCAACATCTTCTTGTTTCAGTCATGGGAGGATATATGTGTCCAGGAATTTTTCCATTTCCTCTAGATTTTCTAGTTTATTTGCATAGAGATGTTTATAGTATTCTTTGATGTTTGTTTGTATTTCTGTGGGGTCAGTAGTGATATCCCCTTTATCATTTTCTATTGTGTCTATTTGATTCTTCTCTCTTTTCTTCTTTATTAATCTAGCTAGTGGTCTATTTTATTAATTTTTTTTTTCAAAAAAAAAAAAAAAACAACTGGGTTAGCTGTTTTCTTGAGGGGTTTTTCATGTATCTATCTCATACAGTTCCACTGTGATTTTGGTTGTTTCTTGTCTTCTGCTAGCTGTGGGGTTTGTTGGCTCTTGGTTCTCTAGTTCTTTTAGTTGTGATGTTAGAAAGTCGATTTGAGATCTGTCTACTTTTTTGATGTGGGCATTTAGTGCTATAAATTTCCCTATTAACACTGCTTTAGTTGTGTCCCAGAGATTCTGGTAACTTGTCTCTTTGTTCTCATTGGTTTCAAATAACTTGTTGATTTTGGCCTTAATTTAATTATTTATGCAGGAATCATTTAGGAGCAGGTTGTTCAATTTCCACGTAGTTGTGTGGTTTTGAGTGAATTTCTTAATCTCGAGTTCTAATTTGATTGAGTTGTGGTCTGAGGGACTGTCATGATTTCAGTTCTTTCTCATTTGCTGAGGGGTGTTGTACTTCCAATTATGTGATCAATTTTAGAGTGACATGTGGTGCCAAGAAGAATGTATATTCTATTGTTTTTGGGTGGAGGGTTCTGTAGAAATCTATCAGGGCCACTTGATCAGAGCTGAGTTCAAGTCCTGAACATCTTTGTTAACTTTCTGTCTCAATGATCTGGCTAACATTGACATTGGGGTGTTAAAGTCTCCCACAATTATTATGTGGGAGTATAAGTTTCTTTGTAGGTCTCTAAGAACATGTTTTATGAATCTGGGTACTCCTTTATTGGGTGCATATATATTTAGAATAGTTAGCTCTTCTTATTGAATTGAGTCCTTTACCATTATGTAATTCCCTTCTTTGTCTTTTTTGATCTTTGTTATTTTAAAGTCTGTTTTGTCAGAAACTGGAATTGCAACCTCTGCTTTTTTCTGCTTTCCATTTGTTTGGTAAATTTTTCCCCATCTCTTTATTTTGAGCCTGTGTGTATCTATGTGTATTCAAGTGATGAGTCTCTTGAATACAGCACACTGTTGGGTCTCAATTCTTTATCTAGCTTGCCATTCTGTGTCTTTTAATTGAGGCATTTAGCTCTTTTACATTTAAGGTTAATATCATTATGTGTGGATTCGATCCTGTCATCATGAGGCTAGCTGGTTATTTTGCACACTTGTGATGTAGTTGCTTCATAGTGTCATTGGTCTGTGTGCTTCAGTGTGCTTTTGTAGTGGCTGGTAACAATTCTTTTCTATATTTAGTGCTTTTTTCAGGAGCTCTTGCAAGGCAGGCCTGGTAGTAATGAATTCCTTCAGCATTTGCTTGTCTGAAAAGAATTTTATTTCTCCTTCGCTTATGAAGTTTAGTTTGGCCAGATATGAAATTTTGAGTTGGGAATTATTTTCTTTAAGCATATTGAATATTGACCCCCAATTTCTTCTGGCTTGTAGGGTTTCTGCTGAGAGGTCTGCTGTTAGTCTGATAAGCTTTCCTTTGTAGGTGACCTGACCTTTCTTTCTGACTGCCCTTAACACTTTTTCCTTCATTTTGACCTTGGAGAATCGGATGATTATGTGTCTTGGGGTTGATTTTCTCATGGAGCATCTAGATTCCCTGAATTTGAATGTTGGCCTGTCTTGCTAGGTTGGGGAGGTTCTCCTGGATGATATCCTGAAGTACGTATTCCAACTTGGTTCTGTTCTCCCTGTCTGTTTCAGTTACCCCAATCAGTTGTAGGTTTAGTCTTTTTACATAATCTGATAGTTCTCAGAGGTTTTGTTCATTCGTTTTCATCCTTTTTTTCTCTAATCTTGTCTTCCTGTCATATTTCAGCAAAATAGTCTTCAAGATTTGAAATTCTTTCCTCCACTTGGTCTATTCAGCTATTGATACTTGTAGTTGCATTGTGAAGTTCTTGTGTTTTTTAGCTTCATCAGGTCATTTATGTTCCTCTCTAAACTGGTAATTCTGGTTGACACCTCCTGTAGTGTTTTACCATGGTTCTTGGCTTTTTTGCTTTGGGTTAGAACATGCTCCTTTAGCTCAGCAAAGTTTGTTATTACCTACCTTCTGAAGCCTACTTCTGTCATTTCATCCATCTCAGCCTCAGCCCAGTTCTGTTCCCTTGCTGGAGAGATGTTGCAATCATATGGAGAAGAGGCCCTCTGGTTTTTTGAGTTTTCAGCATTTTTTCATTGATTCTTTCTTATCATCATGACTTTATTTACCTTTGATCTTTGAGGCTTCTGATCTTTGGATGGGGATTTTGGGGGGACTTTTTTGTTGATGCTGTTGTGGTTGTTGCTTTCTGTTTGTTTGCTTTTCTTTTTAACAGTCAGACCCCTCTTCTGTAGGGTTGCTGCAGTTTTCTGGGGGCCCAGTCCGAACCCTATTTGCCTGAGTCTCTCCCACACCTGGAGCTGTCACCCAGTGGAGGCAGCAGAATAACAAAGATGGCTGCCTGCTCCTTCCTCTGGGGGCTCCATCCCAGAGGGGCACCGACCTGATGCCAGCCAGAATGCTCCTGTATAAAGTGTCTAGCGACCACTGTTGGAGGGTCTCACCCAGTCAGGAGGCACAGGATCAGGGACCCGCTTAACGAAGCAGTCTGGCTGCCCCTTGGCAGAGGAGGTGCGCTGCCCTGAGGGGAATCCCACTTGTCTGGACTGCCCAGATTCCTCAGAGCCAGCAGGGGAAAGACTAAGTTTGCTGATCTATGGAGACTGCGGCAGCCCCTCCCCTCAGGGGTTCCATCCTAGTCCTAGGGAGATCAAAGTTCTGTCCATAAACCCCCGGCCAGAGTTGCTGAAATTCCCACAGGGAGGCCCTGTTGGGTGAGGAGGGATGGATCTGAGTTCAGCCTAAAGAGGCAGTCCGGCCATGGTCTGCCACAACCGCTGTGCTATGCCGTGCTGTGGGGAATTCCTCCTGGGTCCAAACCACCCAGTCTCCACGGCACCAGCAGAAGAAAACCGCAGACTGGAGCTGCAGCGATGGTGGCCGCTCCTCACCCTGGCAACTCAGCAGTCTTAGGCAGTCTCCTGCCGAGTGGCCTCCGAGAACCTGCACAACTCTGTGCTTGGGACTGGAGGCCCTGGTGGCATGAGCTCACGAGGGGACCTCCTGATCCATGGGTTGCACATATCAGTGGGAAAAGTGTGGTTTCTTGGGTGGGGTAGGCACAATCACTGGCCACCTCCCTTGGCTGGGGGTGGGAGGTCCCCTTGCCTTGGGTGGCTCCTGGGTAGGCTGTCACTCCACCCTGCTTTTTCTCACCCTTCGTGGGTCACGCCAACCGCCTAGACAGTCCCAGTGAGAACCTGGACACCTCAGATGCTGGCGCAGGATTCACTGGCTGTTTTTGTTCTGCTCGGTGGGAATCTCCAACCGTAGCTGTTTCTAGTTGGCCATCTTGGCCCCAGAAATGCTCTTTTTCTAGATTTTGAGTTATCAGTTGGGGCCCCATCTTAAAACAAAAACAAAAACAAAAAACAAACAAAAAATATGTGGTGCTAATACCTATAGCAGAAGACTTTCTAAAACAGATTTTTCTACTTTAACTTGCCATTTTCTTCAGGCCAGAAAAGCTGAGACCTCAGCACTTTGCAGGAAGGAAATAGGTCTCTAGTGCATCCCGGAGACCCGGGGGACAAAGGGCTCCGTGAGTGCACCTGGTTTCAACAGGGTGATGTCATGTGGCACAGCAATGTCCCCTGAACCTATGCCACATTGGTTTTTAACAGTATCATCAAACAACACATCTACCAGGACTCTTTAGGTTAAAAAAAAATCCAGCTCAAACTGGATTAGAAAAGGAAGAGGGGAATTAATTGGCTGCAGGCATGGCAGATCCAGGGGCCCCAGATGACATGAGGACTCACCCTGTTCCATTTCTCACTCACTATGTTGGTTTCATTTTCTAAGATGCCTTATACTCAGCAGGCTCTCTCCATGCAACGACAAAAGGTGGCCTTCAGCAGCTCCAGGCACACAGCCTCCCAGCTCAGCACCCTCACCAGAGAAAGCACAGATCTAGCAAACAATTAGAGGATGGCTTCATTTAATTGCATTAGGTTATGTGACCATCTCTGCACTCATTCCCATGATTGGATGTGAAAACTATTCCTAGAACTGGCCTGTGGTTCTGCACCATCCTTACCACATGGTCTGAGAGTGGGGAAGGGGTAAGGTCACCAAACAGAATGATGACAGCACACCTGGAAGAAGGGGAATGCTTGCTGGGCAGTGAAGCGGTGTCTTTCACATTAAGGCTGAGAAATGGAAAATGAATGAGTGGTCCAGGTGGTCCAAATGAGGCTCAAGAGGAAATTCCCCCTACTGCCTATTCAGTTGGAATTCCCCTGAGGTTGGTGCTCAATGAAACTTTGTTAAATAATGAAATAATTATTCAAGAAAGCAGAAGATAGGAAATTGTCATCTGGAAGGCAAAATTGCAAACTACTGGAAATAGGCACAGTGGCTGACTGCCGTCCACCTGACTGGTTTGAAAATCAAATGATTTGACACATGGGCTCCTTGGAGAGATGAGGCGCCACCGCGTTTGGGCAGAGTTAGGCAAGGTTCCCACAAGATCTGCTGCAACCCAACACTGGAAACCCAGACTGATCCAGCCTTGCTCCCCGTCCTGATGTCTGCCGGCACTACTGGCAGAGGAAAGGCTCCTGTGTTATAGGCAGCTCCCCCACGGGCCCCTGGGTTGTCCTGACAAAGGAGGGGATGGCACCAGTCGCAGAAGCTGCCTGCCAACGCTCACAGTTGTTCTGGGCAGATAACTCCGTCCTGACAAGCCTGACTTGCCCTAGAGTCTCTCCAAAGCAAGGGCTGTGGCTGCAGGAGGGAGGGACATGGCAGCTCTGGACACTCTCGGGGTATTGTTCTTAAGTGATCTGTGGACAAGCAGATTTGGTCCTTTAAACTCTGCCTTTCCTGTGGGCTGCCACTTCCCGTCCATAGCCCTTCTTCACCACTCTGGTTCCACTTAGGTGACTGCAGACCTAAAGCCCTGCTGGGAGAATTGCATTTCCCAGCTTTCCTCTTGCAGCCTGTAACCATCTTAAATAATAACACTAGGTGCAGCCCCGAATGGAAGGTGTGCAGGCTCCCGGGTCACTAAAAAGTGGGTCCTAAACCATAGCTTTCTTTATGCCAGCTGTGTGTCTTTGGGAGAGAGGCTTACATTTTTGTTCCAATGTTTTTGTTTTTTGATAAACTTTTTATTTCAGAGTAGTTTAGATTTATAGAAAAACTGCCAATACACTACAGAAAGCTCAACTGTCCGCATTATTGACAACCTACATCAGTATGACATATTTGTTTTAATTAATCAATATTGATGCATTCTCATTAACTAAGGTCCAAACCTCATGCAGAGTTCCTTATTTTTTCCTCTATAATGTCCCTTTTCTCTTGCAGTTGCCCATCCAGGACCCCACATGACAGCTAGTCATCATGTCTCCTTGAGAACCCCTTGGCTGTGACAGTTTCTCTGGCTGTCCTTGTTTTTGATAACCTTAACAGTTTTGAGGAGGTCTGGTCAGGGTTTTTGTAGAATATCCTTCAGCTGGGATTGATCCAATGTCTTTCTCATTGTTAGACAGGGAACATGGGGAGGCCTGTTCTATTTCCTTTTCTGATGGCTGACGTGTAGTGAGCATCTGCTCTGAGCCAGCACAGTGCTAATCTCTGCCCCTGGATGATCTCATTTAATCATTACAAAGCAAACATCACGTAGATATCATGATTAAGCCCATTTTACAGATGTGAAAAGTGAAGCACAGAAAGGACTAGTACCTTTGCTAAGGCCCGACAGCTGGGAAGATGGACGGCTGGTGGTGTTCCTCGGAGTCAGAGAGAACCTAGAGAGAACCAGAGATCAGGGATGCCAAATCCTCCTAGGATGCAGACTAGAATGGAATCTTGATCATAAAAATCTTGCCATTTATTTGTGGCAGGTCTATGAGCTCTAGTTTTAAATTTTGTCAACTCCTACTGGCTTGAGCAAGACGTTTGACTCAAGGCCTGTAGCTTCCTAGGCCTGGCAACCTCCCACCATAGAAGGCCCTCCAAGGCCAGGGAGCCTGGACCTCAGTGGGCAAGAAGGTGTAGATGCAACAAGCCTGGGCAGGGATGGCCTGACGAGTCCCATCCCAACTATGACAGGAATTTGCAGGAGAGCTGGAAGGACAGAGGAGTTCAGAATTTAGGTGGGAGTGATGTCTAGTGTGGGCAAAAGGTAGCAGGGGAGGGGAAGCAAGGAAGCCTCGGGTCGTTTCACACAAAGGGTGGGTGAGCCCGGCCAGTCTGCAGCAGATATTCAGCCACTGCCCCTGCCCCAGCCCACTCATCGGCTCGTGGCTTCCTCATGCTGTGGGATCCTGCAAACTACATTTTTCCTTTGGGTCCTGACAACAGGCAGGAGGCTGCAGGGCTCCTTTCTGTTCGGGTGTGCCCCAACTGTGGGCTCCAAGCTCTACTTCTTCCAACACCCCAAAGCCAGCCTCGGGGGCCTATGAGGCATCCGTACACACTGGGCCTTGCCCCCTGCTCTGTCCTCCCGGCTTCTAGGTTCTGATGGCTAACAATGAACATTTGCCAGTTTAGTGTTGCCCTCAGTTCAGTCTTTTTTTTTTTTTTTTTTTTTTTTGAGACAGAGTCTCACTGTCACCCAGGCCGGAGTGCAGTGGCGTGATCACGGCTCACTGCAGCCTCCACCACCCAGGTTCAACTGATCCTCCTGCCTCCACCTCCCCAGTAGCCGGGACTACAGACAGTCTCACACCACCATGCCTGGCTAATTTTTGTATTTTTTGTAGAGATGAGCTTTCACCATGTCACCCAGGCTAATCTGGAACTCCTGGGCTCAAGTGATCCTCCCGCCTTGGCCTCCCAAAGTGCTGGGATTACAGGCATGAGCCACCACGCCTGGCCAGTTCAGTTATTTGTGTACCACCCTATGGATGGTTTTCAAATTCCCCTACACTGCAAGTCAATTCTTTCTTTTAAATATAAACATTTAAAATTTAAATATATGTATTTTTAAAAGACACTTCGTATTTCTATTATCAGTGAAAAACCAATGTCACTTGTCTTAATTTTTAAAAAATGCAGGGCAATTAAACAAGTGTCTGTCCTTGTACTAAAATCTCTCTCCCACTGTTCGTGAAGGAGTAACAGCCTCTGCGAAACCCTGGGGTCTTCATTCAAATGGTATTTATTGAGGACCTATGGATGCAAACACCTTTGTAATTGCTCTGAGTTTTACAAAAGGTGACCCAGACCCTGAGCCACAGTAAACCAGGCTTTCAAGCCTTCCTCCCCCACCTCCTTTCCACCCACAATGACCACTCAAACACTGGGCTTGGAATCCTTTGAAATGCCTGGTGGAGCTGGCTCCGTTCCTAATGGGTACGACTGGTGTGAGGAACTGGGGACACCGGGGAGAACACAGAGCTGAACTTGAATTACTCACATCTCACATTAGCTGAAAACCCCAGAAGTTTAACAGGACATTATTTATTGTAATTTATGGAAATATATTAGAGAATTTCCCAATGTAACTGAAAAGGTCTAAATGATATTCAAAGGAGAATATTTAATGACATGTTAGAAGGTACTATATTTGAGAGCTGTTTGTTAAAGTGCTCCCAAAATTGACAAACATTTGTAGAAGTGTTGTTTTTTTTTTTTATCTTGAGGGAACAGAAGTAATAATATGGGTAAAAACTTTGAGTAATATTTACAAGTGATACTGGGAAAAATAAGAAAGCATCTGACGTATTTTCTCTTGTTTGCATAATAAAATCAGACATCACCGGCTTATGTACATAATTATCAGGACTCATCTTTATAAAACCAATAAAGAATGTTAAATCAAGAATTTTTGTTAGAATTTTAAGTTAAACAGATGGTAAAGACTTACTAGTGCCGATTCATCTAATAAAAAAATCTCAGGATAAATTCATCTAATTTCATAAAATCAAAGCAAATAGAGTAAGTGCTTTACCATTTTCTTTTGAGAATATATATGTATATATGAATATATATGTGTGTATATATGTGTGTGTGTATATTGCATTAAGTACATTTGCAATGCTGTGAAATCAAAATCGCTACCCACTTCCAGAACTTCTTTATCATCCTAAACAGAGGTTCTGTACCCACTAAACAATAACCCCCATTTTCTCCTTCTCCCCAGCCACTGATCATCTCTATTCTTGCTTCTGTCTCTGTGAATTTGCCAATTTTAGTTACCTTATGTAAGAGGAATCATACAATATTTGTCTTTTGTGTCTGTCTTATTCCACTTATAACATCTCCAAGGTTCATGCATGTTGCAGCATGTATCTGCATTTCATTCATTTTTAGAGTTAAATAATATTCCATTGTGTGGCTATGTCATATTTTGTTTGGCTTTCTATCTATTGAAGGGCATTTGGGTTGTTTCCACAGCCCTTGTTCTCAGGCAACTTATGTTCTAATGTGGGAGACAGAAAGCAAGCATGTGAATCTATGATGTCAGAGAGTAAGAAAGTCCTAAGAGGACACAGAACAGGAGAGGGCGATGGAGAGTCTCCCTGAGCTCCTGTCATCACTGGGTGGCTGGGGAGGGCTCCTGCAGGGAGGTGTTGAAGCAGAAACGTCCACTGAGTGAGGAAGCCATGGTGGGGGAAGCTGGAAGGAAAATATTCCTAGCTGGAGGCACAGCAAGGGCAAAGGCTTGGCAGAATCCTAGAGCGGCCGGATGCCCTGTGGCTGCAGCCTTGTGAGGGAGGGTGATTAGGGGGAAGCTGGCTGGATCACAGAGGGGCTCCTCAGCTGTATCAGTCAGTTCTCACATTGCTATAAAGAAATACCTGAGGCCAGGCACGGTGGCTCACACCTGTAATCTCAGCACTTTGGTAGGCTGAGACAGGAGGATCACCTGAGGTCAGGAGTTCGAGACTAGCCTGGCCAACATGGTGAAACCCCATTTCTACTACAAAATACAAAAATTAGCTGGGCATGATGGTGCATGCCTGTGATCCCAGCTACTGGTGGGGTGGGGAGCTGAGGCAGGAGAATCACTTGAACCCAGGAGATGGAGTTTACAGTAAGCCGATATCGCACCATTGCACTCCAGCCTGGGTGACAGAGGAAGACCCTGTCTCAAAAAAAAAAATAAAGAAGAAATACCTGAGACTAAGTAATGTGTTTGTTTGTTTGTTTGTTTTGAGATGCAGTCTCACTCTGTCACCCAGGCTAGAGTGCAGTGGCACAATCTCAGCTCACTGCAACCTCTGCCTCCCGGGTTCAAGCAATTCTCCTGCCTCAGACTTCTGAGTAGCTGGGACTACAGGCACCCGCTACCATACCTGGCTAATTTTTTGTATTTTTAGTAGAGACGGGGTTTCACCATGTTAGCCAGGATGGTCTCGATCTCCTGACCTCGTGATCCGCCCTCCTGGCCTCCCAAAGTGCTAGGATCACAGGCGTGAGCCACCGTGCCTGGCCGAAACTGGGTAATTTATAAGAAGAGAGGTTTCATTGCCTATGACTCCATAGGCTGTAGAGGAAGCGTGGCAGCATCTGCTTCTGAGGAGGTCTCAGGGAGCTTCCAATCACGGCGGAAGGCAAAGTGGGAGCAGGCGTCTTACACGACAGGAGCAGGACCAAGGGGGTGGGGGAGGTGCTGCACACTTTCAAACAACCAGATATCAGGGGATCTCACTCACGATCAGACCAGCACCAACGGGGAGATTTGCCCCCATTATCCCATCACTTCCCACTAGGCCCCACTGGGGATGACAGTTCGACATGAGATTGGGGTGGGGACACAGATCCAAACCACATCATCAGCTATGTGAGGCCTTTGGGTTTCTGGGTGAGGGCAGTGGCAGGCGCTTGCCAGGTTTTGTGCTGGGAGTGAGAGGATCTGGTTCCTGTTTTGAAAGGATCCTTCTGCCTGTTGGTGAAAATGGTTGGGGAGGGCAGAGAGTGGAAACAGGGAGGCCCACTTGCTCTCTGTGTGGGACAGCACCCCTGAGAAGGCATTTCTTCCAGGCTTAGGGAGCCAGTGCATGAAGAGCACATTGAAATCGGCATTTCAATCTGACATTGAGGTTGCTTTCCAGGAAATTACACTCTTTCAATGCCTACATTAGAAGGGCTATGTGGGCCGTTCACCTTGCCTTTTCGATTTCTCATCAAACTCATTGCCCAGTGTACTCCTGTGATTACGCACAAATGAGCAGATGAGGAGCAAATGGCATCCACACCTTTGCCAGCATCTCGGCAGCTGAGTCCTCCCCCCACACAAAAGATGCTAAAGAGGACATCTAGGTCAAGATGCTCCTCTCTAAGCTAGGACCCAGGAAAAATAGTCTGTAAAATTAAGTGAATGCCTTTTTTCTGTGTGCTTCTCTCATCCTGTTTGAAGAAAACCAAATGTGAAAGAAGAATTAAAGAAGAAATCTGAAAGACTTCCCATGCGGAAGTCTGGGATGGTAACCAAACCCAGCCTCTAACCTTAACATGAAGAGTATCTTGGGTTGTAATAACAAAAACAAAACAAAAAAACTTAGATTTTTAAGTACTTTGTTTATCTAGTTTTACAAACTTAGGAGTTACATGTTCCTTATTAAAACTTATTGGTGGAGGAGGAGAAGAGAATAGAAGAGGAAAATATCAATTGTTCCATTTTGAGTATATGTTTCTCTTGATTAGTGAAGGGTTATTTCCAAATTCAATATAAGATGTTGGTGATCTGATGTTTAACATTTGAAGTTATTTAGAGTAACTTATTTCCCCAAATTCAGTAATGCCAAGAAACACAATTAAGCTGATTTAACTCCATGGAATGGGCCATCTGTGCTGTTTAATCTATTTTGGGGATGATGACCCCTGACACCACACTTTGGCATCAGTATTGATGATTTCGTACATTTCCTGGACCTCTCTACACTGGGGAAGTCATGTAACCACAGAAATAGTATTTATTTATTTATTTTTCTTATTTTTTTTTTTTTGAGACGGAGTCTCGCTCTGTCGCCCAGGCTGGAGTGCAGTGGCGCAATCTCGGCTCACTGCAAGCTCCGCCTCCCGGGTTCACGCCATTCTCCTGCCTCAGCCTCTCCGAGTAGCTGGGACTACAGGCGCCCGCCACTATGCCCGGCTAATTTTTTTTGTATTTTTAGTAGAGATGGGGTTTCACCGTGGTCTCGATCTCCTGACCTCGTGATCCACCCGCCTCGGCCTCCCAAAGTGCTGGGATTACAAGCGTGAGCCACCGCGCCCGGCCGTATTTATTTTTCTTACATGTTAAATCCCATCCCAAATCATATGGGAAGAGCAAAACGACAGTGCAAACTGTAATCCAAACAAGATAAAGTGACAACAGTGGACCAGGAGGTCTTGAAAGTTAAAAGGCAAATAAAATCAGCCACTCAGAGAAACGAAGCCAGAGCAAACACAGGCAAACGTCCGGGAAGGGCAGGAAAAAAGTCCAGAGCTAAAGACCTGGCAGGTGGGAGGGTAGAGGTGGGGCTCAGGGCTTTGCCAAGCCGGTTAACTGAGGGTCTTCATCGGGGAGGAGCCTCTTTCCATCTCTCCGCAGTGGCAAGTAGGAGTGATATTTGCCTGAGGCCAAAGCGCCTAGTGAGGGCTCCAGGTCACAAAGCCAGTGAGTCAGTGACCTCCAGACAGCCAGGGTGGCTCCTACACCCAGAAAACAAGATCTGTCAGCCAGCAGCAGCTGGCCTTGCCCCTCCCCACAATCTCAGAAAGCAGACATCAATAAATGGATCAGGCAGGAAACCAGGACGTTTAACACATAAAGATAAGCAAATCATCACACATCAGCAGACACTTGAGGGAACTCAACAGTGGGGTGCATGACTCCAGATGCATCCAACTGAAGAACCAAAACCTAACGAATGGGAATAACCCAGCAAACTGAAGAAAATGGAGCAACTTTAGGTACTTCGGAGAGATTCAAGTAGTAAAGCATCATCTATGATGTAAATGAATCCATCAGAGATCTAAGAAGTTAAAAATGGGATTCTTGAAATACTGTATTAAGCTCCATGCATGGGCTGAGTAGCAGAATGGATATAGCTAAAGCTTAAGGGATTCTTCTAGAATGCACCAACATTCTATGTATAAGATAGATGAGAGAATGTAAGATAGATAAGAGATATAGAGAATGAACCTCCAAGATGGACATCTAGTTAAAGAATTCTGGGAAGGAAGAAAAGAAGGAATGTGGAGAAGGAATTAAAAAGAAAAAATCAGTGGAAATTTTCCAGAGTTACAAAAAGACACCTGTCATCCTACTGAAGGTGCCCACTGCATTGGGAGCAGGAGAAATGAGGAAAGGCCTGCGCTGGACACATCCTGCTGAATTTTCAGGAAACCGAGGCTGAGTGGAATATCAAAAGCTCCGAGAAAGAAAAATGAGGTTTCTTGCAAAGGAACACAGTTCGGATCGGCGTTAGACTTCTCACTGCCAGTGTCAGATGCTAGGAGACGATGTGGGACTTGGCAGTTCTGAGGGAAGCTGCCTTGCACGTCGAATCTTGTGCTGAGCCGAACTCACATTCAGGTTAGAGAGCAAAATGGACCCTTGCAGAGATGCAAGGGCCCAAAAAAGCTTGCCTTCCAGAGATGCTCTGAGGATGACTCGAGTACGTCCTCAAGCACCATGATAGTAAATCCAAAAATAGCACATGTTTGCAACACAATTCAAATAATGCAAACATGTACAAAGTAGAAAGTGAATTTCCTCCTTTTCCTCCCACCCCCAAGATAATTACTGTTTGTAACATCACAGTGTGAAGCACATTCTTCCAGATATTATGTGTGTGTGCGTGTGTGTGTGTGTAGAACACACATCTTTACAGAAAGAGCACATTCTACATGATGTTGGCAAAGCTACTTTTGTATCTGAAAATTTTACTATGGCAAACCGTCCAGTCTCCTTACGTGCATCACTCCTGGTTCATGGTAAATTTCACACAGGCTTCTGTGCCCTGGAGGGCCCTAATTTATTTTACCAGTCCTATTAACAATGTTTACATTGCTTTTATCTTTCACTACTAAACGAACACTGCAGTGAATATCCCTTGGATTTTTATCTCTGCATACAAGCTAATATTTACGCGAGATAAACCTCTAGAATTGGAATAATTGCCAGATTAGAGGAAACGGCCAATTAAAAAAGTGATAGATCTTACTAACTCTTCCTCCAACATAATAATAACCATTTATTATTTATTATTTTTATTTTTTTGAAGACGAGGTCTCACTCTGTTGCCCAGGCTGGCGTGCAGTGGCTTGATCACAGGTACTCCCAGGCTCAAGCGATCCTCCCACCTCAGCCTCCCCACTAGCTATGACTACAGGCCCACGCCACACTACCGTGCCAGGCTAATTTTTATTTTTAGTAGACACGGGGTCTCGGTATGTTGCTCAGGTTGGTCTCAAACTCCTGGACTGAAGTAACCCTCCCACCTCGGCCTCCCGAAGTGCTGGGATTACAGATGTGAGCCACTGTGCCTGGCCCATTTATTTTTTGGATGACTGAGTTGGGCATTTAGCTCATCCAGGGATGGGTGTGTATGTGTGCTGGGGTACGCGTGTTGGTACCGGAGCTTCTGAATCCTAAAAGTGCTGGACGGGGCTGAACCACAGAGTTGAGCTTCCTGCCTGGGCTGTGAAGTTTCTCCTACAGATGGCGCTGTTGCCTAGCGCCTGTCACTCAGGCCGAGGGGCAGAGTGGTAATTATAAGACAAAAAGAAATTAAGCAGAACGTAAGCGGGCTGCCGCATTTTTATGTTTATGCCGAGACGACCCAAATCTATGTTTCCTCACCTTCCTGGCTGTACAACTCAGATAACTTTGTGATCCACTCTTCTTCAGAAGGAAGAAAGAAAAGATTCTATTTGACCGTCTTTTTTGAAATGCTTAGAAATTCACCCTTTGAACATAAGTCTTTGAGAACTTCCATCAATGTGCATAGTGAGTGTGTTTCAGGAGAAGAAATAATTTAGATTTTAGCTCAGTATTTTGTTTTTCATTCTATTTCTTCTTCTAAAAACAAAAACAAAACCCTCTTGATCCAAAGGAAACACATGGAGAATGGAGAATTCCACAGCAGCCTTGCAGCATGACCGGCTCCAGAGGGCCCTGCCTCTGGGCTCCAGGCCCCCAGCGTTTGGTTCCAGGGCTTCTGCCCAGTGGCGATGGGGCTGGGAGACTAGACTCGCTGTGTCGGGAGAGCAGTGGGTGCCTCCTGGGCAGGAGAGCCTCATCCCTGTGTGCACCCACGCTGGGGCCTTCTAGGTGTGTGTCCCCGAGTGTGTTCAGTATGTCTCATGTGTTCAAGTGACAGACTCGAGCTGGTAAGGACCTGGAGTGCCTTTCTACCCAGGCAGAAATCAGGAATAAAGTGTGAGCTGTTGACAATCAGGCCTCCCAGACGGTAACTACCAGGTTCAGAACATGCTTGGAGTTAGGATTTAAATGTAAGTGGTAAGACTGTCCTCTCTGCCCGTTTGAAATGAGCACAGGCTGTGTTGCAGGTCTCTGATTCAGAGTAAAGATGAGCCCGGCTTCCTCTGTGGAGGAGGCCAGAAGCAGGTGTGGAGGGCTCAGCAGAGGTCTTTGCACTCGGAGACTTTCATCTCCTGCATTTTTTTAGGCCTGGAAGGCACCCGCATGCTCCTCCCTGCACAAAGGTTCCAGGAGGTGGTGACCTTGACGAATCTCGGTCAAGATTATGAATAATTTAGGAGTAACACAACCCAGCCAGAGAATGCTTTCCCAGACAGCAGACAGGCTGCCATTCTCCCAGGCGTTCCTAAGTGGGCATCAGATGTAGGAAGACTGGTGGGCACAGCAGCGGAGGGCTTTTTTCTTGGCATTATTAAAGGCTGACATGCTTCTTTGTGTGAGTTGCTTGTTCCACTGACATAGAATTGTTTTGTTGTTACTGTAGCTTTAATGTACACATAAGCAAAGCAAGCTCTTTGGGTACCATGAAAATGTGATGGTGGATATTTCTGTGTGTATTGAGCGTAAATCGTAAGAAAACCAAACAGATTTTAAAGGGTTGGGGGGGATGGCGGGGAGATCTGGGTGTTTGCAGAAGAATGGACTGTGGCTGGGGGTTCTGAACAGGCACTGCCATATGTCCCAGGCCACGTTTAGTGCCCAGTGATTATGGCAAAGGTGGGAACTTGAAGGGGCGACCTGGTAGCATTATGCTAGAACCTGAGTGGCAGCGGTCCTGGGCTGGACAGAGGAGCCTGGCTCTAGTGGAGGATCTTGGGCAGCGGTCAGGGAGCAAAGGCCTTGGGGTCATGGCCGGAGGTCAACAGCTAAGTGGTATCTGGGAGCCAAGAGGTCAAGGCAGAGGGCTTCCTGCCAGTGTTTAATGTTGGCCAGAAGCAAACTCAAGGCTTGGGAGGCAGGTCAGCAAAGCAGGAAGGAATGGGCCGGGGAGGACCCAGGTAACAAGAAGTTGGTGGAAGCTTAGTGAGAAAGCAAGTGGGGTGGAGAGGGAGGGATTCATATCGCGGGCATCATTTCACAGTCACATGCCATGTGGCATGGGGTACGTGGGAGGCCTCACGTGGGTTTCTCCTGCTGGCAGCAAGGGCTCCATCCTGTGCTCAACCCTGGGGACGCTGGACAGCTTTGAGGAGGTCACAGAACCAGGCCAGTGTTCGAACTCAGGAGCCGAATGCGGAGCCTGTGCCCGTAGGTGTTGCTAATTCCACTCCTGCTTCCTGTGTCCTGTGAGCTTAAGTGACATGCTCCAGGCAGCACGGAATCTGGGGCGTCTGGATTCCCACCCAGGCGTGTCAGACACCCAAGCCTAGCCTCCTCAACCCAGCCATGCTGCTATGCCTCTGACTGGATCCCAGGCCAAGAGACAGAGGTTCTAACCCCCTTCTCCCCCGAGGTGGCCACCTTAGTTAACAGCTTTCTTGCCATCTGCCGTTCCCATCTCCACCCATCCCAAGTCCCTTCCTTTCCACCTGTGGAATATCTACTGGTCTCAGCCTCCTCCCCCGAGTGCCTCTTCCCTTCCAGCTGTCATCAGGACCATGTGACTCCTAGGACTCACTCTCTGCCTGCCCTACCTGCCTCCAACTATCTCTGCCCCCCGCTGCTACCCTCCCCCAATCCATCCTGTCCGTGAATACCAGGGCCTTTCTAAAGCAGTGATGGCACCTGAACACGCCCTGCTGGAAAGGCAGTGATGGCTTCCCCTTATCCTAACTCTGCAGCCTGGATCTCACTTCCTCTCTGAATCTCATGGTCCAGCTCTTGTGATGGGAGCTGCCTGGAGCCCCACAGAAGGATTCTAAGGCCAGGTCAGAGCTTCCTGGAGCCTAGGGCCGTGATTGATTAGCAATGCCTCCAGGGGCACAGGACGGGTAAGCAGGGGTGTGTTTACCGTCAGTCTCTCTCTCTGGCAACTTGTGGTCACTTGAGCATACTATATGGTTTTGGGAGCCTGAGTTTTGAATGTCCCTTTCATTTCATGGGATATTTTACCCTCTTTGGGTCACTTTGCAAACTCTTAATTGTCCTTCAAGATTCTTCTCTGCAGAAGTCGATCCTTTGAGGTTTTAACAGACCCCACCAGCCATGTTATCCCCAGTTGCTGCTATAAACCCTTGGATATCTCTCTGGGCCTTCACTTCATGCCCTGTAATCGTGAACATACTCCTCCCCCATCTTTCCCTGCCTGCCGTTTACTGTGGGTTCCTGAAAGCACAGAGGGTTTTAGAAATCGCAAATTCCCAGTAGCTGGCACATAATCAATATTCAAAAATGAGAGTTGAGTTTTGGAAATCTACATCCTTTATATCTGCCTTTAAAATCAGCCGAGGAGAGCACAAGTAAATGGAGTTCTTATTTAACTGTATAAATGAATTCTTTTACCTGCTCAACTTTCATGAAAGAGTAAGGCCAAGGAATTAAAATACAAAGATAGCAGGATTCAGTTAAAGAAAAGAAATTAACGTCCAGGTTGCTTCTGAATTAGCTTTGCTTCAGTTTGCACATAGTTACAAAGCTCCTACTGTGTGCTGGACACAGTCATGGATTCCCCTCTGTGTCTACCCTTAGCGTCTTGGATGATGAGAATCAATCTCAGTGTTCCAGTGAGATGGGGATGGCCAGGCATAGGTTTGAGAACTTAATAAGTGCATCAACAGGTGGAGAAATTGATCCACCCCTTCAAGTCTTGACTCGCTCGTGTGCAAAGTGAAGGAGACCAAGTCACTCATGGCTCCCATTCATTTACCGACATGCACTCTTCCTCCCCTTGGTAAGCATTTTCAATGGATTAGCCCCATTCATACTTACAACAAACCCACAGGGAAGGCACTAGGATTATTCCCATTTGATGGACACAGAGGCTGAGGCTCAAGTTGTTAGAGGAGCTGCTCTATCCACTGCTTTTTCAGAAGTCAGCTTCTGAGGATCCGATAAAATGCAGCATGGAAAGTAGCCTAGAAAGCCACCCAAAGCCATCGTACTTCGTTCACTCTGCAAGTGGCTGTCAGCTAGCTTTCCTTGGTCGGGATCAAGTCCACAAGTGCTGAACCCAAGGACGCAGCGGCGAGGAGCACAGACAAGTCTGGGCACTGGGGGAACCTGCAGGCCAGTGGGTCCTGTGGGAAACAGATGTTTGTCAAATATTCACACCAGTTCAGCTCACATGCCCCCTCTGTCTATTTGCTGTAGTATTTACCACATTCTGCCTTATCATGTACTTAATGCTGTGCACATCTGTCTCCTTTATAAGACAGGAAGTTTTTTGAAACAAGGGCCATATGCTTTTCATCTGTCCTAGTGCCTGGTGTGGTGCTTTGCAGAGCAGTCCAAATATAATTTCAGAAAGAATCAGTTGACGAATGTAACTCCGTCACTGCAGCCATGGTTTTCAGGTGCATTCGGGGGTCGCACAGCTTCTTCAGGAATTAAATCAATACCGCATACATTCACTGAGCACTGACTGTGCCCGACTCTAGGGCATACTGGGAGGTGAGGGTCATGTCATCCTCCCTGGCCCTGGAAGAGACATCAAATGCTGGGTTTTTTGTGTGTGAGTTTTGAGGCATTGCTCTTTCTGAGCCCTTACACGATTCTCATCCCAGGCATCCGTGCAAAAGCCTCCACTGCTTTTTGCACATAGCACACTGAAAGCTGGATCATGGGCGCCAGATTTTATAGCTGCTAAGGGGAGGCTGCTGGGAGGAGGAGCAGGGAGGTGGCACATGATGCAGGGAGAGAAGGATGGAGCTGCACCCTGGCTTGCTCCTCGCTCCAGTTGACTGGTACATTTCCCTGCTTCACAGCTCACCCAGATGCAGTCACTTAACTCTGTGGTAGATCTTGCAGCATGACAGATTGGGAGGATCCCAGGCCAGACCTGGTCTTTCTTCCTGTGCTCCAGATAATTTGCCATCCCGCAGAACTGCTGGGTGGGGCTGCACACCGTGCTGACCAGAGTGTGGGCATGATTCTGAGTCCAAGTTATCAGAGTGCAGCCTTTTCTGTAGCAGCATTACTGTGTGACTTTGGGTAAGTTACTTAATTTCCCTGTGCTGCAGTGTCTCATCTGTAAAGTGGGATAGAAGAATAATCCCACCTTCTGGGGTTATGGAAAGGGTCACATAAAGGCATCTGTGCCGTGAGCTTAGCATGGTGCTGGCAGGCATCGCAGGGCTCGGCTCATGCTGGATGCTACCCTTGCTGTTTTATCAAGGGCTGTTCAACCCGCTAGCAGCACCAACCAGCCCGTCAACCCCACACCTAGCCTACTGTCACAACTGCTTGGGGAACTGTTACAAGGGATAAATTTTCTGCTATGCAGCCATGATGAAAAAGGAAATAAATGTCCATGTGCTGATGTGGAACAGTTTCCAAGATACATAGTGAGGAAGCACAGTGCTCTGTCATGCTCAGTCAGCTTCTATTTGTGTAAAATACTGGAGAGATTTACACACATGCTTGTGTGTGCTCAAAATATTTCTCAAAGGACCCACAAGGAACTTGCTACAAAAGGGGCCTTTAGAAAAGAAATAAATGTTTGGGTACTGGGATTGGGGGGGACAGCTTTTTATATTGTTTGAATTTTACTTTTTTTTTTTTTTTTTTTTTTTTTAGACGCAGTTTCGCTCTTGTCACCCAGGCTGGAGTGCAATGGCACAATCTCGGCTCACTGCAACCACCACCTCCCGGTTTCAAGTGATTCTCCTGCCTCAGCCTCTCGAGTAGCTGGGCTTACAGGCACGTGCCACCACACCTGGCTAATTTTTGTATTTTTAGTAGAGACGAGGTTTCACCATGTTGGCCAGGCTGGTCTCGAACTCCTGACCTCAGATGATCCATCCACCTTGGCCTCCCAAAGTGCTAGGATTGCAGGCATTACCGTATTTTGTTTCCTAAATGACAAAAGAGTCCATCTCCATCTGAATACAGATTCCTGGACCCTGTTTCTAGTCTTCTGATCTCATAGTTTTCAACTGGGAACTGAAAATACATGCCTTCGTGATGTTTCCTAAGTGTCGTATATGATCCACTAGATTTTAGAACGTCTGCTGTAGAGTGAGAAGGACAACCTGGGGGGCTGCTAATCAGCACCACCCCAGCATGCGGTGGGCCACAGGTTTGTGTCCGCCCAACTGATGTGAGTTATGGAAGGGAAACGGAGGCAGATGCTTCAGGTTGGCTAATCCTATATCTGTTTCTAACTCCTTTCTCCCTTTTCTGTCTCCTCTTCGGAGGGTGGAAAGTGAAATACTCACTTTCTCAGACTTCTAGGTGTGGCCATATCTACACACACGTGTTCTGGGAGGCTGCAGGAAAAGCTTTGGCTTTGGGGAGAAAAATGATATCCGGGGGGATTGGCTCCAGGACTCCCCGCAAGCACCCAAGTCTGCGGATGCTCAAGTCCCTGAGATAAAATGGCGTAGCTTTGCACATAACCTGTGCATATCCTCCTGTCTGCTTTAAATCATCTCTAGGCTACTTATAATGCCTAATACAATGGAAGTGCTATGGAAATAGTTGTTATACTACATTGTTTAGGGAACAATGACAAGAAAAAGTCTGTACCTGTTCAGTACAGACACGATTATTTTCTCAAGTATTTTTGATCTGCCGTTGGTTGAATCCAGGGATGTGGAACCCACAGACACGAAGGGCCAACTGTATTTAGATGGATTCCTTTCCATTTCCCTCTTATCTTGAACTCTTCCACGGTGTCTGGAGCTTTGGCAGCCATTTTGCACTCATGAAGAAAAGTCCAAGGGAAATCGTGAAGACCTCAGCCGTGGTAGCATTAGACCCCTCAGATGATGCATCAGCCACCTTCCCAGACTTCTTGTCCTGTAGGTGAAAGGAACCCCTTTTTATTGAGGTTGGTCAAGTTTTCTGTTATTTCCAGCTGAAAGGAACCTAAGATATGGACACTGAACTAGGGATGCGAGAGACTTGGGTTCCAGCCCTGGCTCTGTTTCCGATGGCTGGGTGGCCTCAGGAAGATTTCTATCCCTTTCTGATCCCCAGTTTAACAACTTATAAAACATGTTGAGGCTGAGAGTGGTGGCTCATGCCTGTAACCTCAACACTCTGGGAGGTCAAGGCGGGCAGATCACTTGAAGCCAGGAGTTTGAGATCAACCTGGGCAACATGGTGAAATGCCATCTCTACTAAAAATACAAAAATTAGCCAGGTATGGTGGTGTGCACCTGTAGTCCCAGCTACTGGGGAGGCTGAGGTGGGAGGATCACTTGAACCTGGGAGGCAGAGGCTGCAGTGAGCCGAGGTTGCACCACTGCACTCCAGTCCGGGCAACAGAACTGTCTCAAAAAACAAACAAATGAACAAACAACAACAACAAACCCATGTTGAACGTTATACCTCATACTGATGATGTTGAGCATTTTGTAATATGCCAGTTGGACATTTGAATGTCTTCTTTTGAGAAATGTCTGTTCAGAATTTTTGTCCATTTTAAATTGGACTTTTTTTTTTGCTGTTGAGTTGACTTCCTTATATTTTGGATATTAGTTTCTTATCAGATGTACAGTTTGCAAATATTTTCTCACATGCTGTAGGCTGTCTCTCCACTCTGTTGATGGTTTCTTTTGTTGTGCAGAGCTTTTTAGCTGGATGTAATCCCATTTGCCTGCTTTTGGTTTTGTTTCCTGTGCTGTGAGCTCTAATCCAAATACATCCTTGCTCAGGCCAATATCATCAAGCATTTCATGGATGTTTTCTTCTAGTAGTCTTATGGTTTTGGGTCTTGCAACACCTAAATCTTTAATCCATTCTGGGTGATTTTTGTATAGGGTGAGAGATAGGGGTCCAATTTCATTCTGCATGTGACTAGCCAGTTTTCCCGGTACCACATATTAAAGAGACTGTTCTTTCCCCAGTGGGTGTTCTCAGTACCTTTTTGAAAGGCCACTTAGCTCTAAGCACATGGAGTTATTTCTGTGTTCTCCACCCTGTTCCACTGGTGTATGTGTGTGTTTTTCCTCCTCGGTCTTCAAGATTTTTGAGAGCTTGGAGCCCGGGTGTGCCAGCTCATTTGTATCTATCTCACTGTCTTCCTCCCCAAACCCAGTGCCCAGCATATAGCCTGGCACACATGAAAGGCTCAGCCAATTGTTTGGGTTTGATATACATGTTAATATTGGGAGATTGCTGCATTCACTTAAGTGCCGATGTTTCAAGCTGCGGAGGCAGAAGTCTGGGGAAAACAACAGGTTGGAACTTCATTGCAACTCGGAACACGTCTGGCTGGCGTATGAATCCATCTGCCATGATGGCTTGGATAAAAATAGTCCACACTGGAGGCTTCATTCTATTTGAATGTACAGATTAACCAATACTATGACGACTATTTTCAGAAAGCGTCTTGCTGAAACTTTGTAATGATGTGTTTAGGCTTCACAGCTTTAAAACACGATCTTCTAGGTGAAAGACGATAAATAGCTTCAAAGAAAGGTGTTCCCCCGCTTGCCTGCCCTTGGAAAACATAACTAGATGATGAATAAAAATGACTCTGGACCTGTCCATACCACCCATGAAATGTTCCACTTCTTGAGTATTTTATGTAACCAGTGTCAGCCTGGCACAGTGCATTAACACCAAGAGTTTCTTGTGATGTTTTCTGGCTGATAATATTTTCCTTACAAGTTCTGTATGAAATCTAAAGCAATAACAACAAAACAGGGCACTTCTATGCTCTTAAAAATGTAATTGTCCGATTTTTTAATTAGATGGGATGTCCCCAGTTTCCCAGGGGAGTCGATGGGACGCAGCGTTTTATAGCTCATCATTTGGCCCCCTTAAGTCTGAAGATTGGGTCCAGGTAACAGGGCCAACAAGGAACTCCTGCACCAGGAAGGTCAGGGACACAGGCCAGGAACCCTGGCTCGCACTTGGTGGCTGCAGCTCCTTGTTCATAGGATCTTGAGCATCCATCTCTTGCCAGTTTCCCCATCAGTAAAACACGGATGCTGGACTAGATAAGGGTTTCCCAACTCAGCGCTACTGACGACTTGGGAAGGATGATTCTTTGTTGAGAGGGGCCGTCCTGTGCCAGTTAAGATGTTTAGCAGCACCCCCAACCTCTACTACCCACTAGATGCTAGTAGCAACCCCAAGCTGGGATAACCGAAAATTTCTTCAACATTGCCAAATGCCCCTGGAAGGAGAGGGAAAAATGACCTGCGGTTGATGACCTCCTCACTGTGGCTGATGTGCTTTGGTGATGCATATGGTGAAGATGGTTCAGAGTATTCACACCGTGCGTTTCCACTTCTCATGGCTCCTAATTACTCCCAGTGGCTCTGGAGTGGCTCCCCACCCTATGTGCACGTTCCTTCTGAGAGCCTCAACAAACTTGTCTTTACTCAACTTTACAGTTTTATACGTTTTGTTCACGTATAACTCACATGCAGAAAAGTGCAGGTCAAAAGTTTACATCTCAATGACTTTTCACAAAGTGAGCAATCCATGTGGATGTAGCCAGTGCCTAAGCCAAGCTGCAGGACTGGAGACATGCCCTCTCCTTCTTCTCCTCTGCCCCAAGTTAGCCACTAGCCTGACTTTGGAACCATAGATTAGTTTTGTCTTGTTTGTTCAACTTGATACAATGGAGTCATCCTGTATGTGCTATTTACGTGCCTGGCTTCTTTCACTCTACATTACGTTTGTGAGATTCATTCATGCTTTGTGCACTTGCAGCCCATTCACTCTCGGCGTGGATGGCATTCATTATCTGACTATGCGGCAACTGAATCTTCCATGCCACTGGGGAGGGGCCTTTGGGGCATCTACAGGTTGGGTATTATAAGTTGCACTGCTGAGAACATTTGTGTGCATGTCTTTTCATGAATATGTGAATGCATTTCTGTTGAGTATATACTGAAGAGTGGAGTTGACAGGTCATAGGCCATGTACATATTCAGTTTTAGGGGCTGCCAAACAGATACTTCTGGAAATTAATAAGAAAAAGACTGAAAACCCTATAGAAAAATCAATAAAAGAGTTGAACAGTCACATCGCAAAAGATGCCCAGTTGTCCAATAAACACAGAACGGTGGTGCTTAACCACTTTAGTCATCTAGGAAACGCACATTGAAACCAGGCCATTCTACTGCGTCTCCATCAGTGGCTATAAAGAAGGACAAGTTGAAAAGGACAGGGAGGAACTAGAAGTTCTGTATGCTGATGGTGGGAGTGGAAATTAGTGCAACCACTTTGGAAAACTGGCAATATCTTCTCTGACGTTTGTAAGCCACAGAAAGGCCCAGGTAAAAACAAACATTTATGATTGGAAACAACTAGGTTTTATATAAGATAGAAAAATTAAACAAAGGATTTGTGCTTTGTAAAAAGCTACAAGGAGGTCCAAAGCAGGAAGTTATGCAAAACCTAGCATTTGCCCCTGACTGGGAGTGCAGGGAAGATGTGGAAGAGCAGAGAGGAAGAGAAGGAGGCTAGAGTTAGGTACCTGCTCAGGAAGGCTGAAGGGAATTCTGGAAGGAGAGGGGCCAGTGTCCTGCTCCTGCTGTTACACTCTAGAACCTTCTGGGGCTGCTGTGATCCCACAGAGAACCTGAAGGGGGCTCCCAGTTCCCTATGGCCAGCGCCAAGCTGCAAGGACATTAGGGAGTATCTCCAAGGCTTGTGGGTGGGGTAGGAAGTGAAAGACTAAGAGAGCAGGGGCCAGGATCTTTTCAAGGCTGGTGAGGAGGATGCAGGGAGGCTGTGGCAGGGACCACAGGCAGATGCCATGCCAAGGAATGCCCACCAGCCAGACAGATGGGATCTAGCACCTGCAGACACATGCAGAGACCAGAGGGGCAGGGGGCTGATGGATCACCACCCTCCTCTGCCACTTCACCCCCAGACAGGGAGAAGGAGCTAGAGGGTAAAGCAGTGTAAGATGATTTGCCCAAACGTGACTAGTGAGCAAGATAAAAAAAAAATTCACATTTGACTAAATATTTGGTGGATTAAACTGAACGGGTCCATAGGTGACAGCTTAAGTGTTCTTCTCTAGGAAGACCGGGGGATTGAGATAAAAGCTCAGTCAATTATAGCAGGCAAAGAAAAATTCACTGTGAGCAGTCGGGCCACTGGCTGTGAATTGCCCACCTCTCCCTTCTACCTGCAGCTCCCAACTGCAACACTGACGGTCTTCCCTTCTTCCCTCCCTGCTTTCCTTCTTTATAACAAAGACAACCATGAGCTACACACTGGAGACCCAGCAGGCAAGAACACGAACACTGCTCTCTCCCTCACTTCTCTCTCCGGTCTAATGGAAGAAACAGCATAAAACAGAATGACTACGTCATGGAATACTTTTACTGTTGCATGCAATGAGTGATGCTTTGGAGGTGGTTGTTACAAAGAAGGTGTCTCCGAGAAGCTTGGAAAGGATGAGGAGGAGGCAATTGTTCCAAACAGTGAACACCTGGGAGCAAGCTCCAAGGAGTGGGAGCGGCTTGTGCAAAGGCCCTGGGGCAGGGCATGAGTAGGATTTTCCAGGGAGTAAAGGAAGTTGATTGTGGCTCAGTGCTCTGAAGGGAGCATGGGTGGGGGCACAGGCTGTGCAGCCCAGAGGGAGGGATTTGGAGAAATAATGGAAAAACCATTGCAGGGATTTCAGCAACAGGAAAAGCAACCTAATTTGTGTGATAGGCTCATTCTTCTTGCTGTGATATGCAGAATGTATCAGAGGAGAAGAGTGGAAGTGAGGGGCCATTCGGAGGTGGTGCCAGAGCCTGGAAATAACGGTGGCCTAGACGAAAATGATGGCATTGGAGAGAATGTGCATGGATTTAAGATCTCTTAGAAGCAGAAATATAATAACCATAACATACACTATTATTATTATAACCACCACTTGCTGATGACCTCCTCTATGCTGGGCAGTGTGCTTACAGCCTCATATATAATATTCAATTTAACCCCACACGGTAGATACTCTCTTATCATCCACATTTTGTAGATGAAAAAATGGAGCTTCCTAAAAATTACATTGACACAGGGCAGGGGAGCCCCAAATTGGGGCTTAGACCAAAAGGGTTCTTTGCTTCACCCAGGAAAGAATTTGAGGGTAAGCTGGTGGTAGAAGAAAATGCTTTATTGAGATGGCAGTGTTCCAGCCCTGTGACTTCTCCCGCAGAACAGGCCACCCCATAAGCGGTGTGCCGAGAGTAGCAGCTCAGGGCAGTTCTGCAGCCGTATTTATACCCACTTTTTAATTTTAATTTAATTTAATTTTTTGAGACAGAGTCTTGCTCTTTTGCCCAGAGTGGAGTGCAGTGGTGTGATCTCAGGGTCATAGATAGTTTGTGTAAATGCTAAAGCGATATTCAAACTTGTGTTACTTTCAAAGAATAAAGAACCACCAGTCCCAACAGCCCTAGTATGGTTTTTTCTTTTCTTTTTTTTTTTTTCTGGAGATAAAGCTTCAGGAACAGGAATGGAAATGTCCTTTCAAAGAATCTCATGTCTAGAAAGTCCCAGACAGGGTCGAACCTGAAGTTCTTTCTCCCTGAAACCAGAAGGAAAACCTCAGCGTGGGCTTAGGGCCTGCTCTGCCCCTGGAAACATCTCTCTCTTCTCCCATGTATTATATTCCCCACTATGTGATGGCCCCTCCCATTAGTCAGGGGTGCCTAGAATGTTGTGCCCCTCACCACCTTCCCAGGGGGTCTGTCCCCCACAATGCCTGGCTTCACTTTCTACCTTTTCTGCAGAGCTTTCCTTGGCAAAGCCATCCCCAACGCCTCTCCTTCCACATCTCCCGTCCACCCCATTCTCCTCTCCTGCTTTGCCCATGATGATAATCACTAACATTTATTAAATGGTTCCTCTTTATCGAGAGTTTTGAAAGTGCTGCCTTGTTGGGCCCTGCCAACCTCCCCAGCAAGGCAAGAGTTGTCCTGTACATTCTGCTTACAGATATGGAAACTGAGGTTTAGAGAGGTTTCAGGACCTTGACCAAGTCAGTCATGCTGGTGAAAGGTAGCCTGGGATTCCAGCCTCCATCTCTTTGGACAGCTGTGTCTCTGCTTCTTCATCTCCTCCTTGAGGTCAGGGCCTCATTGTCTCAGTAACTTCAGCGCTAGCAGAGTGCTGGGTGTGCGGGCACCCAGTACACATTTGCTGAGTTGAATTGAGTGCTAGAGAATGTTTGAGTGCATTGGAATGTTTGAGCTGGGCCAGATGCAAACCCAAGGTGTCCCATTGTCATGACCAGACAGGGTGGCTGTACCCAGGTATGACAAAATGCTGCTGCTTCAGCTGATGGCAGGAAATCATGATGGAACACCTATTTTGTGTCAGACCCTGTAGAAAGCAATTCACAAAGTCTTCTTCTATGGCCTGAAAGTGATCTCCCCAAATTTATATTTTGAATCCTAATCCCTAATGTAATTGGGATTAGTGACTTTATTTTAAAAAGGCTCTGGAGAGACTCTTCAGCCCTTCTACCACTTGAGAGCATAGCAAGAAGACAGCCGTCTAGGAACCAGGAAGCCAGCCCTCACTAGACATTGAATCTGTGGCATCTGAATCTTGGACTTCCAGCCCCCGCAACTGTGAGAAATGCATATTTTATTTTATTTTGTTTTGTTTTATTATTATTATTTTTTGAGACGGGGACTCTTTCTGTCACTCAGCCTGGAGTGCAGTGACACGATCATAGTTCACTGCAGCCTCGACCTCTCAGTTTCAAGCGGTCCTCCCTTTTCGGCCTCCCAAAGTTCTGGGATTACAGGCATAAGTCACCATGCTCATCCAAGAAATAAATTTTGTGTTGTTTATTTGGACTAAGATATCATCTTATTTTATCCTATGAAGGATCTGTTGTAAGCTCCAGTTAAGTGACTGGCCTGGCCGATGGAGACCAAACCTGGCCAGGGGACTTGGGAGATGGGACCATCAGCATCACTTGCCCCCAAGGACCACCAGAGACCGGATGAGATGCAGGGGAGGACTCACCCTCAGAGCCCCAGGAGGAACCAGCCTGGCTGACATCTTGATTTTGGACTTCTGGCCTCCAGAACTGGGAGAGAATATATTTCTGTTTTTTTTTGAGACGGAGTTTCGCTCTGTTGCCCAGGCTGGAGTGCAGTGGTGCAATCTCGGCTCACTGCACGCTCCGCCTCCTGGGTTCACACCATTCTCCTGCCTCAGCCTCTCTGAGTAGCTGGGACTACAGTTGCCCGCCACCACGCCCGGCTAATTTTTTGTATTTTTTAGTAGAGATGGGGTTTCACCGTGGTCTCGATCTCCTGAACTCGTGATCCGCCCGCCTCGGCCTCCCAAAGTGCTGGGATTACAAGCGTGAGCCACCGCGCCCGGCCATTTCTGTTGTTTTAAGATGCCCAGTTGGTGGTATTTTGTGAAAGTACCTCTAGGAAATGAACACAGAAGCTCAGGCAGGCCCGACTCTCAGCCCATTGGCCTCCTAGTAGGTGAGGCCTGCAGAGCATCTGTTAGACACACAGTAAATGACCCCCAGTTAACATTACGGTCTCCCCACATTATAATCATGGTGTGGCCTTTCCTGCTGATAGTTAGTCTAGGCAGAGGTCTTCCCTCGAGATATTCTCTCTGCTGAAAGGAGGAGGATCTGGGAATTCTTCCACCATGACATGAGACATAGTTAGCTTCCTTGCAAACCTGAGGGTTTATCCTATGGGAACATGAGGTAGTACCTTTATGCGGAGGTGTGAAGGGGAGTGGGGCAGCCAGGAGACCCACCTGTGTCTTTGCATTGCCTGGGGGAGAAGGCCTGGGCTTGGGGGTTCAGCTGGGTCTTTGGCTAAACAGCATGATGGAAGAGGGCAAGGGTGTCAGAGTCAGCCAGGCCCACTCTGAGTCCTGGCTGCTGGGCCGAGGGCAAGCTATCTAATGTTGCTCAGCCTCAGTTTTTCCACCTGGGAAGTGGGCCTGGAGTTCAGGCAGATAAAGCACTTAACACAGAGCCTAGAATAGGGAAGCAAAACAAACATACATACATACGTGTGTGTGTGTGTGTATGTTTACGGTATAAGTGTTTATTAAAATCCACTTTAATTATAAAACTTACACTGTTTATTTCATCCCAAAGATTTAAATTTTTGAAAAGAGAACATATAAAAAGAAAAGGAAGAAAAAGAAAGAAAAGTACATATGAAACAAATTAGAAATAAACATATAAAAGTACATTCAGTCCTCTGTAATCCACAGATTCTACATTAAGGATTCCATCACCCTCAGATCAAATATATTAGAAAAAAGTAAAAAACATAACAATTAAAAAATGATACAAATAAAAAGCAATAAAATGTAACAATCATTCACGTAGCATTTACGTTGGATTAGGTATTATAAGTAATTTAGAGATGATTTAAGGTGTATGGGAGGATGTGTGTAGGTTATATGCAAATATTATGCTAGTTCGTCCGCAGGAGGTCCTGGAACAAATCCCACTCGGATACCAGGAGCTGACTGTAAACAGAGAGAATATTTAGTGTATAGTTTTTGCATATTCTCTCTTTGCTGATATATTGCTTTACTTAAAAATTGGACTTTATTATACAAAACATTTTCAAACCCTTTTCATTTAACAATATATGGTGAATGCTTTTCCGTGTGGTTAAATATTCATCTTCAATGTTCTATTTAATGGCTCATTGTGTTCTGTGTAAGAATTTCCGTGGGGCTTTGAATGGCACCTACAGGTACAGGGGAAGAAACAGGGTTTTGTCATGACAAAGTGTGAGGAAATTGTCTACGCAGAGGTGGGACAGATAGCAGGCTGCTTGCAAACTCCCAGAGGCTTCTGTGAGATGTGCGGGTGCAGGGGCACCCACTCTCCTCCAAAGGGGCTGTTCCGATTCACAACCCTGGCATGGCCTTCCCGGCAGAATACTGGCAGATTACACATTTTGCCAATCTGAATGTGTGGGAATTCTATCCTACTGCTTTCACGTGCATTTCCGTTATTACTCAAGAAGTGCAACATATGTTCCGTTTGCTCCTCCCATTTCCTCTTCTACTATTTGTCCATTTTTTTATTGATTTGAACGGATTTCTTTTATTATTTTATAGGACTAGTTTATATATTCTAGATAAGATTTCCTTGCCAGTTACATGCCTTGCAAAGACACTGTTTTGTCAGATTGGAACTTATCATTTAATGTGGTTTATAGTGTCTTTTGTCAAAGAAAAATTTACTGTTTAAAATAGTTAAATTTGTCAATATTTTCTTTCTCTTTTTCTTTTTTTTTTTTTGAAACAGGGTCTCTGCTGTCCAGGCTGGTGTGCAGTAGTATGATCACAGCTTATGGCAGCTTCAATCATAAGGGCTCAAGCAATCCTCTGGCCTTAGCCTCCTGAGTAGCTGGGACTACAGGCATGACCATCAGGTCTGGCTAATTTTTTTCTTTTGGTAGAAATGGGATCTGGCTGTGTTGCCCAGGCTGGTCTTGAACTCCTGGGCTCAAGCAGTCCTCCTGCCGTGGGCTCCCAAAGTGCTGGGATTACAGGTGTGAGCCACTGTGTCTGGACCCTTTCTTTATTGGTGTCTTATATACTTTGGGTGTCTTAAGAAGTACATACCTACTGCAACACTGTGGAGACACTCCCCCGTATTATACCTGAGTAATACACTGGTAAGCACTCATACTGAGTAGCTCTGTGACTTGGGGAAAGATCTCTCTCTGGACTGAGATTTCTTGGTTTATAAAATGGGGATAATGATGGTACCCGCTTTGTTAATTTGTTTGGCAGATTAACAGAGTTAACCTATGTCAAGTCCTTAGAAGGGCCTGGCACCTGCCATTCACTCAAGAAAAGTTAGATATTATCATTGTCCTAAAAGTCTTAGTTTTCCTTCTAGTATTTTTGCCTTAAAATTCATCTGGAGTTTGTTTGTACATAAGGTATGGATTTAACGTAATTGTTTCCCTATGACTAGCTTACTGCCCCAGCATCAGGTATTGAACGATCCATGTATTCGCCGCTAGTTTTTAAGGCTACTTCTATTCCATATCAGGGTTCCAGATATTAATTTCTGTGCTACCCTGTTCAAAGGTCCTAATTTTTTATCCTCAGGACAAAAATGCATGTTTAATTTCGTGTAGGCTTAATAGCTGATAACCGAGTGGTCAGTACTCCCTTGCGCATTATTCTCCAAAACTGTCTTAATCATTCTTCATGTAACTTACCTATGTGGATAACAGGAGCTGCTCGTCAACTTCCCTGAAAACCCCGAGACCAACACTCGACCACTGAACTCTCTCTCCTAGACACACCACATTAGGACATTTCTTTACCTGCCATTTTGTTTGCTTAATAAGGTTTTATTTTGGAAAATGCTCAGTTTGATTAACTTTTGTATGTGTCTTCACTGGCAGCAGGGGCAGGTCTTCTCTGTGTCGGTGGCTCGGGTACCTTGGGCTGTGTTACGCAAGTAGCTTGACTGGTCCTTTTCACAGGGTTCCTGGAGCTCATTGGAGCCAGAGAACTTCAAAGCTTGGGTTCTCAGAGGTAATCCTAGGGTTTCTGAGCATGTCGGGGACTTCCTCACAGAACAGGCTGTCTGTGGCTTTGGTGAGAAGATCAGGCTGTTGGGTAAGCTCTTTCTGGGCTTGCCCCAACGTGTCTGCCAAATTTCTGGCATCTTTCTGCTTTTCATCTTCCCATCTTCCTCTTTTTTGGTGTTATTATAGCTCTAATTTTAACTGCATTTAGGTGGATAGATTCTATCTCAAAATTTCTGTCTTCTAACTTTAGTATTTTACCAATTTATATCTACTGTGATTACTGAGTTTAGTTCTACTATGTTATTTTGTGGTTTTTATTTATTGTCTTTTTAAAAGTGTTTTTTCTCCTCTTTTTAGTCTTCTATTACAGACTGAATAATTATTCAAAGTTCATTTATTCCCTGATTTCTCTGTATTGGTATGAAAAGTCCACATTTGATTACAATTATTTTTATGGGCAACTTGAAATTTATAACATGCATACTTGATTTAGTGAATTCTAGAGTTAATGAACATTTTTATCATTTTTATTCTCCCCTGAAGGCATTTAAACTTTTTTTTTTTTTTTTTAGTTTTTTGAGATGGAGTCTCGCTCTGTTGGCCAGGCTGGAGTACAGTGGTATGATCTCCACTCACTGCAGCCTCCGCCTCCCACATTCAAGCCATTCTCCTGCCTCAGCCTTTGAAGTAGCTGGGATTACAGGTGTCCACCACCCTGCCCAGGTAATTTTTTTTTTTTTTTTTTTTTTTTTTAAGTAGTGATGGTCTTTCATGGTCAGGCTGGCCTCAAACTCCTGACCTCAGGTGATTCACCCGCCTTGGCCTCCCAAAGTGCTGGGATTACAGGCATGAGCCACTGCACCTGGCCCTAAACTTTTAAATTTGATTTCTTATTCTATTTTCTAAGATATGTTATTTTAGTATTACACTTTCACCATATTTGTAACCTCTGTAAATTAGTAATTATCAATATTATTTTTTAATCAATGAACATTTAATTCCCCACATGTTTACTGATAGTGGGATTGTGGCTGTCTCTTGACTCTCACTCTTTGATACTTGTTTCTTATTAGTCAAAAACTTCTTTTAATTGTTCTTTCACTTTGGGTCTGTGAGTGGTGAATTTTTCAGTCTTTGTCTGAAAATGTCTTAAATTTTGCCTTCACTCTTAAACAACAGCTTATTTTAATATCAAGTTTTAGATTTTTTTCTCATAGTCCATAAAGACATTGTTCCATTCTTGTGTGGTCTTTATTATCACTGAGAAGTTGACTGCTATTCTCATTGTTCCTTTGTAGAGAACTACTTGTCCCTCTGGCTGCTTTAAAGGTTTTCTCTTTGTCTTTGGTAATCTTCATTTCACTGGGATGCATCTAGGAGTGGGTATATATTTCATATGTTTTCAACAGAGGATTTATTTGTATCCTCAATTTTGAAAAATTCAAAATGATTTCTTTTTGAAGATTGCCTTTATTCCATCTGTATTATCTTCTCCCGTAACTTGTTTTGACTAGACGTTGGCCTTCTCATTCTATTGTTTATGTTTTGAAATTCTTGCCACGACTTCCATCTTCTAAATTTCTGTTGCATGACTAGTGATTTATTCAGCTCTGCTCTCCAGCTATGTCTAATATCTGTTGAGTTTTAGATATTAGTGACTGTATTTTTCATTTCTAGATTTTTAAAAATTAAATCCACCATTTCTTCCTTTCATAGTATTTTGTTCTTTCATAATGGAATATCTTAATTTTTTACTCCCTTTAATTCTTCAATTTTTCCAAGTTCTTGGATAGATCAGTTATCTTTGTTGTGTATGCTGGTTCTCTGTTACAATGCAGCTTTTCTTCATCTAGGTTAGAATTTTTAATTTTCATTTTATCTTCAGCTGATGAGGCTATGTACTGTGACAGTTTTATGTAACTGGTTACACAAACCCATCCCTATAGACCAATTTTCCTCAGCCTGAATGCAAATGTTATGTTCATTTTGATTTGGAATTTCTGCCCCGTAGATGAAGTGCAAACTTGAACTCTGTATCCTGGATGGTGTAGACTTGGTTTAGAATTTCTAGTGAGGCTTAGCTTCTTTATTCAGAGCCAAGCAGTGCCAGCTCTCTTGCTGTTTACCTGTGCTGGTGGAAGTTCACCTGCTTGAGTGATATGTATGAGGAAGTCCAAGGCTTCATTTCAGGTTGCGCTTCGATTACATACTCCTCCCACAAACAGCTCATAAGTATGATTTTGCAGTTTTCTTGTTAACCCTAAATGAGTGGTTGTCAACTGAGGGCAATTTTGCCCCCCAGGAGACATTTTTGGTTATCCTCACCAAAAATGGAGAGGGTGCTACTGACAACTAGTGAGTGCAGGTAGAGCACCGCTGAACATCCTACAATGCCTGGGATACCCCTCCCCCCAACCACACACACCACCCCAAGAGTAACCTGCCATGGCATGTCAGTTGTGCAAGGCTGAGCAGCCCTGCTCTAGACCAGAAGCCCACTGAGGACAGGGACTTGGTCATACTGGTGCAACTCTGTATCCTCTTTGCCCATTTTACTGCTTGGTAACTAGTAGTTACTCAGTAAATTTCGCAATGTATCAAACAAGCATTAACCTTCAAAGCCATTATTGCTAATGTGAGAGGTTGAATATAGTATCTTGTTTTAATTTTTATTTACTGAATTACTGGAGAGGCAAAGCTTTCTGGTTTTTAATGTTTATTGATCATGATCACCTGTATTTCTTCTTTTGTGAACCAACCCTTTTTTTCCCTTGCTTACATGAATGTACTAATGCCTATTCAACTATCTATTAATATAGTTGGGGTTATGAATAGTAATGAGATTAATTGAGAAAAAACCCATGGATAGTATATAACACTGGACAAATAAAGACCTTATTATCATTTTGTGCTGCCCAAGCAGCCTGCCCTTAGGAAAAAGTCCAAGGTGCTTTATATGGGCTGCTCACTGCACAAGAGGGCAAGGGGAGCGCCAAAATCCAGCCAGCACTCTGCCCTCTCAGATGCCAAATGGTCACCATGTGGGTGTGCCTGGAGCAGAGCCTCCTATCTCTGTTTACATTCTCCCTTCAACAGTGTGATAGCTGAGCATATCTTGGTACTTTTCAAAATGCATTCATACATGTGGTTTATTTTGGTCCTTACATAACCCCGTAAGAGGTGCTTGGGATTGCTTTTTCTGGCAGGTGAGGATCCAAGCTGGTTGCACCTCAGAGACACTGGCAGTTTCAGAGGGCAGATACTCGGATGCTGCTTCTGCACCCCTGCACTGTGTCTCTTCCCCGGGGCCTAGCGTTAGAGGAGTCTCGGGGGGAACCTCTGCTGGGTGAGCTTCCTTTCAGCACGCAGAACCTAAGCTTCACATGGACCGATGGGACTGCATTTGTGAAAGGAGAGGACCTTTATTCTTAAAGAGATCAACCTCACCTGAATGTAAGCAGGTCTTGGGGAACTCCTGTGGTTCTCTCTTTTCAAGGTTTTCCATGAGACACAGTCCAGCAACACAAGAGTTAACCATATCTACATGGCCCTCGGAACCTTTGGGAGTGATGGACCCCTAAGAATCTCATTAAAACTGTGGACCAGGAAAATATACCTGCTTTCAGGGACTTCAGGGTCCTTGGAGAGTCTGTTCAGGCCTCTCTGGGCTCCAGGAGTCCTTGGTTAAAAGCTGCAACCTATACGAAATTGGATTTTCATGGTCATGTCAAGGGATGACAGAAATCAATGTAAAATTACCCAGGTGGCCCGAGTGCCTGCAGATACCAAGTTCTGTGCTCTTCCCACTTCTGCGTCTTTGCATCTTTGCACATGCTGTGCCTTTCAAGGGAAATGCGCCTGCCTGTTTTGAAGACTCGTATTGACAGCTCAGATGTCACTGTCTCTATCACGGATCTCCCTGGGGGCAGGGTTGAGCATCACTTTCCAATTCCCACAGCCCTTCCTTCACATCCTCTTCACTGTACTCAGAGTTCTAGTTATTTGCTTATATATTTGGTTTTCCAAGTAGACCGTGGGATGCTTACTAGCAGGAATCATGTCTTAGTTTTCTTGACTTGCCTTTGTTAGCTTCTTTTTGCAGCCTGGAATATAGTTTCATAACAAGTGTTGCAAAAATGGCAAAGTGCAATAAAGCATGGGGTTTTCATCAATTAAAAGGGTGTAGGAGATAGGAGATTCGTATAAGTGACCCTTGTGTCTACGTATTGGGACAAGATTATATGTACCTGTTGGGCAGGTATCCAATGCCTAGTCAGCACAGATGATTTGTGACTCTTCTTAAAAAAATCATTTCCTCCAAATACTGTAGACTTCTCTCAAATCAAACTCTACAAACTCTAGTTCAAGAAGCACCAGCCAACCTGTTCCCTGACAGATGGGTGTGGCTTGAGCTTGGACAATGTCAGCTTCTGTAGGTGCCCACATGGAACAAATGGCCCATGTCTGGGACGGTGCCCAGCATCTGGAGCTATGTTGGCCCTTTGAAGATTCATCTCAATGTCCCTGAACTGCCGGGGAGGAAACAGCAATGATGTTAAGTTGTCTGGTATGAATTACTGCTGCAAATAAATCTGACAAACCAACAGTCACGGTGAGAAGAATTGACTCAGATACACACTGTCAGCCTGCTGGGTTAACCTCCATCTTTAAGTGGGAGGAAAAACAAGCATAACTATCTCTAAGAACAGAAGAAAAAAATCCTTCACTTGAGGTCTCTGTCCAAACGCTATGACTCAATGGTTCTATCCAGATTTATCACCCTGGGGACCCTGGAGAGACCCATTTCCTGTAGGAGAGATCCATTTCCTGTAAGAGAGAAAGAGAACTGAATTCCAGCCATTCCTTCCCCACCACCTCCTGCTCTTCTTCCTTACTGGAACCATTCATCTATATGATAGTGTAGCCTTTTCTTGCTCATCTTTCTTTCTCATGCTGTAAAATATTCTCTAAAACATTTGTTCATAGCTGCATAGCATGCCTTCAAATGGAGGTGCCCTAATTTGGATACCACTCCTTTATTCTTGGGCTCCTAAGTTTTTTTCTCAATATTCACCATTGTAACTATCACATCTCTGACATCCTTGTTCCTAATTTGTCTTCATCTGAGATTATTTCTTGGGATACTTTCCTGCAAGTTTGCTATAATAACATCAAATTACTCTCCATGGTGAAATCTACTAATTTATGCTCCCTGGCCCAATGGGTTTTCCATTCCACCTTTCCTTGATCACCAAACATCATTACAGCTTTCAGAATATCTCCAAAGCTTCTAAGTGAGAAATGGAATGTTGCTATAGAATTCATTCCACTTCTGGTAACTTCAAACATTTGTGTCTTCTTTTGTGATTACCTAATCACATCTTTTAACCATCTTTTTATTGAGGTGCTTCTCACTTTTTATTTAGAAAATCTCTTTGAGTATTAAGAATATTATACACATATAATGCAGATATTTTCTCCAAGTTATTACTTCCCTTTTGACCCTGCGATCATTCATACTCATGGATTCTATTTTGGTGCAAGCCACAAGTAGAGATCCAACTTTGTTTTATTATAAATGATCTCACATCTGTTGAATTAACCACTTAGTGTTAATTTTAAAAATAATTTTACTATTATTTTAACTGACACATTATAATTATATACAGTTGTGGAGTACAGTTTGATGTTTGGATATATGTATACAACATAGGATGATTCAATCAACCAAATTAACATATCCGTCACCTTGTGCTATTCATTTTTAATGTCATTCTTATCACACACCATTCATGAGTTTGCTTCTAAATTTTGAATCTGTCCTGGTGATATTTATGATCATTTCTGGATAATAAGAGACTATTTTAACTTACTGTTCGTATTTTGTTAAGACAATCCACCTCTGCCCTTCCCCTCCCTCCCTTTCTCCCTCTCTTGTTTTATCCCTCCCTCCCTTTCTCTCTCTCTCTTTCATAACTTTTTGGCTGATTTTATCCATTTTTTTCTTGAACAACTTTAAAATCATATTGTTAAGATTCAAAAAGTCTTTCATAAGAACTTCCATTGGAATTTCACTAAATTTATGGTTTAAAGTTTGATATTTTTACTGCATCAGACCTTCTCACTTGAGACTGTGATGCCCTCTCCATTTCTTCATTGTCTTTTGTATCTCTCAGTACAGTGCTATAATATTTTTATGAAGTCCTGTACGTTTCTTTTTGAGATTAGCCTGAGGTATGTTACATTTTTGTGGCCATTATACCTGGAATCTTTATTTTATTTTTTTTAACTCGTTATTGTGGGTAAAGACATGCATTTATTTACTATTTATTAATAGGTCATTTAATGAACCCTTGTTAATATCTTAGTGGCTCTTCTGTTTTCCAGGTAGACTTTTTTCTGTATGAAAGTAATAATAATCATCTCTGTTTTTCTAACAGATCATTTTAGGATGCTTAATTACTTTTGATAGAACAATGACAAACACAAAGCTTATGGGGATTCTTACCTTTGTATAGACAATAATGGAATGCTTCAAGTGGTACTGCCTGAAGATAGTTAGTCTTTACCATGACAGCGATTTTCTTCTGATTTGAGTTTATTAGGAAAATTTGTCAGAAAAGAACGTTGAATATTATCAGATGCCTTTCTATGCCTACATCCATGTAGAAGGTGATGACAGGATTTTCCCATTTAACCTCTAATAAGATGCAGTATTCTAGTTATATAAGTACGTCTGTCAGTATTCCTTTTATCTTTAACTTTTCTTTATCATTTTATGCTGGAGTGTCTTTTAGACATATATAATTGGATATATATATGTACCTGTAGGAGATATTTTATCATTTGATAGAAAGTTTAACACATTTACATTTTTGTTGCAATGGATATGATATACTTGATCTTCTTCTTGTCATTCTATTTCTGTATTCTGTATTTATGCCTCTTTTTTTCTTTGCTGTATGGATTATATTGCCTTTAATCAATTTTTAGTAATCTCGAAGACATATGTCCTATTTTTATGGCCATGAATAGTTACCTTTAAGTGTTAAGAAAACACCTAAACTTCTGTTTATCTGTAGTTATCAATATAAAGAAGAATAAATATCCATTGTATCCCCTTCACATAATACAAGGGACACACAGTTAAGAATGTTTTGTCTAAACAAACAAACAACAACAACAAAAGCAAAGCGGTGCTCAATGTATCTTAAATAATTAAAGGCTTATTTCTCTAAAATGACAAGAAATCTGAACATAGTCAGTTCTTGGCATCGGTTTAACAGATCAACAATATAAGAGTCAACATCTTTGCAAATCTCTTCCTCATGGTAAATAAAATGGCTGCTCCAGCTCCAGACATCATATCGACATTCAAGGCAGTAAGAATAAGGGAAGATCTGTGCCAGCCGTTTCTATCCCAGGACCCAATACCTAGAAGACTCCACTTAACATCTCATTGGCCAGAACTCTGGCACATGCCCCTCCCCACAAACGCAGAGGGCACTCAGAGAGGGAGCCTCTCTTCTGCCTGGATGGTACAGGTGAAAAGAAAGGTGTGCCAGCCTCGGGAGAATTAGCACCTGTGAGCTCCTCCCACTTCAATGTCCTCTGCAGGAACCTTCCTGCAAAGTAAATATTTTCCTTTACAAATTACAGCGTTGCATTATCAGTTAAACTGAAGGATAATATAGCATTTTCCCAGTGCATAGTAGGTAGTTCAAAAACAGTAGTCAAACCATTTTTTCAGCTTATTCATGAATCACTTACCTTTGAATGGCTCTGCTTAAATTGCCAAATTCTGTATCTTTTATTATATGATGTCATTTTTTATCTGCATTCCATTCCAACATGATTGCCTTTTTCTATTCCAAGTAATAACAAAATACATTTTCTTTCAAATAATTTGTATTGAGTTATCTGTGAAAAAAGCTCCTTCAATGAAAAATAGACATAAATGCTGTCACAGCATCAGGAATAAGTAAGCAAATATCTACCTGTATGCTATTGCTCTCTGATGTTCTAATGCTTGTGTATTTAGATACTTGATCTGTAGTTTAGTTGACTCATTTATGGCTTTAGAGAATTTCTGGTTTAGTACGGAGATTTCAGGGGAATTCCAGTTGCAGAGTGTTGACTGAGATGGTCTTTTTGCTTTCCTCATACCACTTACAGTATGACTACTTGTATAATGAAATATGCTTTCTTCAAGGCTGGATGTTTCCTTGCAAAGCCCGGCATGCTTAGATTTATTTGTGTTGGAAAGTTTATGCAATTATATACACGGTCGTCACTTAAATAGACATGAATCCACTGAAGTTAGTTTTAGAAACTATCCAAAATTAATGCATTTTTGTGGTGCTTTAGAAAGTACTTAAGATTCAGGCTCTTTGGGTTCAAACCCTGGGTCTTCCACCATAAGATATATAGCTTGAGCTAGGTAGTCATTCTTTTTGGGACTTATTTTATAAAATTTATAAATTTTGATAAATTAACTTACAAAATCAAGTTGGTATATTATAGGATTATTGTGAAGGTTAGGAGTCATGTGAAAGGGCTCAGAACACTGAATGAACACCGTCATTTTAACTTTGGTCAGTGTCTTCTTTCTTGGTAAATCTTCAGCTCAAGTTCAGATGAACAGGAAAAATGAAAGCTTTAACTCTGGGGAAATTCCATCATGCTTAGCTCTGCTTCCTCAAGCACTGCAGCAGGAACTCTATTTCTTTTAATTGCATGCTGTCCAGGTGCATTTGTACCAAATAAAATGGTCATGGTGACTCTTAGCCATTGTCTTGCAGCTGGTAGAGCACTTTGGAAAAGACCAGGTGTAAGGAACAGCGTGGGTCTCTTGTGTGCCTGGTGAGGAGTGCCTATAAGATCTGGGATGGACACTACCCAAAAGCAGCCCAATCTGAGTAGAATGGCATGATGGGTTCTGCTCAGCAGGGAGTGGGAGCCTAAATATCAGATGGGGTCACCCCGCCTCTTGAGTTCTTGAAAAATTATCTCAAGAACAGATAAGAAACCTGATGCCCTCCTCCTATCTCCACCAGTTCCCAGGGGCTGCTAGTTCTTGATGCCAGCCTCTAGCTTCTACCCAGTTGACAGTTTTTGCGGCCCTGCAGCATTCCTGCCTGTGTTGCTCAGATTTGTATCACTTGGGCCTGGGTGTAGGACTCAGTCTCTTTCCTCAATGGTCACAACACAACTTCCTCCAGGCTGTCATGAAGGCAACTTCTTCACTCCTGGCTATCTGCAGCTGAGTGCAAACTGTGCAAAATATAGTGGCCGAAAACATCAACAGCTGTTAATGTTGCTCACGAATCTCCAAGATGCTTCACTCATATGGCTGGAGAATTGGGGCTGGGAGTCAGACAGGGCTGTTAGTCAGGGCCTTGATTCCTCTTCAGGCAGGTGTCTCCTCTCTGTAGAGCTGCTTGGGCTCCCTCACAGCATGGGGGCTGGGTTCTAAGAAGTGCAAGTGTCAGGGGTCTAGGTGTGGACTCAGAAGCCAGCAGAGCCAGCATCACTTGCTCTTTATTCTGCTGGCCAGGCAGCCAGAGAGCCTGCACAGGTTCATGGGGGACCCTAACTCTCAGCATGTCGCAAATGAACTTGACATCATCGCTAGTTTACTACATTTAGGAAGTCACGGAGAGATTTTACAGCTTTGCACCCTGACAGCTGCCAACTGAATGTCAGACATTCTGAGTCTCAGAAGTCCCTCAGTGAACCATCCTGTCTGTGTGGCCACCCCGGCCCTCTCTTTTCTCCCATTTTCAGCCTCATTGCTCCTCTGTCTCTCTCACCTCCGTGTTTCTGTTCCCTTCTCATGCACAGCAATTTCATGACCATTTTCACTCCTTCATTTCCATTCACCAAATTTCAGGGTCTCACCTACCCATGTGGCTTTGTAAGATATTTTTTCTAAACAAAGACGTATTTCTCCTTAAGAAAAGATAGTTACCAGCTCTTGGAATAACATTTTTTTACTACCTTGCTACAAAGAACATGTAATTAACCAAGTTAATAAAACTGAATCATGACCTGACATCCCCTAGGTCCTATGCTAAGGTCTGAATGTTTGCATTCCCTGAGAAATTGTATGTTGAAACCTAACCACCAATGTGATGGTATTTAGCGGTGGGGCCTCTGGGAGGTGATTAGGAATTAGTGCCTTCTTAAAAGAGGTCCCAGATAGCCCCCTTGTACCTGCCACCACGTGAGGTTACAGAGAGGAGGCAAGTCTGTGAGCCAGAAGCCAGGGCCCTCACCAGACGCTGCTTCTGCCACAGCTCTGATTGTGCGTTGCCAGCTTGCAGCCTGGGAGAAATGCCTTTCTGTTGGTTATGAGCCACCCAGGCTACGGTGCAGCCTGGATGGACACAGATGATTCTGCACTGCTCTGCCCTTCCTCCCTATCAATCCTCCCTATATCCTCTCTGCTCCAGACATGGCTGGCCTCCCTGTCTTTCTCCAGGACTCCAGGCACACACTACTCCGCCCCTGCATGACCACAAGGCCCCACCTCTCCCTTTCTTCTTGATTTTGTTTTAATATCAGCTCATTGCCGAGGCTGTTGCTGGACATTTAACATGGTTTTACCCCACCCCGGGACTCTGTCTCTCCTGTGCACAGCTGTATTCGATCCCCAGCCTTTGTTACCGTACAGCGTGCTGGTGATGCTTTGATTCAGTGGCGCTGTTTCCTGTGTGAGCAGGGGCTTTGCCTGCTTTGACAGCATCTTCAGCACCTGGAACAGTGCCTGGTGCACAGTAGGTGCTCACTAAATATTCAGAGAGTGAGTCTTACAGGGATGAACAAAAATATATTGGGAATTGGCCAGTAAGGGTTGCAAAGATAAACGTGGTGACCTATGGCTCCAGCTTGCCTGGGACTGAGGCATTTCCAAGGATGCAGGACTTCAAATGTTAAACCCAGGAATGTCTCAGGCAAACCAGGACAAGTGGGTCACCCTAATGAGAACCCGCAAATGTCCTCAGAGAAACCAGGGTGCTGTGGCAATGAGAGCGGGGTCTGGAGGGAAGGCCTGAGGGTGGTTGGCCTGTCTTGTATTTGGTCTGGACAGATCTAGGCTTCAATTCACAGCCACCTGCTTCCTTGCCACGACTTAAGGCTGATCACAGAGCCCAGCATCACAGTCTAACGATGAAGGATGTGGCAGGTTGTTGTCTTGGAGGAAGGACGTGATTTCCAATTTATCTGAGCTGTCTGGAGCCCGTGCTGCTTTACAGCATTGTTCAGAACTGATGAGGACTCTGTCAACTCTCCTTTCTCTCTCTTCCTAAGCACTCTGCAGTGACATCTTCAAGCCCCTGGCTTTGCAGGGTGCAGCACACATCACAGACTCCTAACAAAATGCAAAACACAGAGCAGGCATGGCAGCTACACGAAAGGAGCGCCTCCTTCGAGGACTGCCCACCATGCAGGCTGCGGTCACAGCACCGCCCCTGCTCTCTGAACCTGGCGGCAGCAAGAAAACGTGACGTCCTGTCCTGGCTCACCTCTGATCAATGTTGGAGGGATCTGACCGAGTCCTCTTGTTCTGTTGGGCAGCGACGTAGGGAACAAACCTAAGTAAACTTGAATGGAAACTGCGAAACTACAGAGAGAAGACATGTGCAAAGCAAGCCTCTTGAAGACTTGTGAGCAGGGAAGACCCTGGCACCTTTTTGATCTGTTTGGCTTAGGAAGATTTGCTTTGGCACAGCTTCTGCCAGAGCCGAGCAGGCTCCTGTATCGCCTGCTGGACCTGTGCCTTTTGGGCCGTGCAATTTAGTTCCACAATCCAGAGGCAGATTTTCAGACCATGCAATAAAACAAAGTGACATCATCAATGCCAAGCCGTGGTCTGCCCTGAGCCATGACAGCGTTTCCGCTGAGCAAGCTGCCTTCCAAGGAGGATGCTCTCTGCTGTGCAGTGCTTACATCTGCTGTCACCAGCCGGCTCAGGGGTGGCAACCAGTCACACTCCAGTGACTTCCTCCCATGTCCCTCCAAACATCTTTGGAGTGAAAGGGTGTCTCCAATTATACGCTCTCTTTTTCCTTTCCAAACCAAGACGATGCTCAGTAATTAATGGCATATTTTGAATATGCCAGGGAGATGTGCATTTTTCTCCAAGGAAGAGTGAAACAACAGCACATGTAAATACAAACCTGAAGCCGGGGCTCCTTCCACACCAGCAGTCGGCAGACTTGCCATAAAGGAGTGGAGATTATTTTGCCCTGCTGAGAAAAATCCTTTTTGTTGAAGGGGGAGAAAAGTTTTTGACAGTATTTGCTGCTGCAGGAGCATCTCGGCAAGTCCTTTATTAAAATTTATTTCTCATCTTTTATTAATGAGATTTGGTTCGGGGAGACTATCTTGTGGAATAATTAAACCCCTGCCTTTCAAGCCAGTTTTCAACATCAGGCTGGGATTTGGTGATGGGTGACTCAGCAGCAAAGAGAACAGGAAACAGTCAAGAGACAAACAGTGCAGATGCGCGCCGGGGTCCACATTTCCCCTGCCGGTGGCCCCTGCCCCAGCATCTCTATGTTGTCCCCGCTAAGAATATGGTCTTTGGAGTCCTACTAACGTGGATTTAAATCTGATCTCTACCCCTTCCTCCTGTGTGACCTTGAGAAAGCCTCAGTTTTTCCATCTGTAAAATGAAGAAATTGTCATGGGGGAATCAAATGAGATAATCCTTGCAGAATCCAGCACACAGTCACCTACACGTGGTAAGTCTCAGCACAGACATCCTTTCAAGCTGTGTTGCTGATAGATAAAGTCTCTCTGAGATCCGCCGATCTCCAGTCTTCTGAGGCCATGGCTTGACCATGCTGCCCTTCTACTGTAGAATGAATGTCTTCCTACAGATCCAAGCTCTCACTATGTTTGATCAAATTTAACCCGTAGAATATTCACAGCAACATTATTCATAATAATGCAAAAGTGGAAACAACCCAAACACACATGAACTGATGAGTGGATAAACAAAATGTAGTATATCCATACATACTATATATGGGCTATTAGTATCAGTGATAAAAAGGAATAAAGTCCTGATACCTGCTACAACATGGGTGAACCTTAAAACATCATGCTAAGTGAAAGAAGCCAGACAAAAAAGGCCACATACTATATGATTCCTTTCGTATGAAATGTCCGGGATAGGGCAGTCTGTAGAGACAGAAAGCAGATTAGTGGTTGACGAAGAGCTAGGGAAACTGGAAATGGGGAATGACTGCTGATAGCTATGAGCTTCCATTGTAGAATGACTAAAGCGTCCTAAAATTAGATTATGAGGATGTTTACACAACTGTGTCAATATAACAGAAAGTGTTATATATTTTGAACAAGTAAACACTTAGGTTGTGTAAATGAAATCTTAAAGCCATTAGTATAGCTGATGATGAATACTTGTCCTTCAGTGTCCATTTGTACACATAGAGTGCCGTGTTCACTTTTATATAGAATGCATGCATTTATGTATATTGTATACAATGTAGGCATTTGTAGGCATGGCCTTTTTGTTTTCACTTGCATGGACTACGGAGTCTGAGGGCAGGACCTTTGTGTGCTTAGAAATTCTTGATTGATCTGAGGGTCCCACCCACAGATGGAGGCCAATTTTAACTTGTCAACTGCTCAGAAGCAAGACAGAAAATTATCAAAGAGACGTGCACCATGAATACTTATTCAGGATAGATTAAGATAGTGGCTCCCAGATGCTAATCTGTGGATTGGTATCATTTTTAGTGATGAAGTGTCTAAAAATTAGAACCAACTAATTAATAGTATTGTCTCAATATTAATTTATTAGTTTTGACAGCCATACTATGATTATGTAAGATGACATCATTACAGGAAGCCAGGTAAAGGATATATAGAAACTCTCTATTTTTGCAACTTTTCTGTAAATATACTTTTTTTCTACAATAAAAGTTTACTTACACAATCTATTACCCCCCCAAAATTCCAAAAACCCAAACTAACAACAGTGACAAAATAAAGACAAAGACAGAAAGACCTTGGCAGAAACTTAAAATAAAAAACTCTCTTCTATTCTAAAATGATCATCTTGACAATGGTAATGTTAAATGTTCCTTTTATGGAGAGGCATTAAATGGAATTTGCATTTATTCTTTTCCAACTTGACAACATAAAAGGTAACAATTCTATGTCTCCAGAGTTGTAGCAGGTGCCATCAGATTCTGTCCCTGTTCTCAGCCAGCATTCTTCCCCTGCATGGGTGGGATTCTCTAAAGAGTGCTGTCTACACTGGGTGGGATTCTCTAAAGAGTGCTGTCTACACTGTCTCCCAGAGGTGCCCAGGGAGTCTGTGCCCCAGTAGCCCACACAGGTAACCTCAAACTCTGCTGGGCACCCTATTGACTCCTTCCCTCCTCTGCCTTGCTTCCCCAGCCCTACTGGTGTTTGCCAGGGTTACCTCCTGCTAAAATATCTGCCCTTGGATTCCTAGCCTTGGTCTGCTCCTGGGCTACCCAAATTAAGACATTTGTGGTTTGTGAAGTTGAGAATATGGGACTATTGACTAAAGCTTGAACTGAAATATGGAATACCATGTTTATGTGTCATTTCCAGGATGCCAATTAGCACAGACCAGGAATGGTGCTAGACCCTGGGCATGGGGACTCGATTCCTCGGGTTGTCACAACAAAGTATCAACAACTGAGTGACTTATAACAATGGAAATTTATTATACCATCTCACAGTTCTGGAGGGTAGAAGCTGGAAATCCAGGTGTGGGCAGGGCCGTGCTCTCTTGGAAGGCTCTAGGGGAGGATCCTTCCTTGCCTGTTCTAGCTTGTGATGTTTGATGGCAACTCATGGCTTTCCTTGGCTTGCAGCTGCGTGGCTTCGGTCTCTGTCTCTGTGGTCACACAGTGTTCTCCATGCATCCCTCTGGGCTTCCCTCTTTGTATAAGGACACTAGTTGTATTGGATTAAGAGCCCACTCTACTCTGACCTCATTGTAGCTTAACTAATTACATATGCAATAGTCCTGCTTCCAAATAAGGCCCCATTCTGAGGTCCCAGGAAGGACAGGGATCTTTGAGGGACACGATTCTATCCAGTGCAGGATGCAAAGAGGAAGACATGGACAAGACCCTGCCTCAAGGTGCTTATAGACAACTGGGTGTGTATGCATGTGTGTGCAGATATTAACTAAACAAACAGAAGCCGATGAGTAATTACAAAGATAGAGGCTTTTTAAAAAGGGTACTCTGAGCTCACGTGAGAAAGCAAGCTGGCCCAGCCTGAAAAGGTGAAGGCGAGAAAGTCCAGGAACCCAGGTGAAGGGGAGGAGCAGCCCTGGGTGGACATCAGCAGGTGTTCACCTCCCACCTGAGGCCAGGTGCTCTGTTCTCACTGGCTGTGCATCGAAATTATTTTAAAGGTCCTGGAAGGGCTGGGAGCCAGGGAGAGAGAAGGGGCAGAAAGAAGAGAGCGTGTGGAGTTTAGCAGGTACACTGGATCGAGGATGGAGAAACACCCAGTTCAGGGACCTACATACAGCAAGATTAGCAAGATCTTCTAGGAGGTTCCAGGAGACACGCCCCACCCCACAGATGGACTTAGTTCTATGAACACGGGGTCCAAGGAGGACCCACAGGCATCTGGGGATGCTAACGTAGGGTGGCCTCTACAGAGCCCTTGCTGCATCTGGTTTAGGTCGGCTCAGAGAGAAAGATGTCCAGAGTGGAGGTGAGGAGAATGGAGAGAGGAATGGGAGGGGCAAAAGGGCAAGGGAACTGGAGAGAAAAGGAAGAGAGTGAGGAGAGAGGGAGATGGAAGGATGGATGGGAAAGGAGAAGAAAAGGTAGAAGGCTGGATGGAGAACATCTCTATACAGACAAAGAAGAGGGGGAGGAAGAGTGAGGAGAGAGGAGGGGAAAAAGAACTGAGGCAAGGGGAGAGAGAGAGGGTAAAGGAGGGAAAGACAGATATGGAGAGAGAAATGGAGACCTAGAGACAGAGACAGAGGTGGAGAGAGATGGAGAAAGAGAGCGATAGGGAGAGGGAGATTTCTTTCCAGAGAGCGGAGTGCGCCCCCTATCTGGAGCCTGAAGAATGGCTCTATTCCTCCTGCTTTCTTGCTCCCACGCTTTCACCTCCCTTTTCTCTCTGGAACATTCCCTGGGGTCCCCTAATGCACTTAACTATTGCCTTGCTAACCAAGGCCTACACTTGCTGGCTGAAAACCACATCAGTGGTTTCACCCAGAAAAACCACGTTCAGCATTCAGCTTCCAACAATAAGTGGCATAAGTAATAGCATCGGACCCCCCTTTGCTGGAGGGGCTTCCTGACAATTCGTTCTCTCTGAGATGTTGAGACTGATTGCCTGGGAAAGACAATGAAATCACACGGGAAGTCCTTTTACTGGGGTGAACCGTGTGACTCATTGGCTGCACAACGGTGCAGGGGACGTGGGGCGTTAGATTTGGGACTCTCTGGGAAGCATTAGATATGAAATTACTTTGCATGATGCAGCTCAGACGTTAACAGTGCAATGCTCGGGACTACATGATTCAGTGAGAAAATATAAATGGAAAATTACTGGAGCTGAAATTTTATTGCAAAGTTATTTATCTTTGTTATTACTTTCTGAATCCTTTTGTGCTTTTTGTTCACAGCGATGGATAGAGGCACTCTTACTTACACTTTAAGTAGAGATTAGGAGGGAAAAATATTCCTCGCTGTACAAAAAAATACAGATTAAGTCTCAGCTCAGGCCTCTGATTTCACCCATTACAATGAAATGTCTAGAAACTGAAATAATAACAATAAAAATGTTTTGTAGTCTTTTCCGCAGATAGTTCACGCGGCTTCCTATTGATGCCATTTAGCCGTTCTTATTAGAATATTAATGGCAAAAATAGAGCTCTGATGGAGACGTGCCTGGGATTTCATAATGGCACAGACTGCAGCTTGTAACCCAGGTATTCAGAAGACGAGGCTGGGAATTTTGTTGAATCAGACCCATAAGATGACACCAAAATCAATAATCTAAATAGCCACCCTTTACTTTTTCAAAGAGCTCTATTATGTTTAGGATCGTCACCAATATTCTCTTCTCTGATTATTTTTTAAACTGTATATGGTTTTTATTAAAAGGAAAACTAATTTGCTTGTAAAATAAAAATATGCATTGCAAAATATATGTATACATTAAACATACATATTTAAGAGTTTTAACAAAAGATTTTCTGTTTTTACATTCATTATCATGCAAGAATTTGCTGCTGTATTCAGAGAGAAAGAAATAAGGGTTTTCCTTTTCTCTTCTCTGGTTTTTACAGTCATGCCGTGAGGGCCCGGAGACTGTGTCACTGCTGTGACGATAGAGTGCAGGACCCTTCAAAGGGAGGTCTGTGGGCCAGCGGCACCCAAGGTAACCCTGGGGAGCTTGTCAGAAGAATTCAAAATGTGCGTCCTCGGCCCTCACCCTGGACCTGTGTGGCGGTGCCCAGGAATCTGTGTTTTAACAATGGGTTCAAGGTGGACATGCTTGGATACAGAAGCCTTTTCACTGGTAGATGTTGCCACTGGGTGGGAATTAGGATGTTATGTCCGGAGTCAAATTGCCTGGGTTCAAACCTCAGCCCCACCACTCTGTCCCTTAACTCTGTGGTATCAGGTAAGTTATTTTTTCATTTATGTATTTATTTATTTGAGACAGAGTTTCTCTCTTGTTGCCCAGGCTGGAGTGCAATGGTGCAGTCTCGGCTCACTGCAACCTCTGCCTCCCGGGTTCAAGTGATTCTCCTGCCTAAGCCTCCCAAGTAGCTGGGATTATAGGCGCCTGCCACTATGCCCAGCTAATTTTTGTATTTTTAGTAGAGACGATTTCACCATGTTGGCCAGTCTTGTCTTGAACTCTTGACCTCAGGTGATCCACCTGCCTCGGCCTCTCAAAGTGCTGGGATTACAGGTGTGAGCCACTGCTCACTTGCTTATCTTAAAATAATGCCTTGGCAGTGGGGTGAGGTGCAGTGGGGGACATTTTGGGGTGCTTGCAAGTATGTATCCTCATTCTCTGTTAATCCCAGAGGGCTCTCCTCCCAAGCACCCAACCAGCAAGATGGGTCTGAGGATACCTGTGAGAAGTAATTCAACACATCTTTCACATGTGGGCCAATTTGCTGGTCTAAGTTAAATTGGAGTGACAAGGACACCTGCTTAGAGAGTGAGTTCTAAAGCCCCAGGAATTAGGTGATATCTTGAGCTGGGGTGAAGCAAGGCAAATGGGATGGGGAGAGATGGCTGGCTTCTGCAGGAGCGAGGCTAAGGGAGGAAGGCAGGGCTGCTCGGCAGCCTGCATGTTCCAGAAGAGGCCACGTGAAATGTCTGTCCCACAGAGGGCTTATAGCACCTTGCACTCCCTCAGAGGGCGGTGTCTCATGTCCCCTCTGTTAGGCTCTGGGTGGGCTTTTGTGACAGCTTTGATAATGTTCTGGAAGAGATGCTGCTGGGCTTCTGGGCTCCCAGGACCCCTTAGAGAAAGTGGTGCAGCTTCTTGTTGGCTCTGTCTCTCTCCGAACACGCCCCTTTTGGAGCCCTCTGGAAAGAAAGACACTGAGCAACCAAGTAACATATTTTGACACTAATTTCCTGAGACCATATTTCTTTTTTCTTTTTCTTTCTTTTTTTTTTTTTTTTGAGAAGGAGTCTCGCTCTGTCACCCAGGCTGGAGTGCAGTGGATCTCCGTTCATTGCAAGCTCCGCCTCCCGGGTTCATGCCATTCTCCTGCCTCAGCCTCCTGAGTAGCTGGGACTAAAGGCACCTGCCACCACGCCTGGCTAATTTTTTGTATTTTTACAGAGATGGGGTTTCACTGTGTTAGCCAGGATGGTCTCGATCTCCTGATGTCACGATCTGCCCGCCTCAGCCTCCCGAAGTGCCGGGATTACAGGCGTGAGCCACCATGTCCAGCCTCAGACTATTTTTCTAGAGATGGTGAAATTGCCCCTGCAATGAATCAAGCAATAGATAAAAATATTGGTCCAGTGTTTGGGGAGAATGGTAGGATGTTCTCTGGATGAGCTCTCTCTTTCCTTCTCTCTCTCTCTCTTCCTTTCCTTCTCCTTTCTCACTCTCTCTTCTCCCCATTCCCACTGTCTCCACTAGGTTCTCTTCTCTGTCTCCTTCTCACCCTCTTCATCACTGGGCTCTCTTTACGTGTTGCTTTTCTAGAGAAGTAATTGCAATGTAAAGTATATTGAGAAGTTTTCAATGGGTTTCCTCTCAGAACCCTGTTCATGGGGTCTAGCAGGGCATGCACCCCAAGAATCCTAATTCTTGGAATTTTAAATACTAATATTTGGGGATGAAGGCCTTGTTTCTGTGCTATTAAACAAATAATATTTCTGTGAACACACACAGATGCATGCCCCCCCCCCCACACACAACCCCACTCCAGTACTTACATGCACGTCCACCTTCTTCCAGGAGGAGGAAAGGAAAGGGGAGGAAGCTTTTTCTCCATTTCCCAAGTTCTTTGATATTTATATTAGTCTGTTCTCACACTGCTATAAAGAACTACCCAAGATGGAATAATTCATAAAGGAAAAAGGTGTAATTGACTTACAGATCTGCATGCCTGGGGAGGCCTCAGGACACTTACAATCATGGTGGAATGCACCTCTTCACAGGGCGGCAGGAGAGAGAATGAGTGCTGAGCAAAGGGAGAAGCCCCTTATAAAATCATTACATGAGAACTCACTCACTATCCCAATAACAGCATGAGGGAAACCAGCTCCATGATTCAATTATCTCTACCTGGTCCTTCCCTTGACGTGAGGGGCTTATTACAATTCAAGGTGAGATTTGGGTGGGGACACAGAGCCAAACCACATCAATATTGATTTCTTATTTACTGATTTTCTAAATTCCTAGAATTCATCTCGGCCTTGTACTCTCTTTTGGTGCAGGTTTAACCGCAGTCTTGATTGTGTTAGGAAAAGTCTCCTGATGCCATGGACTCAGCCTTGCAAAAATAGTCTCCTCTGTATTTTATCCAGTTCTTTAGAGTAGGTAAGGAATTTTATTGATTGAAACATCTTTATAAAAAGACTCTTCTCCTTCCATCCCTCCCCTGAAACACATTTCTTTCTCTTGAAATTTCGTAAATTTCTGGTTATATTTAGTAATAATAGCAAGAATAGCAGTGATGATAGCAGTAGAGTTGTAGTAATTGATCCATGTGCTAAAATTTTATGATGTGCCACGTTTTTCTTTAATGTGTAAAAACTCACTGATTCTTTGGGAAGTCACTCAGTGGGTTTGGGACAAGGCTAACTGCCCTTGTCTTCCCATCAGGGGAGCTGTCACTCAGACAAGTTCAATCAGCACAGGCCATCCCCTGGCCTTGGGATTTGTGTAAGGATGAGAATAAGACCCCAAACACTCCATAAGAATAAATCGTGTGCGTGGGGTGGGAGAAAAGGTCTCCTGCTGTGAGATCAGAACTGTAAACTTCATGGAAGCAGGGGCTTTGTGCTTGTCCCTCCTTCTTATGGAGAAAGACTGTCTGGACCTGAGGTGATCCCCAGGAAAGCAATCCAGGAAGCAAGGGAGGGGACATGTCAAGAACATTTGAACACAGAGTCAGCCTCGCTTCAGTTCCACGTCTCATGAAATTCCATTTACATGAGCTAGCATTTTTTCTGTAACTCAGATTGAGTTCAGTTTTGTCATTTGCAATCAGAGTCCTGGTAGTACAATTACTATGGCCATTTCGTTGATAGCTACAGCTGACAGAACCGAGGTCGTCTCCTCCAGGTCCCAGGGCTGCTATGTGGCTGAGCTGCAGTTCAGAGCCAGGGTGACTCAGCTTGCAAGCCTGTGCTCCTCACCTCTGTGGCAGGCTTCTCCTAGGCTGGCACTGAATCACCGGAAGGACTCCTTAAGACACGGATGGGGGATCAACCCCAGAGGTCCTGAATCAGCAGGTCTGGGGAGGACACTGAGAACTGATCTTTCTATCAAGTTCCCCAGTGATGCTGATGCTGTTGGTGTGCGTACCACATTCTGGAACCTCCGCTCCCTGCTCTACTGCCTTCTGCTCAGCCCTAGAGCTGAGCTCCCAGCTGTGGGCATGGCAGGCACTGAGGAGTGTTGCTTTAGGGTAATGTGTTAGCAGTCTAAGAAGGTGCGTGGTGAGTAGGCTGACCATTTCTCTCTTATTGAACAAAACATTGCTAAGCCCTGGATTTTCTCAGCTGTAAATCACTGAAATCTGAAAAAAATTACCCCTACAATGAATCAATCAATAGATTAAAATATTGGCCCAGTGTTCAGGAAGGACTGAAGGATGCTCATTGAGCTCTCTCTTTCCTTCTCTCTCTCTTTTCTCCACACTCACACTCCCTCCCCAACATTGTCTTCTCCATCTTTCTTCCTGTCCCCCTCTCTTTTGCTGGGCTCCCTTTATGCATTGCTCTTACTCTGTTCCAGCATAGGTGGGCCCTTGGCATGTGACAGGGCAGCCAGTTGGGCAGCTCCATGCTGTGGGGTGATCTTCTCTTGTGGCTCCGACAGACACGCATGTCAGAGGGGACTCTGAATAACTGGGCCTTGGCTTGGACCCACCTCAGTCATGCTGTGGGCAGAGGGAGACTGTGTCACCAGAAAAAAGGAGAGGGCTGGAGAAACATGATGGAAAGACAAACAGCAAAAAGATTTTCCTGGATCATCCTGGCCCAATGTAACCATGAGTCATTAAAACTGGGGGAAGGTGGAAGAGTGCTCAGAGCATTGAGACAGGAGAGGAAGGAGAAGAGATTCAAAGCATGAAGAGACTCAACTCAGCACTGCTGGCTGGGATGATGGAGGAAGGGGGCTACAAGCCAAGAAGGGTAGGCTCCCTTTAGACACCGGGCAGGGCCCGCAGCTGATAGCAAGGAGACAGGACTTTGGTCTTGCAACAGTGTGGAACTGTGTTCCACTAATGCAGTGAGTGGGCAAGGAAGCAGGTTCTCTCCAGAGCCTCTAGAGAGAAACCACAGCCCTAAGACACCTTGATTTTAGCCCTGTGAGACCTATGCCACCCCTCTTACTGCCACAGGGTGAGATAGGAAATTGGTGGTTTTCAGTCACTGGATTTGTGGCAATGGGTTATAGCAACATTGGAAAACTATGGAAGAACCAAAGACCCCAGCTGTATCAAATCAAGAGAGAGAAGCCCTGTTGCAAACCCTGGCTCACTGCCTCACCTGCAGGGTCTGTCATCCTCCCTGAGGTGCAGTTTCTTTGCCTTTAAAACAGAAATAACAGCACAACCAACCTTCCAGCGTTGCTCTTTTAATTGAATAACATTATTCTTGTAAGGCACCCAGCACATACTAGATCTTCCATAATTGTTAAATTATGAAGAACCAAGAGAAAAAGAGAGAGAGAAAGGAGCTCCTTTGATATTTTTTGGACTTTTAAAAATAAACTGGGTCAAAAAGAAATACAGCTTGAATATATGTTGCAGACTAATTCAGTTTTGAAGTCTTTTGAGAGCTTTTATATTTTCATGTCTATAAAATTGTAGAGTGCTGAAAATACTCCGAAATACATTAAAATTTCATTAGAAGGTGCTGTATGGGGCCACACCTTATTTTTCTTGAAAGGAAAGGAATGTGAAGGGGAGGGAACCAGAAACACATAATTTCAAAATTCCACTCCCAAATGCATCTATTTTGTGACATTTAAAATCGCAGATTCAAATGCCTTGGCTATAGTGTCACAGCAAGTTGAAAACCAGGCATATTAACATGGAATTGTTTCTGTATTAAAAGGTTAACCTTGTCGGTGCTCAAATGTGCCTGCTTCCCATTTCATGTGGCTGGGTGTGTGGTTTTTCTCTTGCATTACATTTTCCTATCACACAAAACAGCCTTGACCCAACTCTTTTATTTTTGCTCGACTTCCCTGTCTTTTAGGATGGACATAAAACCTTGGAGTCTTGGGGTTGGAGTCCTGTATCCACCACCTACCAGGCGGGGCCGTGGGCTGGTTATTCAGCCTCTGTGATTCAGGTTCCTTCAGATGAATTAGGGGTCAGGGAGTGGAAGCAGTGGAGGAGGAGCTGGGACGTGGGAAACAGTGGGAGAAGCACAGCCTGTGGGGCTCAGGAAGGGTTTTGGGTTGCATCTGAGTGACAGGAGAAGTGGATTTGGAGATAGGGAAATGACATGGTTAGTGCTGTGTTTTTATAAGGAGCTTCTGATGGTGAGCAGAGATGGGGTCTGGGGTCAAGGACAGAAGCGGAGGGATGAGACACTCAGTATCAAGGCCAGTCAAAGCATTAGAATGACCCTACTTGAATTCAGTGTCTGTGATCCTCAATGGCTGCCCAGACTGAGCTGTGCGAGGCAGAGTGTCCCTGTTCCTTATCTGTCCCCATGAGTGGTCACGGTATTGGTGACAGCGGGAAGCAGCCAACACTTAGGGGGTACTCTTGATGGACTAGACCAATGCTTCTCAACAAGGGGGATTCTTTTCCACAGCGGACATTCAGCAACGTCTGGGGGCCTTGTCATTGGCACATTTGGGGGTTGTGCTCCTGGCATCTAGTGGGTGCAAGCCAGGGATGGCGCTCAGCATTCTACAGGGCACAAGATGACCCCACCTCAGAGTAGTGTCTGACACAGAAAGTCCCTAGTGCTGAGGCTGAGAAATCTTGGGCCAGAACAGGATAAAAGCTACGTGTGCTTTGCTTCATATTTCATCCTAGGAGAACCCTGTCAGGAATTATGATTCGCATTGTGTAGTTGGGGAAACTGAGACACGGAAGGCTGAGCTGTCTGACGTGATGCAGCTGGGGAGTGGCCGAGCTGGGATGGGAGCCCAGGTCTGTCTGATTCTGGAGTCTGTGACTTCAACTGATGCAGAAATTCAGAACATCCATGCTGAGGCATAGCAGGGGTCCAGCATACACGGGGGCTCAACTGCATAAAGAACCCTCTGTTTGTTTTGAGATGCAAGTTCGTCAGGACCTCCAAAGTGTTGCCTCCCATCTTCCCTTCCTCCAAACTGTTTGGCGATCCCCTTGGTTTGTTCAGCCTCCCCAGAGTCATCAAAACATTGACACCGCTGCCCTGTTACTCATCAAAAATGCACCCTGCTACACCAGCAAGCCAGGGGTTAAGGCATCTCAAGGTGAGGGTGGAGGAGACTGAGTTCAGCAGAGGGTGAGCGGCTCTGTGGGAGCCGTGCCTGACATGAAAGAGGTGGGATTCCAAATATGAAGGACACCTTCCTCCTGCCCCAGGCCCCTTTCTTATGAGCATCCAACAGGCAGCCAGTGGTTTCCAGCATGGGGATTCCTGGACTATGTCCTGTGGTAGGTGACCCCTGAAGGCTCACTGCACCTGCTGTATCTATTGGACGTGCGTGTGTGTGTTTGAGTTGATGACTATTTATAGGAACTCAATTCAGCAGACATGTGGATGCTTACCACATGCACTGCCTCCACTTGCTTTTGCCTGTGTGCACCTGCTCATGCAACATCTTCATGGCAAACCCAGGGGCACATGCACCAGGGGTAGTGCAGGATCCAGTGGTGCCATCTGCACCCAGCAGACTTTCCAGGAGAAAAGATTGACTGAGCACTCAGCCATCAATGTCAGCCTGTAGTGGAAGGCTCTAGGGCAAAAATTCTTTTATGGGCGTCGCAGCACAAGTCTTCATTGAACACTGTGAACTGGACAAGTGGGAAGGTGGATGAAGAGCTAATTCACTGAAACAAGGTGAGGCCCCACGGACCAACCAAAATGTGGAATCAAGGATGCTACTGTTAAGACTTTCAGCTGCTTAATGATATATACTCCTTCTCCTGTTATAGATGAGACACCCAAGAATGTTCCCTCCCCAATTCAGAATCCTTTGCAAAACCACCAGGATCTTGGACAAAGAGGTAATGAAGATTTTCTGCAATTAAGAAAAAAGAAAGAAAGAAACTTGGAATGAATCTATTTTTGCCACTTCAAGTGTGGGTTCACCTGACCCATAATTGCCATGTTCCTGCTCATTTTGCCTCTCCGCCCCCAACTATTGATTTGATTTGGGAGATAAATATGCTGCAGTGTTATTTAGAGTCGACCTGCCTCTGAGTGTGGGTTAGGGGAGTGGGGAGGAGAGAAGGTGGCACTGAGCAGAATTTTAATCAGGTTTTAGTGGTCTCTACCTGCTCATGTAACTAATCAAATATTCCTGTCCCGAGGGCAGAAATTCACACTATGCATTTCCATTAAAAAATTACTTTTTAATCAACTTCCTCCTACTCAGGGCCATCCGAGGGGCAGGAGGACCGGGCATTCTTGCCAAGGTCATCCTGATTGTGGAAGCTTGCCAGGACACAGTCCCATCTCTGGAACAAAGTCTTCTTTGTGCCTGGTGAGATGGAATTGGTGTCTTTTGGTTTTATTAACCTAGGGACTATTTACCCATCTCACTATTTCCCTTGCATATATCTAAAAGGCAAAACTAGGAAAGGGCTAGGTGGTCTCTGAATCCTCTCCTCTCTATCTCCCTAAAAGAGGTGCCTGTTTCTGTCAAGACCATTTGGTGGCTGCAGATACCCACAGCAGATAGCTACTTAGCTATTCCCGTGTGTGTGTGTGTGTGTGTGTGTGTGTGTGTGTGTGTGTGTGTGTGCGCGCGTGCGTGCGTCTGTGTTGCGGAGGTCTTCATATTTGAAAAAATATTTTCTTTAGATATGACAATACTTGATTCCAACAAATTATATCATAATGCTGGAAGTCCAGGCAACCTGTTAAGCCAGAGTGGCAGATCCATTATGTGGCCTGGGAATCAGTGTGGACCCTTTCAGTGACCCTGAAATCCTAAGTGTAGATTACATACCCTGCTTTCATGCTGAAGTGCTGCAATATGACCCGAAAGGAAGAAATAAAATCTCTCGGTTGTTGTTGCTAAGAATTGGTATTACCAAGAAAATCCATGCATGCAGTATAAACTGTTGGTTTTCTTATAGGACAAAAATCATGGTTAAGCCTGGGTTTTGGCCTCCTACAAAAACATAAGGCAGCAATGAGGAAAGATGTGATCCTTTACTGAAAGAAAACAAGTACACAGGATCATAGGAAAGGTTTCATAGCTAGGTTTTTTTTATTTTATTTTATTTTATTTTTTTTTTTTTGAGACAGAGTCTATCTCTTTTGCCCAGGCTGGAGTGCAGTGGCACAATTTCAGCTCACTGCAACCTTCACCTCCCAGGTTGAAGTGATTCTCCTGTCTCAGCCTCCCAAGTAGCTGGGATTACAGGTACCTGCCACCACACCTGGATAATTTTTTTTTTTTTTTTTTTTGAGACGGAGTCTTTCTCTGTCCCCCAGGCTGGAGTGCAGTGGCGCGATCTCGGCTCACTGCAAGCTCCGCCTCCCGGGTTCACACCATTCTCCTGCCTCAACCTCCCGAGTAGCTGGGACTACAGGCGCCCGCCAACACGCCCGGCTAATTTTGTATTTTTAGTAGAGATGAGGTTTCACCATGTTGGCCAAGCTGGTCTCAAACGCCTCACCTCAAGTGATCTGCCTGCCTTGGCCTCTCAAAGTGCTGGGATTACAGGTGTGAGCCACTGCATCCGGCTGGCTTCATAGCTAGATTTTGGATGCTAGAGTCTGTGGAAATTTTGTCTTCTCTCTCTGTCTCTCTCTCACCCTTCTGAATACCTGCCCCATTTCCTTTACTCTTCTAAAATGTTTCCATTGCTTTTCCATCTTGCTCATGCTTTTTGGTTGCAAATGGTAGAATCTGTCCTAGCTAGTAGCTAGTTTCAACATAAAGGGAATTCCTTAAAGGGCCTTGGTTAGCTCACAGCATCCCTAGGAAAGTCACTTGGGCTTGAGATCTATGCACCCAGAACACTAGCCCTCACTGAGCTGCTTCGTTCAGGGTCCAGGATGCCCACTGCCCCTGCTGCCTCTGAAGCTTGCTGTGGGGCAGGCTGATGCTATTGGTGTAGCCCTAGACACAGGTCTCTGCAGTTAGGACAGATACCTGACCTGGCCCCACGTGCTGTGAGGACACAAGACCCCGTTTCCTTATTCTTTGCCAGAGCTTGGAGCAAGGAAGACAGATACATCAGGAAGGTGCCCAGGCAGCCTGCAGCTGATGGTCCTCCATCCACTTCATAATCTTTACTGTGTGCCAGTGAACAAGAGCCCCAGGTGCCCACCCTCCTCAGGGACAGTTCTGTGCGAAGCGTAGACCAAACCAAGCAAGCATACAAATACATCACAGTAATTGTATAAGGAGGAAAATCTGCAAGGAAACCAGCAGTCAGTGTGCGGAGAGCTCTTCTCCAGATGGAGCCAAGGACGTCTTCCTGCGGAGGTGACATGTGATTGAGACAGGAGCTGGGAAAGGTGCACTGGAAGCTGGGTGGGTCTCAGAGGGCAGCCTGGTGGTTTATTCAGCCTGGCTCTGTGTGCCAGGCATGGCCGAGGGCATTGAAGGAAGGGTGCCTCACTGCAGAGGAGCAAGAAGCTCCAGTGCCTGCAGGCTCCTGGGATGGAGTCAGGACATGTGGGTGTCGGTATGTGATTTTGGTGAAGCATTTGAGCCCTACCCAAAACCTGAGTTCAAGAACTCACCCGCTACATATGAGCAGTGTGGACTTGTGAAAATTAACTTCTCTTATCCTTGGCTTTCTTTCTGGTACAATGGAGTTGATGAAAAGCATCAGCTTCAGAGGATTGGAGGAAAGGCACGTAGAGTGCTGATGACAGGGCCTGGCACACAGCAAGAACTCAACCAATGCTCAGCGCTGAGAAGGGACTCACTGTGCTTAGAAATATTGCTGCCGGAAAGCCAGATTGTCCCTTCAGGATCCGTCAATGCCGAGGGCAAGGAGAGAAAAGCATTTGGGATTTTCTTTTATGGGTCTCTTCAATTTCATTTTCATGTATCTCAATTTTTGTTGACTGTATCACCACTACTTCTTGACTGTTTTTTTATGTTCTAGGCACTTTTCACAACTATCTATTTAATCCTTAGTTCTCTATGAATTAAATCCTATTGGTGGAATCCTCCCACCTTTGTGAGTGTGAGTGTGTGTGTAATTTATGTATCATAGAGTTTAAGTAAATTGTTAAATATTACACAGCTATTGAGTGGTGTAGCTGGGGTTTGAACCAAAATCTACCTGGCTCCAAGTTCCTTCTCCTGACTGATATTAGGTTATTGGACATCACGAGGTGAGGGCATCTAAAAACGCTTGTGTGTTTAGATCCTTCCTGGATTTCTCAGGGACTTGTTTCTGTTGACCAACAGGCGTTAGGAGGTCGAAGGAAATGCATGTAAAGTACCGGCCTGCAACTGTTGCTTCTGGCAGAAGAGCTGAGCTTCACCCATCTCTGCCATTAGATAAAGGATGTGGTTGGTATTGCCCAAGAGCCTTCTTCTTGGAAATAATGCCGAAAAAAAAAAAAAAAGCAATTCTTTGCAAATCCAGCAGTCACTAAAAACACAGAGAACTAAGTTTTTAGGATGGTCAAAAGCCACCCACCTAGTCCATTTTATTTGTTTCCTGTTCATTTCTTTTATTTTCTTCTCCTATCTCCATAATCTTTATTTCCCCATGTGACAAGATTCTCATCTAACTCTCTATTTAACATACCAATGCTTCTTGAGGACACCGTTATCTGTTGTTACTTAAGTGCACATTCATTAGCACTTGCCAGAGAGGGGCTGTGTACTGTCATTTCTGCGCCTGGCTTTGTAAGTTTTAGATTAATTCCTGCTGTGGTCATGTTCATTGGGATAATTTTATCAAGATTTTCTTTCTCTTGCTTTATTACTTGCTTTCTTGGTTACTTTATTAAATTTTAAAATGTCTTATTAAAGTTATTTCTTTCATTTTGACAAAAGTATAACTTTTCCAACTTTGCTCCAAAAACTTGTAGAACAAACTCTGAATAGCCCCCCCTCCCCCAGGGACATGGGGCAGGACTAGGGTGGGAGTGTGGTGGGGAAGAACAACTCTTACTTTTTAGTCTAAATGGTTCTTTATGGCTTCAATTATTTATAACCACCACAGACTATTTTAATGAATTGTTTTAAGTAATAAATAAGACTTGTAGATCTGATAATGTTATTTTTATAAACTTTTTTTCAATCAGGCCATGCTCTTCAAGATACAGAGGTATAAGAAGTCGTTTGTGAAATAACTTTTAAGAACTGTGCATTAAAAAGATGGCTAATGGCAATCCCAGCACTTTGGGAGGCCGAGGTGGGTGGATCATGAGGTCAGGAGTTCAAGACCAGCCTGGCCAACATGGTGAGACCCCGTCTGTACTAAAAATGCAAAAATTAGCTGGGCATGGTGGCATGTACCTGTAATCCCAGCTACTCAGGAGGCTGAGGCAGGAGAATTGCTTAACTGGGACCCAGGAGGCGGAGGTTGCTGTGAGCCAAGATCATGCCACTGCACTTCAGCCTGGGCTACAGAGCGAGACTCCGTCAAAACAAAGAAAAAAAAAAAAAAAGGAAAAGAAAAGAAACTAGTGTGAATATGAGAGCTTCATTGAATCCAGGGATATGGCTTAATATTTTTAAGGCCACTTGACCTAACTATAGTTTGCAGCTCAAATAGAAGTTTTATTGGGTTCTGTTATTGGATTATCCAGTGGGGCAGAGGTAGAGCTGCCAGCTCCCAAATTAACACTGTAGATTGGCATCTACTGCAGGCAAATGACTTCCAACTTGGCCATCACTGAAAACCATATGGAAAGACAATTTACAAAATCTCTGGAGGCTTTTTGGTGACTTAGTGATTGGCCTTTTGGAAATGGACACAGCAAGGAGACAGAACAAACCTGAATATTTGGTGGCTGCAGCTCTTTTGGTCTTCACAATCCATTAAGTCCTCACCTGGGTAGGTGTCTACCTGTTACCACAGGTAAGCCTGCTTGCTGGCCATGGAGGCAGGACACCTCTGGATGGAAAATGAGCCTGTCTAGGAGAGCGACCCCTGGTGGATGGGGAGCTTTCCTGCACTGTACAAACATCACTAAAGGTGAATCCCATTCCCCTCCTCTCTCTACCTCCTTCTCTCTGGTCTCTGTTTCCAGGCATCTAGAAAGGAATCCTTAAAGATACAGTAGTCGAAACATTGTAAGCCCTCTCCTACCCCCCTGTCCACTCCCCACACTCACACATCCGATGTGGGTTTCTTAAATATAAATCTAAAATTAATGCATTCAAGCCTGGTTCCTTGGGGGAAAGCTGGAATAACCAGCAAATGTCAAAATGTTTTCTTTAAATATCTAAATGAGTGGAAAATAAAACAATATAATTTCCCTAGGAATTACCTGGCCACTGGTCTTTTCCATAGACATGATAACGTCCCCTTATTTCTCCCTAGGGTGAATCCAGTTGGGAGTATTTTACACTGCAGATCTCGGGTGCTTAGAGGGAGACACCATTAGTTTAATAAGAGAAGGTCCCGAGTCTGAGGGTTCTAAAGGTGGCCCCCATAGACTCTAGGCAAACTGCTTAGCCACAGTCTCATGAATATCACATCTTTCTGTAGGTCTGAAAGAGACCTGGCAACACCTCCAGAAATGGCCTCCTGCTCTGGGTAGTACCAGTTAACCTCTAGAATCTAGTATAACTCGAAATCTTTATTGGAATTATCCAAGCCATTACCCTGCTCGCTGTATAAGCTCTGCCCTCGAGCGCTCTTGACTAAGTATCAGGGGAATGAAGAGCTTTGTCAATTGGAACCCAAGCCTCCCGATCTTAATTAGAGATGTGCCAAAGTACCTGAATTTAATGGGGGAGGTTGGCAGACAGTTCTCTCTCCACCCCTCTTGCATTTAATGACTTCATTACTGATTACTGTCCACAGCAATGCAGAAATTAAATATGCTCTGCAGAAAAGCAAAAAGGTTGCAATGCAGTTGCTTTTGCATAGCAAGTTCCATGCCTAGCTTTGCACTGTTTGCAAAACGGGGAGAGCCAAGATGTTAGCATGCCTCCCCCACACATACCCTGCCACAGCTCAGCTCAGCCCAGCAGTCTGGCCTCCCAGGCTTGGGAGGGGCCCATACGGAAGATGGGGGAAATGAATTATTCATGTGCTCGCTCCCATCCACAGATAATTCAATATTCTGCTCTCAATAATCTTTGCCAATGTTATCTGTATTCATTCTCTCGTTCTGTAAAGAAGGCTGCTAAGTAATTGTTAAATATATTTCCTGCTCCCTGAATAAATTGGAGATACAGAAAAATAATAGGGATATGATTGCAACATATTCATTTGGTCATGTTTGCCCTGATTTAGTGGGGCACAGCAGACAGCTCCAGCATTCCAGAACAATTGCCATACACCGAGAAGGGTCAAAGTCACACTTTTTTCCAACTATTTTTCTCAGACACTGATGCTCCTTAAAGCTCCCTCATAACCCATCACCCTGTGGTGGGGACACCAATTCTTAGCGTCCCGGTGTCTTTTCCACTGAAGAGACATTCACATGAAAATTCTGACAGTTTTCTTCTTTTATTTAAGCTAAACGTTTCCATTTGAGACAAGAACATTTGAACCATTACATCCATAGGCTTTGTACGGTGAATTTGCAGGTTCAGTATTTCCCAGGCCAAGCAACAGTTTGTGCATATAGTAAATACAGCTGGAGGAAACTGTGTTTATAACGCTTAGTTAGAAGGAGGAAATAGCCCTGGGTACTGATAAGAAAGGTAACATGTATCCCGAGCTGCTGCAGAAGACAGAGGCGGAGGAAATGATGGAAATGGTGACCCTGTTTGTAGGAAAATCACCTGGAAAACAAATAGTTGCTTTAGCCTTTGCACAGGCAGAAAACTTGCAAGGAGAATGACTTTGACCCAGGAGGCTGGGCTTTGACCTTGTTCCTAAAGGATCCAAGCCCTGGCTAAACTTGGGGTGGGGGACCAGCTCCAGGATGAGATGTCTGTCTGTGTCATTTTCCCTTTCTCTATGAGCTTGTCAGCCAACCCGGAAGACACGGGGTGCTTTGGAAAAGAGCTCTCTGGGTTTGGGAGATCTGCTGGGGCTTACAGGTGGAGAATGGGGGGGACCAGCAGCGGGTTAGGGTGAAGATGGCCTCAGAGCGTGGCGTGCTTCTGACAGCCCCGTCCATCCACGATGGGTCTCCAGTGTCATCAAGGTTGTTTACTGAGCTCCTGCTCACAGTTGGCCTCGTGCTATAAAAAATACACTTAGACACTTAACACTTCCTGAGAGCTTAGTCTATGACAACAGGGTCACAGATATTTATAAGCACATGTATCTATTAAATAAGTATCTGCTGAGGCTAGTCTCTCTTGCTATGAAATCCTTTCTCTGCCTTTATTCTCCTGCCTTTTTTTGTCACGTTTAACTGACATTTGGTGCAAATTCTTCTGAGTACCATGTGGTGGCGCTGTGCGGTGCTGCTCTGCTTTCTCGGTCCAGGGACTCTCCCGAAGTACAGGGTGCTTTGGTGTAAAGGGTTTTCTCACCAGGGTGATTGTGCCCCCTGCCACGGCCCCTACGGAACGTTTGTCAAAGTCTGGAAACATTTTGGTTGTCACGACGTGGGAGAGATTGCTACTGCATACAGTGGGTAGAGCCCTGGACTGCACCGTAGGTGCACGAACATCGTGGGTGCACAGCACAGCATCCCCTCCCCAAGAATCTTTCAGTCCCAGAAGTCAGCAGTGTGGTGGCCTAGATGCCCTCATTGATAATGGGGCTGCCCCTTCAGGCGTTGCTGGGTCGAAGACCGGACTGTCACTTGCCAGTAGCAGATTCTTTAACTTCTTTGTGACTCCTTGCCTCATCTGAAAAACACATACCTAGGGCTCCTCCTCAGGGTTTGTGGGGGTTGATGAAATCGTGCCTGTGAGTACATAGCAGAGATATTATTCCTGGATCCTGTAAATATGCAGGCCCAGCTGGCATCATTGTTGTTCTTATTTGGCTTTTAAACATCCAAGCTGTATATGCTTCAATATAACCTCTCTGCTGCTTGTTGCCTCCTCTGCTCAAGAGCCCCCACTGGCTCCCCACTTTACCCACCTGCAATGGGCGCCGCTTCCTGTTCACCAGGGAAAGCACCCGGTAGCTTGGCCCCCACTGCCCGTTGTTTGATGCTTCTGAGCCAACTGTCAGCTGCTCAACTTCCTCCAAGGAAGTTGCCAATGCTTCAGAACTTTTGTTGGTCCCAGGCAGTATGGGGGGCTGCACTTTAGAGAGATTCAGTGTGTGCAGAGGCCTCCTCACCTGGCATCAGTGGGGAGGCCTTCACTCATCTCTCTCCTGTGTCTACACAGCCCCACCTGACCATCACGGTGAGCCTTGCCTCTTCTCAGATCTGTGTTCCCGGGTGGGGTGGGGTGTGGTGCATGGAGGGCCCCTCCTTCCCCCCCTGAGTCCTTCCCTGATGGAGACAGCTGCTTCTCTCCTTGTGGAAATACACTCCGGTGGGAGAGGGGATGGGTTTAAGGAACAACTTATCAAGTGATAATGGTGACCCTGAGGAGGTCTGGTGTTGCCACCTACTTGGAAATGAGCTCCAGGGAAGAGGAAAACAGCCTCTGTTATCTGACACTCAGAATCTGCTTAAAAGGCTGCCTATTCCCAAAGACTTCCCCACTGTGCAGTCGTCCCTTCATTTGCTGTAGCTAAGGGGCCTGCCATGCCTCTGCTACCTTCCCGGTGACAGGGAAGCGGGCCTCTAGGTGGTAGAGCCCAGCCCCAGCCCATCAGAGCCCCCAGCTCTTCCTCTGGTAAATTCTGTCAGGTCCTCTGTCTTGGGTCACCCATCAGCTCCTTCCATGGGCCTTACGTGAGCATCTGACAAAAAGGCACCTTTTCCCAGTCATTCTGCATCATGCTACCTGGTTCTGGTTTCTCTATACTGTTGTCACCATCTGAGACGAGCTCACTGATTCATCCTCTTGTGATTCCTGTGAGCTCTGCATGGGAACGGGATGATTTCTATTTGGTTTATTCATCAGACTATCCAAAGGGCTCAGCTGAGGACCTGGCATGCCGCAGGTGCTCAATAAGTATACACTGAATGCACTTGAATATGGCGAAGGCTCTCCTCCTGCCCCATGGAGAGGGAAGAGATGGTGGAAAGTGAGATGGAGCAGGGGAAAGGTTGGGCTCTTGGCCTCATCCTCTCTGTTCGTGAAGGCCCCCCATGATTGAGGCTGGGACCAGGGCAGGCTGTCATGGATGTGGCATGGTGACACCCACTAGGTTGATGGATTCTTCTCAGATTCTGCAGTGCCAAGGTCTCTGTCGAAGGTTACACTAGTATTCTGAGGGATGGGAGTCATTCTTAACTAGACAGGTGTGCCTGTCACTCCATGGCTCTGGGTGAACGTTTGTTGTGTTCAGGAGTCTGCACCACAGGCCACACGGAGCAGTGATGCTGCCACCAGACACGGCTGGGAAAACAGTCTATGGAAACTGGCAAAGGACATAGATTGTGAGCATGAAAAGTGAAAGATTACCCCAGGCCCCCACTCCATGTGGATGTCCAAACCACAGCTCCTCCATGTGCTGTGCGAAAGAACCCCTCTCATTTCAATCCACAAGGTGGATTGTGAGTAGCCTGTGGGGTCTCAGCGCTGGTAAAAACATCAGTCTTCATTCCCTGCCTCTGGACAACCTCAGCCCCTGCACCTTGCACCTTGCTTCTTAACTGATCTTTGGTGCAAACTGATCCTCCCATCTGCATCCTGTCTGACCAGAGCCCAGTGACCCAGCAGGTGCCCAGTCCCTGGAGCCTGCTGTCACATTCTCCAGAAGGCATCCCATTTCTATTGACTGCAACAGGGTTTGCTTAGAAGAAAACTCGTCCAAGTGGGATTGTGAGTGGGCCTCTAACATTGATGCTTCTGAAACGCCACAGCGTTTCTATGCTATTCTTAAGTGTGAGTGTTGGTGGCATTAGCAGTGTTTAAAATCAAGAGCTAAAGGGTGAAATGTTGCAGCAGGCTGCAGAAAAGTCTTAGAATTTGGGCTCACACAGACCCTGTTTGAATCCTGGACCCACCATTTACCAGCTCTGTGACTTCGGGCAACTTTCATCACTTCTCTGAGTCCACGTTTTCCACCTATAACATGCGGATAAAACAAGTATTTCACAAGACTCTTAGCTGCAAATTACATGGAGTGTGACTGTGTTTCTGCCTGCCCAAAATTTCTTTCTTCTCTGCTAAAAGGGCCCCTCCTTGCTGTGAGAAGTACATTTCACTTGGTTCAATATCCTGACCTTCCCTTAGAGATAGACAATGATCTGTCTTGACTGAACCAATCAGCTCAGGTATGTACATGTGGCTAGGTTGAATCAGTCAGCTCGGGGACACACACATGACAAATTCAAACCAAGCAGCTCAGGGGTGTACACATGACCAACTAAAGCCAATCAGCTCAGAGACATATATATGACAAAACCAAACCAAACAACTCAGGGAGGCACACGTGACCAGGATGAACTAATCAGTGCAGGGATGCCCACATGACTGGACCTAACCAATCAGCTCAGGGATAGGCACATGACCAGGTTGAACCAATCAGCTCAGAGATGTGCACATGGCCAGGTCAATCAGGATTCCCCCTAAATTGTCCCCTGGTGACCATTGAGCCCACTAGGAGCGAGGGCTGGAGCCAGGGATGTTCTTAGATCACATAGACTGGGACCTCCCTGAGTCCCTGAACTTTGCAGATATATAAGCCAGTGTATTTCCTCTCCGCCATGCTAGTCTGAATTGAGCATTTTTGCTATTGCAGCCAGGAAAGCATTGTGTGGTGCAGGGCATGGCGGGTGTGCAAGGACGGGAGTGGGCCAAAGGCTCTAGAAGAAGAAATGTCATTTTCTCTTCACTGCACACAGGCATTGGAGCAACTGGCTGGAGATGGGCTGGATGGCCCTTCACAGTCACTCCTAAAGGCCACCCACTCCTTAAACGTCTGGGAGAAACCAAAGGTGCCTCTGTGAAGCCTCAGCTCTCAGCCACTTAGTGGGATGCAGACTCTTATCCTTGAAATGGGCGCTGAGCAAAATGTATGTCCTTAGTGCAGCTCCGAGAGAGATCTCCTTCTCACCTGGTAATTCCCCAGTAGTCAATAGAGGTTAATAAAAATGCACTTGCGTTCCCAATTCCTCATATAATTCATTTCTTCTCAGCAACCTAGAGCATGGTATCATATCCTTGGATTGCAGGTGAAGAAAAATTTTGCCTTTCCTGAAAAGAGACTTTGATCCTTATGTGCGTATGATCAAATCTTGATGTAACTTGAGTCAACATTTTAGGGTCCGAGTGTATTGAGTCCCTAGAAGCCTTGGTCTTGGAGGCAGGAGCTGTCTTTCTGATGGGCTACATACAAGTTAAGCTAGTTAAGGCCCTTGTTAAATAAGTGAGAATTGGTAAACTCTCTGAATTTCAGGAGCCTAAGTAAATTGAGTGTGGCACACAGGGGCTCACATGGAGTCTAGTTTCATAGGGCTTGACAGCTGAGCATCACATAAATAGGACTGACAGTACCAAGCCGTGAATTATTCCTGCATAATGACGTTCTTCGGGACTAAGACAAAAGCTGTCATTACTTCATTACTCTGCTGTGTCTTATTTATTCGGGGACGGCTCTGCGGAAACCATGAGAAAACATTTTCTTTATCCCCTGTACAGGATTGCCTCCATCAGGCAAAAATGGCCTGCTTCCAATCAAAGCACTCACAAATCAATTATCCCCAGAGTCATGACAATTCCTGGAGGTCACTGCAGACTGAGCTGGAGAGGGAAATCTGATTTGCCTCTCCTCGGTACATTAGCTCGGAGTGTTTGCACCTTCACAGTATCCTTGCTGGAGGGTCTTCAACCTTTTCCCGAGAAGTCACTACTTCTGATTTCCCTGAAGTCTTATGACTGTTGATGAGAAAAGTCAGAGGCCGGCAGGCTGAGGACACCTTCTCTAGGTCATTTCGGGGACTTTCAGAGAGGAGATTCTGCCAGTGAGGAGCATCTGGGAGGTTTACCTGTTGGTGCAGGTGGTAGCCATCCCTCTGGGATCCTGGACTCTAGATGTGGTTCCTGGCTCCTTGTTACTTCCAGTGGTCTCAGTGTTTGGAGGGAAGTGGCAGGCATACACCCAGGCTGTGCACTTGCCAGTGAAGCAGATGAAGCACTTTGGGGGAGTGTTTTAGGAAGACCAGTGGACAGTGTTTGGATTTCCTCAGAAGGCTAGTATAGGGCTTAGGAGAACAGGGGCTGCAAGCAGACTGGCTAGGTTCCCACCTCTGCTTCTCACTAACTAGGTGACTGGGCAAGTAACTAGGCTGCCCTGTGTCTCAGTCTCATCTATAAATAGGTTGTTGTGAAGATCAAACAATTTAACACTCATAGGCCGGGCGCGGTGGCTCACGCTTGTAATCCCAGCACTTTGGGAGGCCGAGGCGGGTGGATCACGAGGTCAGGAGATCGAGACCACAGTGAAACCCCGTCTCTACTAAAAATACAAAAAATTAGCCGGGCGTGGTGGCGGGCTCCTGTAGTCCCAGCTACTCGGAGAGGCTGAGGCAGGAGAATGGCGTGAACCCGGGAGGTGGAGCTTGCAGTGAGCAGAGATCGTGCCACTGCACTCCAGCCTGGGTGACAGAGCGAGAATCCATCTCAAAAAAAAAAAAAAAAAAAAAAAAACCACAACAACAATTTAACACTCATAAGATGCTTAGCACAACACCTGGTACACAGTCAGAAAGGCCAGCCTTTATTTTTATTATTATTGTTTTGAGATGGATTCTCGCTCTGTCGCCCAGGCTGGAGCGCAGTGGCTCGATCTTGGCTCATTGCAACCTTCGCCTCCCGGGTTCAAGTGATTCTCCTGTGCCTCCTGAGTAGCTGGGATTACGGGCATGCGCCACCATGCCTGGCTATTTTTTATATTTTTAATAGAGATGGGGTTTCACCATGTTGGCCAGGCTGGTCTTGAACTCCTGACCTCAAGTGATCTGCCTGCCTCAGCCTCCTAAAGTGCTGGGATTACAGGTGTGAGCTTCTGCACCCAGCCAGTGTTTTTTAATACGTCATTGGACTGTCATATTGAATTGAAATCTTGACAAAGGAGTATAAAAGAACTAACATATTAGAAACATATCATTGTTGATAAGCACTTAAAATGAATATACATTGTACCTCCAATAGAAATGCAAGTCCATGGAAAATTGCTAGTTGGGCCAGGCGCTGTGGCTCATGCCTGTAATCCCAGCACTTTGGGAGGCTGAGGCAGGTGGATCATGAGGTCAGAAGTTTGAGACCAGCCTTGCCAACATGGTGAAACCCTGTCTCTAGTAAAACTACAAAAAAAAGTTAGCTGGATGTGGTGGTGCATGCCTGTAATCCCAGCTACTTGAGAGGCTAAGGCAGGAGAATTGCTTGAACCTAGGAGGTGGAGGCTGTAGTGAGCCCAGGATTGCAGCACTGCTCTCCAGCCTAGGCAACGGAGCAAAACTCTGTATCAAAAAATAAGTAAATAAACAAATAATTGCTACTCGATGTCCCTACATTTTGCGCTACCCTCCATATCTCCAGGAACAATCATTTACATAAAGTAGGGTCCTTTTCATGAGTGACCCCTTGCTCCAGAGAGAGATATTGCCCAGCAATTCTTAATCCAAACTGGCCCAACCTCTCTCTCATGGAGGATCCAGAGAGGGAAGGGTGAACAAATCTTGCAGATATTTTGCAACTGAATAGCTTTGTGATCTGTATGTGATCTAATAAACTTGGTGGTTTATCAGAATCATTGCAGTGACAGAATCTAGAATGCTGGATTTGATGACAACCATGATAGGGACACAGCACTAATTTCTTTTAGAGACAGGTTCCACAATGCTCCTTGAGGGCTGGCTGGTAATGACATGCAGAATCGGTTTCTCTCTGCTGGAAGGGAGAAGCCTGGAGCACCATTAACTCTTTAAAAAACACTTTTCTCAAGAAGCAAGATGCTGGCTGGGGTGCAGTAGTGCATGTAAGTTTAGCCATCAGAGATTTAGGCTGATCATGGTTAAAACTTACCTGATTCTCAGTCCTGCTTGGTATGAACTTCACAAAGGTTAGTACCTTAAGAATTGCTGACACATTTATTACAATTTCAAAGCTACAACTCAAATCCCAGGAACACAGGATTGCAGTGACCTATATAATTTGGGCTCAAATACCTGCAAGGCATTCCGAAGAGACAGAGAACACCAGAACAAGGGAGAATTGGGAGTGGAAGTGGATGCTGAAATTCCAGTATAAAAATCTACTCTGGCTGAGGAATAAGACAAAATATAAGTGATTTAGGAAAATTATCCCAGACGAATGAGAGGTGAACTTTGCAAGGGGGTATGAATCAAGATAATAATTTCCATATTTGCTATTTCTTTTACTTTTTGCAGAAGAAATGCAATATAGTTGCTACTCAGGAATTTTGACTGAGGTTGGACATTGTTTAGAAATGGGAGCAAGTTTGAAGGATAGGATGGAGGGAAGGAAAGTATTTTTTATTGCTTCCAATATAGTGGCTTTCATAAAGCTGAAAGTCTCCCCTGGAAGAAGACCTCAGGGGCCCTTTCCTGAACAGGTAAGAATGGTTTGTAATTAACATATTAATTGGCAGGTGCTTCTGAAATGCTGGAGAATGCTTGAGAAAGGACTTGAGTAGTTCCAGCGTTACTTTTTCCAAATTGTTCTTGCCATAAATTGACTCAGCCAACCCTCTTCTTTATACAAAGGTTAACTTCCCGTCCAGCAGGTGTGGGTTATCACAGTCTAAATGTGGCAGTTTCTGTATAATATTTGCCTCTGGGTGCCCCTGTGAAAACAGCTAAAAATAGCGACTTTTGGAGAGAGAATTCTATCGGGAAAGCTAAGGACTGCAGGTGACCTTGAAGCCATGAGGATAAGTCCCCGCTTTTTGGAAGAGGCAGCCGGAACCCGTTAGACTGCTACTGAAGCTCGGTACGTTATCTGTACTGGCATCTAACTGCTGCCAGCCACTAAGAAATGTTTTCTTGCTAAAAACAAAAAAGAAAAAGAGAAATAACATGATCTGCAATAGCAATCTGCAGTTTACTCAGTCCTTTTGCATAGATGATCCTCACACACCCTTTGAGATAAAAAGAACAAATTTTGTTACCTTGAGAAAGGCTGAGTGATGTGGCTGAGCTCTGAGTCAGAATTCAAACTCAGGCCTTCTAGCTCCGTCTAACGCCTAGAATTTCTCTCCTGGGCCATCATTTATTCCTGTTTTCTTCCAGTCATTTGGGGGGAACCACATCCTGTAGACAATGGTCCTTGCTAGAGAAGCCCCCAACATCCAAACTAGAAAAAATAGAAATTAAGAAAGAGCGTTCACATAACAGAAGAATGCTTCTCCCTCTTCTCAAAAGAATTGCTATTGAGTTTCTTTAAACAAGAGAGCATGTTGCCAGTGTGATTTGGTTCACTATCACAGACGATGTCCTTCTCAGAGTGTGTCCATGTGATAGACAGAGACACATCTAAGAAAGCAAACCCCACCTTGTTCAGGGGACATCCTTCACACCCTCTTAGCCTTCTCTGCCTGGGCAGCTCAGGCCAGATGGCTCTGGGGGGTCTCCCCTTATCCTGTGCCTGGTTCCTGGCCTGCTCCCACTGCTGGCTGGGCTTCAGGCCTGTGCCTGTGCTCCTCCATGGGGCGTGTTAATAAATGGCATGGTCGGCAAGTCGTAAGGTGGGCTCACTGCTCCTTCCTGGCTTTCTGCAGCTTTCTTTCAAAAGAGCAGACGAAGGTGTCTCTGAAAGTCTTAGCATGAATTAACTCTTCTTGTTGAGCTGTAAACTTCCCTATTGGCTCAGCAGCCCTCTCTTACACAGACACATGCCTGAGTACTTGTGTGCGTACACACACACACACACAGGCTTCTCTCAAGTAGACATGCACACACAC